>NW_022436952.1:937327-997878 GCF_009761245.1 Sapajus apella | reverse complement strand
TTTTTTTTTTTGAGATGGAGTTTCACTCATGTTACCCAGACTGGAGTGCAATGGCGCGATCTCGGCTGACTGCAACCTCCACCTCCTGGGTTCAGGCAATTCTCCTGCCTCAGCCTCCTGAGTAGCTGGGATTACAGGCACGCGCCATCATGCCCAGCTAATTTTTTGTATTTTTAGTAGAGACGGGGTTTCACCATGTTGACCAGGATGGTCTCGATCTCTTGACCTCGTGATCCACCTGCCTCGGCCTCCCAAAGTGCTGGGATTACAGGCGTGAGCCACCGCGCCCGGCCAAGATACAATTTCATTATTTTGGCCAGGCTGGTCTCAAACTCCTGACTTCAAGTGATTCGACTGCCTCAGCCTCCCAAATTGCTGAGAATACAGGCATGAGCCACCACACCCAACTGTGACTGTCTTATTAGGCATTCATTAAACCCCTTATTTGACATTATTGGCTCCTCAAGATCTGGCCCCACCCTATGCTCCCAGCCTTATTTCTCATTATGAATCTGTCATCAGAGCCAATATTTTTTTTTAATGCCGTTCTCCACCCTTACATTCCTTTCTTCTTTTCTGCTCATTCTTGAAGACATGGCTCCTATCCCATCTCCTGCGGAAACATTCCTTGGCTGCTCTAGCCTATCCTCTTATCACCTCTGAATTCCTTCAGCTCAGCGGTTCTCAACTTTGGCTACATGTTGGGATTACCTGGGGAGCTTTAGAAAATACCATTGCCTGGGTCCAGCCATAAATCTTCTGATTCAATTGATCTTGGACTCCGGGATTTTTTTTCCATAAAATACATTTATAACTAGTGTAATTTTTTTTTTCCTATGTGAAATGCTTCCTTCCATGGCTTTTTTTTTTTTTTTAATTTATTTATTTTTCTTTAGGTGCATACTATATCTGGCATTTCTCCCCATGTTATCCCTCCCCACCCTTCCCTCCCTCCCCACCCTGCAACGTCTCTGGTATATTTGAAGACTCCTTAGGTGATTCTAATGTGGAGCCAAATTCCAGGACTCATTTGGACTTTTTGTGTTGCATTTGGGAGCTTTAAAAATCAGATTCCTGAGCTGCACCTCCAGAGGTTCTGACATCTATATAAAAGCTCCCCAGGTGATTCCAAAGTGAAGCTTGATTGAGGGCCACTGTTTTATGCTTACATATTTTTATTAATATTTTGTTTTTTGCTTTTTGTGTTTTTTTTTTTAAATGGAGTTTTCCTCTGTTGCCCAGGCTGGAGTACAATGGCGCCATCTCGGCTCACTGCAACCTCCGCCTCCCAGATTCAAGTGATCCTCTTGCCTCAGCCTCCCAAGTAGCTGGGATTACAGGTATGTCCCACTGTGTCTGGCTGATTTTTTTATTTTTAGTAGAGAAGGGGTTTCGCCATGTTGGCAGACTGGTCTCGAGCTCCTAGCCTCAAGTGATCCACCTGCCTTGACCTCCCAATGTGCTGGGATTACAGGTATGAGCCATTGAAACTGATCTCTTAATTTTTTTTTTTTTTTTTTTGAGAGGGAGTTTCGCTTTTTTTACCCAAGCTGGAGTGCAATGGTGCCATCTCAGCTCACTGCAACCCCTGCTCCTGGGTTCAAGTAATTCTCCTGCCTCAGTCTCCCCAGTAGCTGGGACTACAGGCGCACGCCACCATGCCCAGCTAATTTTTGTACTTTTAGCAGAGACAGGGTTTCACCTTGTTGACCAGAATGGTCTCGATCTCTTGACCTTGTGATCCACCTGCCTCGGCCTCCCAAAGTGCTGGGATTATAGGCGTGAGCCACCGCGTCCAGCCTCTTAAATATTTTTATACTTCTCACAGTGTCATGCACAGAGTAGGTGCTTAATTATGTCTAATTGTTTATTCATTGACTGATTAAGGAGAAAAAGAATGACACAAGTGTGTAAAAGATATTTGACAATTGTAATGTGCTGTGCAAGTATAAGAGTTTATTTATTTTTATTTATTTATTTATTTTTTAAAGATATGGTTTCTCCATGATGGCCAGGCTGGTCTTGAACTCCTGACCTCAGGTTATCTACCCACCTCGGCTTCCCAAAGTGCTAGGATTACAGGCGTGAGCCACTGTGCCCGGCCAAGAGTTTATTTTTTTATTTTTGATTTTTTGTTTTAAGAGTTTGTTATTAAGAGGTTATTATTGGCCGGGCGCGGTGGCTCAAGCCTGTAATCCCAGCACTTTGGGAGGCCGAGGCGGGTGGATCACAAGGTCAAGAGATCAAGACCATCCTGGTCAACATGGTGAAACCCCTTCTCTACTAAAAATACAAAACATTAGCTGGGCATGGTGGCGCGTGCCTGTAGTCCCAGCTACTCAGGAGGCTGAGGCAGGAGAATTGCCTGAACCCAGGAGGCGGAGGTTGCCGTGAGCCGAGATCGCGCCATTGCACTCCAGCCTGGGTAACAAGAGCGAAACTCCGTCCCAAAAAAAAAAAAAAAAAATAGAATATTGTAATGCTGTGCAGTACTCAGATGTCAGCCTCAGCACAGGGACTTACGAGTGCCCAGTGTCCTAGGCTTTGGCAACACTTGGGAATTCTTGGTTTGGAGAAGAGGCTAGGGCCTTGCATTCCTATGCTATTAAGGCTTCTCTTTTTATCTTTTTACTTCACAGGCAAAACTAGTAAAAGTGCTTGTTTCCCTCCTCCTCCTCATCTCTTTTTTTCCTCACCTGCACGTGTCCTCAGTTACAAGAGTTGATATGTGGCCCCTGCCCTGAAAGGGATTCATCCTCTTTTTTATTTCTTTTTTTGAGGGGATGGAGTCTAGCTCTGTCACCCAGACTGGAATGCAGTGGCGTGATCTCGGGTCACTGCAACCTCCACCTCCTGGGTTCAAGTGATTCCCTGCCTTGGCCCCCCAAGTAGATGTAACGACAGACACGACCACCACACCCAGCTAATTTTTGTATTTTTTGTAGAGATGGGCTGGTCTCAAACTCCTGGGTTCAAGTGATCTGCCCGTCTTGGCCTCCCAAAATGCTGGGATTACAGGCGTGAGCCACCATGCCTGGCCCCTGACTTCTGTCTTATAGCACAATTTTTTTTTTTTTTAGAGCTCACTAAAATCCCATTATATGTCTACTGTGTAATTTTTATTCTCTTACCCTTGAATATTCAGCTCATTTCCACTTTGTAATATTACAGAGAATCATTGCAAGTAATATCTGTGCATCTTTTTTTTTCCCTCTCAAGATAAATTTCTGGAAGTGTATTAATGGGTCATGGGGTTTGCCTAATTTTTAGAGCTTGTGACTCAAATTGCCCAGCGGCCCTCCAGCAAGTACAGGAGAGGGCTGCCCACTTCTTGCATCCTTGCCCACACTGGGTATTAAAATTCCTTTCTCAGCCTCTGATTCTCTGAAGAAAATTTAAAAAAAAATTCCTTTCAATCTTTGTCAGTATGATGTATATTTTAAAATATTTTTAACTGTAATTTTAATCCCATGGCATCTTAATTTAATGGTTTCTGTCACCACAAAACTGGTGTTTGGAGATGTGAAGCAAAGATACATGTGTCCTTTGTCTCCAAGGTGTTGGCTTTGACATGCTGTAAAACGGCGCTAAGGGACAATTTGCTAAAACAAATGACTTGCCTCAGAAGCAAACACTGTCTGTCAAGTTATTGGAGGCAGGCTGAGACCCCAGAGCCCTGCTCACAGGTGAGTATGCAGTGGAGAAGGTGGGAAGGTTGCTGTAAGTCTGAAGTTAAATATCCTCTTTCCCTTACTTCCAATAAAGGGAAACACATTTTGGAACTTATGTAAAACTGTCTGCGATTTTGCCCTAAAAAATACGCCTGACTCCTTTGTTTTAAGTCCAAGGCGGCTGATGGCGCACCCCCAGGGATAGGGGGGTGTCCTGTCACACAGGAGGTGGTGCTTTGTGTGGCTTCTAGTCTCTGCTGGCTCTTTAGGAGTTCAATTTGGGGAAGGGAAAAATCAGGCAACTTAAGTTGCTGCCATCAGTTCCTGGGATGAATGGCTAAGAGATGATGCTGATGAAAAATTTGCATCTAAGAGGCTCTTTGGGAGTTGGAGAATAGCCCATGATTGCAGATAAACACCACCTGCCATGCTGTCCACCGCAGCCCCCCTCCTACTTGGGAGGGAGAGGTTCTCCTTTTCCTTCTCTCTCCATTGCTTTTATGCTAATGCTTTGGAGCTGGATGAGAAAACTGGATTTATAGGAAGTCTAGTTGGTTCCTCTGGAAAGAGCCATTTCCAATTGAGCCTCATCTATATTTTAACTAAATCAGAGAAATGGTGGCTGCAGAGGCTTAAAAAAAATTTTTTTTTCTTTGAGGCATAGTTTTGCTCTTGTTGCCGAGGCTAGAGTGCAATGGCACGATCTCGGCTCACTGCAACCTCTGCATCCTGGGTTCAAGCGATTCTCCTGCCTCAGCCTCCCAGGTAGCTGGGATTATATGTGCCCGCCACCATGCCCAGCTAATTTTTCTATTTTTAGTAGAGACGGGGTTTCTTCATGTTGGTCAGGTTGGTCTTGAATTCTCAACCTCAGGTGATCTGCCCACCTTTGCCTCCCAAATTGCTGGGATTTACAGGCGTGAGCCATGGCCTAAAAAATTTTTTTCTTTTTTTTTTTCCTTTGTTTAATTCAAGAATTTTCTTCCTAGACCAAAAATTTTTTTTAAAAAATTTATGTTTACCCTACTTTCAAGCCAAAAATTTATTGTTTATTATTATTTTATGTTTTTATTTGTTTTTTTGCAAAGGCTCTTTCCCGGTCCTTGATGGTTCCCTTTTTGTGGATGGTGGACAACATGCTTGTTGGAATGCAGATTCCATGGTCCTACACGGGATCCCTGGTAGGCTGGGAATCTGCATTTTGACAAGCTTGCCTAGGTGATTTTATGAACCCTGAGGCAATGGGTTCTAAACCTAGGTGAGCTCATAATTAATTGGAAGATGTTAAAAACTACAGATCTTCAGGCCCCAGTCCATGGAGATCCTGATTCCACAGGCCGGAATCTGTGCATGGGAAGAGTTCTCCCAAAGGACTCATGGAAGCAGCCAGGTCTAGGAATCACTACCTTAAGAAAATTGCTGGAGGTGAAATACTCAGACTCTCCTATTCATTCTACAAGACCTAGAGCAGAAGAGGCGACGAAGGGGCTGGAGGCACCAGGATCCCTTCTGGCTGCCTGTATGTTCCTCTTTGAACCTGGGCGGATTGCTTGGAGCCAGGCAGGCACATTAACTACAGAGCTTAGAAGCACTTTGTTTTTTTTGTTTAGAGACAGGGTCTCACTATGTTGCCCAGGCTGGAGTGCAGTGGCTATTCACAGGTGCGATCCCACTACTGATCAGCATGGGAGTTTTGACCTGCTCCGTTTCCGACCTGGGCCGGTTCACCCCGCCTTAGGCAACCTGGTGGTCCCCCGCTCCCAGGAGGTCACCATATTGATGCCAAACTTAGTGCAGACACCCAATCGGCATAGCGCACTACAGCCCAGAATTCCTGGGCTCAAGGGATCCTCCCACCTCACCCTCCCAAGTAGCTGGGACTACAGGCACGTGCCACTGTGCCCGGCAGAAGCACTCTGGATCAACCCCTCATTTGCTCCTGGGAGGGAATTGCAACCTCAGAAACTGGTTTCATCTCTGAGCATGTCTGAGCTAGGGGAGGATATGGGGTGGGATGGCAAGGGCATTGGACTAAGGAGGCCTAAAATATATTTTGTTGTTGTTGTTGTTGGTTTTTGAGATGGGGTCTTGCTGCGTTGCCTAGGCTGGGCTTGTCTTTAAAAAACAGGAATTCTGTAAATGGTCCATTCTGAAACCTTCATTTGCACGTAGGTCACAGGTGGGATGCCTCTGGTCCTGGGCAGAATCCTTTATTTGTATAGAGTGTAACCAATCAGAGGTTCCTAAAGGGTGCTTAGGGGTGTTAACATGCTGTTTTAATTCAATAAAAACCCCAAGAAACATTACAACTGGGGCTCTTGAGCCACTCTGTGGAGTGTACTTTCACTTCAATAAGCCTATGCTTTCATCCTCCATTGTTTTGTCTGTGCATGTTGTTCAATTCTTTGTTCAACACGCCAGAAACCTGGACAACTCGCAGTGAAGACTTCCCATCCTATAACGCAATGAGCGATGATTATGCCACTGCACTCAGCCTGGGTGACAGATTGCGACCCTGTCTCTACAAAAAATAAATAAATAAAATAAAAGTAGATTTGTGCAATGGAACACTACGCAGACATTTAAAAAATCATTCATCATGAAGCCCATGTAGCAACAAGGAAAACATTTATAAATGTTAAGTGAAAATAGCAGAACCCCAGATGGTACACTCTCTGACTATAACCACGCACATGGAGAGAGAGCCTGTAGGCAGGGCCAGGAGGTAACATAAAAAACAGAGTAGTTGTGCAGAGGATGGGCTTATAGGTACTTTTTTCTTTGCCAAAATTAAAAACAATTTAAAAAGGGGGGGAGTGTTAAAAATTTTTAGAAATTCACTGTTATATTCTTTTTTAATAACATAAATAACTAATTTCTGCCCTTCCTACCATGCTGGCTTGTTAGGGGGACCAAGTGAAAAAACAGAAAACTGTTGTGTCTTCCTGTAGCGCGTTGGAGGTGAATCTACCATACATGACTCATTTTCCACCCCTATCTTTCTGGGTAGGGAAGCACCACGCTGAGGACTCTGGGTCCTTTTAGGCTCTAATGACAATGCACAGCCAGCATTTGTGGAGTATGTATATAGTTCTCTGGGCCTACTACTGTGGGAGGAGGAAAAGAAGTCACATTGCTACAGCCATCAAGAGCTCACACAACAGAGATGCAGACATCATTTGGGGGTGTCTGTTTATCCTAGTAATTCTCAACTGAGATTTATACTTTGAAAACATTTTTTTCATTTTTTTTTTTTTTTTTAAGTTTCAAGAGGTTGATACTTTTGATTGTCACAATGATTGGCTTTTGATTGTCACAATCATTGGGAGGGTTACTACTACTCACGTATAGTAAATGAAGGATGGGATAGTCCTACACACAAAATTAGCTCCAAATGCCCTTAGTGTCTCATAAGGAACACTGATCTATTCCATAGTCAGGGTTGCCAGGTATAGGTGTGCAGGTTGCCTACTGTACAATTCTTTTTTTTTTTTTTTTTTTTTTCGGTTTTTTAAGGGAACGATTCACCTCATGGCTAAGTGGGTAAAATTCTGAAACCCTACTGCCTGAATTCAAAACCCATGGAACCCCCCCCCCCCCCCCCCTCTTTTTTTTTTTTTTTTTTTTTTTTTTTTTTTGATACTGAGTCTTGCTCTACCACTCAGGCTGGAGTCCAGTGGCACAATCACAGCTCACTGCAGACTCTACCTCCCGGGCTTAAGTGATCCTCCTACCTCAGCCTCCCAAATAGCTGGGACCACAGGCACCACTACCACACCTGGTTACTTTTTAATTTTTTTGTAGAGATAAATTCTCCCTATGTTGCCCAGGCTGGACTCAAACTCTCAGGCTCAAGCAAACCTCCTGCCCCAGTCTCATAAAGTGCTGGGATTACAGATGTGAGCTACTGGACCTGGCCTGGAAGCTTTTGAACATATTGCTTATCTTCTGCAGACCTCAGTTTCCTCATTTGTAAAATCGGAAGAGCAATAGTAACATATTTCATAATGATAACATAAGAATAATATGTTATCGTAATGTTTGAGCCTGGCACATAGTAAACATTCAATTCACGTTCAATGATTATTATTCTCTGAGATCTGACCCCCTCATTGACTGTGGTGGGGACCTGGTGTCCACCCTCTGATACAGACTGCATATGCCTGGATTCCTGCTCTCCCTGAAGCTTAACTTTCCTGGTTATACCTGTAATCTTATGGAGAACTCCCCTTGTTGCCTAAACTTGCTTGAGATGGTTTTTGTAATCTACAGCCAGAAGTCTAATAACTAAGACAAGGAGAAAAGACTCACCTGTAGGAAATACAGTAGATAATACAAAAGGGCTTTCAAGTAAGTATGAGATTGCTTGGCATAGAAAGACCATAAATGCCACAGACAACACCTAATCATAACTGAATGAAACAAATTCGAACAACAAATTGTTAAGTGAATGGAATGCAGCTAGCTAGAATCCCATGCTCTGTTCTAAGAAAACAGACAGGCCAAACAATCAGGACCAGTCCAGACAATGTGTCTGGGAAGTTAAAGGAAAGAGAGACCCTGTCCCTCAAAACCTTCCTTACTAGTATCTGAAATTCCATCATTAGTGACTCATCCCTTTGTTTAGCAGGAGGTCTTCTTTGAAAATATGAATGTTTCTGGGAAGGGTAATCCGGAAACCTAGTGATCCTCACTCTACTGAGAATGTATTTACTTTTTTTCTTTTCTTGTCTTGTCTGTTCATTGAGAACACAGAAAATCAATCAATTAATTAATTTGAGATGGAGTCTCACTCTGTTGCCCAGGCTGGAGTGCAATGATGCAATCTCAGCTCACGGCAACCTCTACCTCTTGGGCTCAAGCAGTTCTTCTGCCTCAGTCTCCCGAGTAGCTGGGATTATAGGCACATGTCACTGTGCCTGGCTAATTTTCGTATTTTTAGTAGAGATGGGGGTTTCGCCATGTTGGCCAGGCTGGTCTCGAACTCCTGACCTCAGGTGATCCACCTGCCTCGGCCTCCCAAAGTGTTGGGATTACAGGTGTGAGCCATTGCACCCGGCCAGAGAATGTATTTATTTTTAAGATGGGATTTCACCATGATGGTCAGGCTGGTCTTGAACTCCTGATCTCAGGTGATTCACACACCTCGGCCTCCCAAAGTGCTAGGATTACAGGCGTGAGCCACCGAGCCTGGCCTGAGAATGTATTTATTAAGTGACTTTCTCTCTCCTCCACTTCCCAACCCCAGCTACAAACAGGGCAGCAAGAGAGAGAAAGCTTGGGGAGAACGGAAGAAGCCATGTTTTGTAGAATGGATCCTGCTTTGGAATTGCTGATCTTATCAACCACATGTTTTTAGAGAGAGCAGTGGCCCTTAAGGAACCAGAGAGAATATTCAGATTTGCTTCTGTCCGGCATGATGAACAGCAGGAATGACTGTAGCTGTTCTCTTTGCCAAGGGCAGATCTGATCTGATTGCTCTGAGGTGACAGTAAGGTAAAGTGGGGTGGGGATTCGCTTTGGGCTCCCAAGAATGGTTGCTCATCAACCTCTTGCTAAGCCCATGATTCTCAAATTTTGCGGCATGTTAGAATCACCTGGGAAGCTTTTTTTAAAAAAAATTTGGCTCACACCTGTAACCCCAGACTTTGGGACTCCGAGGAGGGTGGATCACAAGGTCTGGAGTTTGAGACCAGCCTGGCCAACATAGTGAACCCTCATCTCTAAAAAAAAAAAAAAATTAAAAAAATTGGAACCCAGGTTGTATCTCAGACCAATTAAATCAGAATGTCTGGCGATGGTTGCCAGGCATC
The DNA here is from genome assembly GCF_009761245.1 of Sapajus apella. Classification (NCBI taxonomy): domain Eukaryota; kingdom Metazoa; phylum Chordata; class Mammalia; order Primates; family Cebidae; genus Sapajus; species Sapajus apella. The sequence goes on along the minus strand of NW_022436952.1, from coordinate 988,394 downwards.
AGAAGTTTTCAAAGACCTCCCCGAGCCCCGGTGGTTCCAACATGTTCCCATGTCCGGGAACCACTGTCATCAGCATTTCTTGTATGAGGAAACTTGGGTGACACACAGCAGGTGAGAACCTGGCTCCTGCCTTTCAGACACAGGACTTCATTTATTTTTATGTTTTAAATTATGCAGTAATTTTTTTTCTGTTGGTGTGCAGGTCTATGAATTTTTTTGTATACTGCCTGAGTTCAAATTTTATGGTATACCATAAAATTAGTATAGTATAGCATAACATTTAACCTTTTAAATTGTACAACTCAATGCTCACTTCAGCAGTATGTATGCTAAAATTCGAATGATACAGAGAAAATCAGCATGACCCCTTCTCAAGGATGACACTATAATTTTTGAAGCGTTCCGTATTTAAAAAAAAATGTTTTTAAGTGTACAACTCAGCCATATGCAGTGGTTCTCACCTGTAATCCCAGGGTTTTGGGAGGCCTAGGCGGAAGGCTCACTTGAGGCCAGGAAATTGAGACCAGATTGAGCAACACCACGAGAACCTGTCTCTACCAAAAAAAAATTAAAAATTAGGTGGGCATGGTGGCAAGTGCCTTTAATCCTAGCTGCTCAGGAGGCTGAGACAGGAGGATCGATTGAGCCCAGGATTTTGAGGTTACAGTGAACTATGATCATGCCACTACACTCTGGCTAGGGTGACAGAGAGAGACCTTGTCTCTAAAAAAAAAAAAGAAAGAAAAAAGTTATCAAATAGTGTATAATTCTCTGTTCAGACCTAGATTTACAAGAAAAAAAATTTTGTATTTTTAGTACATTTGCAAAGTTGTGCCACCATCATCACTAATTTCAAAAAATTATCTTCTCACCTCCCCAAAATACCCTGCAATCCACAGCAGCTTCTCCCCATTTCCCCTTTCCACCCCCTGGCAAATATGAGCCATAGAGACTCTCTCTATATATAGCTTTGCCTATTCTTGATATGTCACATAAATGAAATCACACAATCTGTGGCCTTTTACATCAAGCTTATTTCACTTAGCATGCCATTTTCAGGGTTATTTTATTTTATTTTATTTATTTATTTTTTTGAGTCGGAGTTTCGCTCTTGTTACCCAGGCTGGAGTGCAATGGCGCAATCTCGGCTTACCGCAACCTCCGCCTCCTGGGTTCAGGCAATTCTCCTGCCTCAGCCTCCTGAGTAGCTGGGATTACAGGCATGTGCCACCATGCCCAGCTAATTTTTTTGTATTTTTAGTAGAGACGGGGTTTCACCATGTTGACCAGGATGGTCTCGATCTTTTGACCTCGTGATCCACCCGCCTCGGCCTCCCAAAGTGCTCGGATTACAGGCGTGAGCCACCGCGCCCGGCCCATTTTCAGGGTTTATGTGTGGTGTAGCATGTAATAGTACTTCATTCCTTTTTATTGATGAATAATATTCCATTGTATAGATATACCACATTTTGCTTATCCATTCATCAGCTGATGGACATTTGGGTTGTTTGCTTTTTGGCTATTGTGAATAATGCTGCTATAAACATTCTTGTACAAGTTTTTGTGTTAAAAAAAAAAGAAAAAAAAATGAAGTTTTTGTGTTAATGTATATTTTCATTCTCCTGGATACTTTTTTTTTTCTTTTGGAGTACAGTGGTGTAATCTCAGCTCACTGCAACCTCCGCCTGCCAAGTTCAAGCAATTATCTTGTCTTAGCCTCCCAAGTAGCTGGGATTACAGACGTGCACCACCAAGCCTGGCTAATTTTTGTATTTTTAGTAGAGACAGGGTTTTGCGATGTTTGCCAGGCTGGTCTCTAACTCCTGACCTCAAGTGATCTGCCTGCCTTGGCCTCCCAAAGTGCTGGGATTACAGGCATGAGCTACAAAGCCTGGCCCACAAATACTTTTATATAGGGGTGATTTCAGCTTAACATTAGTAGAAAACAATTTTGTTTTTCTTCTTCTTTTCTTTTCTTTCTTTCTTTTTTTTTTTTGAGATGGAGTTTTGCTGTTATTGCCCAGGCTGGAGTGCAGTGGCGCTATGTTGGCTCACTGCAATCTCTGCTTCCCAGGTTCAAGTGATTCTCCTGCCTCAGCCTCCTGGGTAGCTGGGATTACAGGCACCTGCCACCACTCCCAGATAATTTTTTGTATTTTTAGTACAGACGGGGTTTCACCATGTTGGCCAGGCTGGTCTTCAACTCCTGACCTCAGGTGATCCACCTGCCTTGGCTTCCCAAAGTGCTGGGATTATAGGCGTGAACCACCATGCCTGGCCAAAAAAAGTTTTCATAAATTTCTTTTCATTTGAGCTATTTTGCAATAGAATGAATGATTGGCTGCTTCAATGGGACTATTCAATTCTACAAATATTATGCCAAGCACTGTTTTTTCTTTTCCATTCGGTAATTTTTTTCCTTTTAGTTGACATGTAATAATTGTACATAATTATGGGATTCAGATTGATACTTTTTTTTTTTTGAGGCAGTCTTGCCTTGTCTCCCATATGCTGGAGTGCAGTGCACAATTAGGGCTCCTTGCAGCCTTGAGCTCCCAGCCTCCAGTGATCCTCCCACCTCAGCCTCCTGAGTAGTTGGGACCACAGGTGTGTGCCACCATGACCAGCTAATTTTTTTTTTTTTTTTGAGACGGAGTTTCGCTCTTGTTACCCAGGCTGGAGTGCAATGGCGCGATCTCGGCTCACCGCAACCTCCGCCTCCTGGGTTCAGGCAATTCTCCTGCCCCAGCTTCCTGAGTCGCTGGGATTACAGGCACACGCCACCATGCCCAGCTAATTTTTTTTTTTGTATTTTTAGTAGAGACGGAGTTTCACCATGTTGACCAGGATGGTCTCGATCTCTTGACCTCATGATCCACCCGCCTCGGCCTCCCACAGTGCTGGGATTACAGGCTTGAGCCACCGCGCCCAGCCGGACCAGCTAATTTTTATGTTTTTAGTAGAGATGGGATTTTGCCATGCTGGCCAGGCTGGTCTCAAACTCCTGACCTCAGGTGATCTGCCTGCCTCGGCTTCCCAGAGTGCTGGGATTACAAGCGTTAGCCATCGTTCCTGGTCCATTATAAATTCTGAATACCAATCCTGTGTTGCACATATGATTTGTAAATATTTTCTCTTTGTGTTTTGGACACAATACTTTTTGTACATGTGTCTGCTGAGAGAAAGATATTGAATTAACATTTACTGAGCACCTACTATGTGCTAGGCATCATAGTGGATTGCTGGAGGAATAGGGGTATAAGTTAGATAGAGTCCCTATCCTCAAGAGAGGTTTCCTGGAGGAGGGGTGAAGTTTGGACACTACTGTCCACGCTACAGGCAGAAATTTTTTGTAGTGATGGGGTCTCATTATGTTGTCCAGGCTGGTCTTGAGCTCTTGGGCTCAGGCGATCCTCTGAGCCACAGTAAGGTAGAAGAAGGGAATGTAGGCTGGGTGCAGTGGTTCACGCCTGTAATTAATCCCAGCACTTTGGGAGGCTGAGGTGGGTGGATCATGATGTCAGAAGTTCAAGACCAGCCTGGCCAAGATGAAACCCCGTCTCTACTAAAAATACAAAAATTCACCGGGCGTGGTGGTGCACACCTGTAATCCCAGCTACTCAGGAGGCTGAGGCAGAGAACTGCTTGAACCCGTGAGGCAGAGGTTGCAGTAAACCAAGATCACACCACTGCACTCCAGCCTGGGTGACAGAGCAAGACTCCCTCTCACCAAAAAAATAAAAAATAAAAAAGAAGAAGGAAATGCAGAGCCCAGTGGTTATAGTAAGGACTTTGGGGTCAGTTTGTCTGGTCCCACCTCAGCACTTACCACCTGCGTGTCCTTGGGCAAGTTACTTGATCTCTCAGTTCCTCAGTTTCTTCATTGGCAAAATTAGGGCTGTAATAATGCCCAGGAAGGGCTGGGGGGCACTAAATGAGAGGGTGTAGGTGGCGAATGGAAGCTCCACTGATGTTAGCTACTGTATTCTTATTTATTTGTGTAGCAACATTGTTCTGTGGCAGTCAGGGGAAGCTACCCTCCATCTCCTGGTTGAGGTTGGAGCTGGACCCTCAAAGCCTGGAAAGGCCCAGAAGCTGAGATGGGGGCATTGAAGGGTGGAAGCTGCTCTTTAGAACCATATATTTTGCCTCAAACCATATCTTCTTCCCCAAAGAGAGAAGTTTTCTTGTCTGTTTCTTGCTCCATCGCCTCCCCTCTTCATCCTGCGCTGTCCTCTCACCAAGTCTTTTTCTTTCTTTTCCCTATTTCTCCTTCTCACCTGCCGGAGCTTCTGTGGGTGTCCTTGGCCTTATGAAGTCACCGACACCTGGGTCATGGACTGCTGCTCTGAGGCTGCAGGGTCACCTTCAGCCCCTCGATGGGGACTTTACACCCCACTCCAAACAGAAGCAGGATGCTGTCTTGGGGATTTTTGCCGCCTGCAGCTTGATGCCCTGGTGCCAGTGCTCAGGGAACGAATGTAGTGCTGGGTCACTTCCAGTACAAATTATTGAGCAGTTTTCCGTGTGGACATCAGGCCCGTGTTGAGACAACAGCTCGGCCAGCTTGAGCTCGTTCCATGAATAATTTACTGCAGGAGAAATGGGAGTTAAATGAGCCAGGAGGCATATTTTGCCTGAACTTTGGGGGTACCTCTGACAGCAATTCATGTAATTTGTCCAGGGAGATACTAAAGCTGTCTGAATTCTAATGTCCTGCCTGCCACACTGACCCTTTGGATCCATTTTATTACCATGGTTGGCTTTGATTTATGTTTATTTTATCGCTTTGGTTTCTCTTCTGAACTCATGACCAGAGTGGTGGTGCATGTGGAAAATGCTCTGTGAGGAATTAGGTTCCCAGGTATGCTTGTGCAAGGAAACAGCCGCGGCTATGGGTTTTCTCAGCTTGACAGGATTGGGATGTCTTGTGGCAAAACTGCCCTTTTCTAAGTGACTGGCTACTGTGTGTGTGCAGGGCCAGCACCATGGATGTGTGACCTGTGCAGTTGAGCAGGGCCCCATGTTTAGAAGGACCTCCTGCTTGATTTAACACTCTGCTGTTACCATTTAGACAAGATAGTTTCGCTCTCGTCGCCCAGGCTGGGGTGTAGTGGCACAATCTCAGCTCACTGCAACCTCTGCCTCCCAGGTTCAAGTGATTCTCCTGCCTCAGCCTCCCAAGTAGTTGGAATTACAGGTGCTGGCCACCATGCCTGGCTAATTTTTGTATTTTTCAGTAGAGACGGGATTTCAACATGTTGGCCAGGCTGGTCTCGAACTCCTGACCTCAGGTGATCCACCCGCCTCTGCCGCCCAAAGTGCTGGGATTACAGGCATACACCACTGTACCCAGCCCGGTGAACTTTTAAACTTCTTATTCTTTTTTTTTTTTTCGAGATGGAGTCTTGCTCTGTCGCCCAGGCTGGAGTGCAGTGGCTTGATCTCTGCTCACCACAACCTCCGCGTCCTGGGTTCAAGTGATTTTCCTTCCTCAGCCTCCAGGGTAGCAGGAATTGCAGGCATGTGCCACCACACCCAGCTAATCTCCTGATTACAGCTGGGATTACAGGTACCCGCTACCATGCCTGGCTATGGTATTTTTGTATTTTTAGTAGAGACAGGGTTTCACCGTATTGGCCCGGCTAGTCTCAAACTCCTGACCTCAGGTGATCTGCCCACATCAGCCTCCCAAAGTTCTGGGATTACAGGCATGAGCCACCATGCCCAGCTGGAGTCACACATTTTATACTGGTTCCTGAAAATTCTGTAACCAGCCCTGAGTGTGTGCCGTGATCCCCATTCCCAGTTCTTTATGTTGAATCTAGGTGATCTGCCAAGTTCATTCTGTCCTTTCTGGGGCCATCCTGAAATCTGTAAAGGAGGCTATGGTAACTCTGTCCAAGTGTCTCAGGCCCACCAGCCAAGATATCTGAAAACACACATAAATAAAATGTTTGTTTAGGCCGGGCGCGGTGGCTCACACTTGTAATCCTAGCACTTTGGGAGGCCGAGGTGGGTGGATCACCTGAGGTCAGGAGTTCAAGACCAGCCTGGCCATCATGGTGAAACCCCATCTTTAAAAAAAAAAACATGTTTGTTTAAAAAAAAATCAGTTGAGGCCGGGCACGGTGGCTCAAGCCTGTAATCCCAGCACTTTGGGAGGCCGAGGCGGGTGGATCACAAGGTCAAGAGATCGAGACCATCCTGGTCAACATGGTGAAACCCCGTCTCTACTAAAAATACAAAAACATTAGCTGGGCATGGTGGTGCGTGCCTATAATCCCAGCTACTGGGGAGGTTGAGGCAGGAGAATTGCCCGAACCCAGGAGGCGGAGGCTGCGGTGAGCCGAGATCGCGCCATTGCACTCCAGCCTGGGTAACAAGAGTGAAACTCCGTCTCAAAAAAAAAAAAAAAAAAAAAAAATCAGTTGCTGCCAGGTTCAGTGGCTCATGCCTGTAATCCCAGCACTTTGGGAGGCCAAGGCGGATATAAGAAATATGGCTGTGCTTTGGTCAAGAATAGGCTGAGGCAGGACGTTTGCATCCTGCGTGATTCAGTGAGGTATGTAGCACAGGCATATAGCTCCACATATGATCACAGCCATACAGCCATAACATGGGAATGCCATCCGTTGGCCCTATGCGGCTACTGTCTTCAAATGTATAATTGCCCTGCAGACACGGTACAGGTGCTCACATCCAGAGAAAGAGAGTCAAAGCTGTCTATCTTGCAGATGGACAGGAGGGAGCCAGGACCCAACTTGTCTGGCTCATGCCCAGAAAGAGAAAGAGTTAAGCTGCTAACCCTGAAGGCAAGGGAAAGCCAGCCGTGCAGCTGCATGTTTTAGCTGCCATACTAAGCAGCTGAGACAGGGAGGACAGTGTGAGAAGTTCGTTAATGAAAACTGCTGCTGAATAAAATAATCTTTCACCTGCTTATGGCCCCCCAAGTATTTTTTTTTTCTTTCTTTTTTTTTTTTTTTGGTAGGTAGATGATCCTTCTAACATGCTGCTGGAGTATTCCTTCTGCTCATCCATTCACTCCCCTCAGACCTCAGCATGACAATTGGCATAGTCATAGACCTAACAGCGGGCAGATCACCTGAGCTCAGGAGTTCAAGACCAACCTATCGCTGGGCGCAGTGGCTCATGCCTGTAATGCCAGCACTTTGGGAGGCTGAGGTGGGCGGATCAAGAAGTCAGGAGTATGAGACCAGCCTAGCCAACGTGGTGAAACCCTGTCTCTACTAAAAATACAAAAATTAGGCAGGCACAGTGGCAGGCACCTATAATCCCAGCTACTTGGGAGGCTGAGGCAGGAGAATCGCTGGAACCTGGGAGGTAGAGGTTGTAGTGAGCTGAGATCGCACCATTGCACTCCAGCCTGGGTGACAGCCTGAGGAAGGAGAATCGCTTGAACCAAGGAGGTGGAGGTTGCGGTGAGCTGAGATCACGACACTGCACTCCAGCCTGGGCAAAAAGAGTGAGACGCCATCTCAAAAAAAAAAAAAAAAAAAAAAAAGACCAGCTTGTCCAAGATGGTGAAACCCCATCTCTACCAAAAAGAAACAAAAATTAGGCCTGGCTTGGTGGCTCACATCTGTAATCCCAGCACTTTGGGAGGTCAAGGCGGGCTGATCACGAGATCAGGAGTTTGAGACCAGCCTGGCCAACATGGTGAAATCTGTCTCTACTAAAAATACAAAAATTAGCCAGGCATGGTGGAGGGTGCTTGTAATCCCAGCTACTTGGGAGGCTGAGGCAGGAGAATCGCTTGAACCTGGCAGGCGGAGGTTGCAGTAAGCCGAGACCGAGCCATTGCACTCCAGCCTGGGCAACAGAGTGAGACTCCGTCTCGAAAAAAAAAAAAAAAGATGAAAAAATTAGCCAGGTGTGGTGCATGCCTGTAGTCCCAGCTCCTCAAGAGGCTGAGTTGAGAGGATTGCTTGAACCCGAGATGTGAAAGTTGCAGTGGTTGCAGTGAGCTGAGATCGTACCACTGCACTCCAGCCTGGGCAACAGAGTGAAACCCTGTTTCCCCCCCAAAAAAAGAAAGAAAGAAAAGAAAAAATCAGTTTAGTGTAGATATATTTCAAAATATAAAAGGTACAGAAGGCCAGCCTGGGCAACATGGCAAACCTCCCCCACTACAAAAAATACAAAAATTGGCTGAGCATCCAGGCTTTCCAAGAAGCTGAGGTGGGAGGATCACCTGAGCCCGGAGGTGGAGGCTGCAGTGAGCTGTGATCGCACCTTTGCACTCCAGCCTAGGTGTAGGTTGGTGCTCCCCTATTGTTCCCTAGTTTTCTTGTTCCTTTTCTGCCAAAGCAAGCACTGCTACCCATCTGTGGGCATCTTGCAAAGAGTCTATGCTTTGACGAAATATATGTACATATCTCCATATTTATTGTTCTTTACCAGATGGCGAGATAAGTTGTACACTATTTTGAACTTTCCTCTCTTCACCTAACTGCATTATGGAAAGAATTCCCAGTCTTCATAGCAACCTACCTCATTATTTCTTTGGTAACAATTTCCTGTTGCTGGATTTACCATAATTCACTTCATGGGTCCCTTACTGATGGGCACTTAGGTTATTCCCTAACCTTTTCTTCTATAAGCAATGCTCTTAGAATAGGATTGCCAGATTGAGCAAATTAAAATAGGCTGCCCAGTTTTGAATTTGAGATTCAATTTTTTAATTTGAAATTTCAATTTTTAATTTGAAATGCAGATAACAAGAAACACAGTAGAACCCCCTTATCCATAGTGTCACTTTCTGCGATTTCAGTTACCCATGGTCAACGGCAGTCTGAAACATTAAATGGAAAATTCCAGAAAGAAACAATTCATAATTTTTAAATTACATGCTGTTCTGACTAGTGTGATGAAATCTTACCTTCCCACTGTGGCCTGCCTGGGACTCAAGTCACCCCTTTATCCAGTGTATCCGTTCTGTATATGCTGTCGGCCTGTTAGTCACTTTGCAGCTGTCTGGGTTATCAGATTGTCTATTTCAGTATTGCAGAGCTTGTGTTCCAGTAACCCTTATTTTACTTAATGACTCCAAAGTGCAAGAGTAGTGATGCTGGCATATTGTCATAATTGTTCTATTTTATTATTGGTGTTGTTAATCTCTCTTACTGCACCTAATTTAGAAATTAAACTTTATCAAAGGCATACATGGGGGAAAAACATAGCATATAGAGGGTTTGCTACTATCTGCAGTTTCAGGCATTTACTTTGGGTCTTGGAAAGTATCCCCCCAAGATAACAGGGGACTCCTGTAATTCCTTAGTATAAACATATTTCATACTTATGACCCAAGAAGGTAGGATATTTGAGGAGTGGTAATACTAAACCAAATGTTGCTGTTTATCTGAAATTCAAATTTTGCAGAGAGACCTATATTTTATCTGGCAACCCTATCCTAGAACAAAGCCTGGTACATAGTAGGGGCTCAGTACAAATTAATTGAGACAGAGTGCTGTGGTTCAAAACCTTTGAGCACTTTGTGGGGCTGAAGCGGGAGAATTGCTGGAGCCTAGGAGTTCCAGACCAGCCTGGGCAACAAAGTGAGGCCCATCTCTATACCAAATTAGCATAAAAAATTAGCTGGGTATGCTGGCATATGCCTGTAGTCCCAGCTACTTGGGAGGCTGAGGTGGGAGGATTGCTTGAACTCAGGAGTTTGAGGCTACAGTGAGCTGTGATTGCACACTTGCACTCCAGCTTTGGCGATAGAGACCCTGTCTCTAGAAGAAAAAAATAAAAATGAATGAATCCGCTGGGTGCGGTGGCTCACACCTGTAATCCCAGCACTTTGGGAGGCCGAGGCAGGTGGATCACCAGGTCAAGAGATCGAGACCATCCTGGCCAACATGATGAAACACTGTCTCTACTAAAAATACAAAAATTAGCTGGGCATGGTGGTTCGTGCCTGTAGTCCCAGCTACTTCGGAGGCTGAGGCAGGAGAATTGCTTGAACCCGGGAGGTGAAGGTTGCAGCGAGCTGAGATCACGCCACTGCACTCCAGCCTGGTGCCTGGCGACGGAGTGAGACTCTGTCTCAAAAAAAAAAAAAAGAAAAGAATGAATCCCTCTCTTGAATGAAAGCCCATGAAGGCAGCTACTTTGTTATGTCCTCTGCTCTATCTTCAGTGCTTCGTGGGCATTTGTTCAATACCTGAACAAATGCTGTAGTGAATGTCTTCATGAATGCTTCATTTGGCCCATGGGAGAATATGTTTGTAGAATAAATTCATTTGTTTGAATGCCTGATGGATTCTGCCAATTTGCCCCTCCACAGGTCTCCAACACTTCTTAGCCAAGTTGTTGAATTGTATTCCTGCTGTCACCTAAAGTCATTTAACCTTTGGGGAACTTCCTCCCTGAGGCTACCCTAAATGGGGTTCAGAAAGGAACCGAAAGTGCCAACCCCATTATACCACCCCTTTTTGCCTCCTCCATCACTCCACGCCAGGAAATGAGGAATTTTAGATGCAAACGGCAGGACATAACATCTGGCTCATCAGAGCCCCAGACTGTCTTGTCCCAGAGGTGCCAAGGAGCCCAGTGGGCTCTGCGGCTCCTGATGATGAATGGTTCATGTGGGTTGAGCCATCCCAGAGGCTCACTCGGTTCATTGTCCACCTGACTCCAGTCTTATAATCTGTCGCCAGCGCAGGACCATTTAATCATCCTAATGAGTCTGTAACTGAGTGCATGCTTCACCACCTCCCAAGGGAAAGTCAGTTCTGCTTCTTTCCCTAGCCAACCCCAGCACATGTGGTCTCTGTTTGCCAACCACAGAGATGTGGGTGGAGGAGGAGCTGAGGTTACACGGAGGAGAGGGGACACAGGGTTCAGCCTTTTGAACTAGGACTTGAGAAGCTTGGATCTGAGTCCCTATTTCACCACTTCCTGCATTAGCTTGATGACCTTGGACAAGTTACTTAACCTCTCTGAGCATCAGTTTCTTCTGTACATTGTTCAGTGGACAGCATGGATACACTGGACAAAGGGGTGAGTTAAGTCCCAGGCAGGACACAGCATGAAGGTGTGAGATTTCATCACACTATTCAGAACAGCATGTAATTTAAAAATTATGTGTTATTTCTGGAATTTTCCATTTATTTTACTACATTTATTTCTGTAGTAAAATGGGGCTAACAGCCCTGAACTATTATCTTATGGGTTCATCATGAAATGAAATCAATAACTTAAGGGGAAAAGGGTGTATAAGTTATGAAGCATTCTATAGTTCTTTTTTTTTTTTTGAGATGGAGTTTTGCTGTTGTTGCCCAGGCTGGAGTGCAATGGTGTGATCTCAGCTCACTGCAGCCTCCGTCTCACAGGTTTCAGTGATTCTCCTGCCTCAGCCTCCAGAGTAGCCGGGATTACAGGCATGTGCCACCACACCTGGCTAATTAGTAGAGACAGGGTTTCTCCATATTGGTCAGGCTGGTCTTGAACTCCTGACCTCAGGTGATCCGCCTGCTTTGGCCTCCTAAAGTGCTGGGATTACAGATGTGAGCCACCGCGCCTGGCAAAGCATCCTATGTAAAATACTTTGGGGTTGACAGTGTAGATGGCAGATGGTCTTAACTGGCTTCTAAGTTATTGTTATTATTATTTGTATTAGCGTGGCTTCAAAAATTTTTTTTTTTTTTTTCCCCTGAGATGGAGTTTCACTCTTGTTACCTAGGCTGGAATAGTACAATGGTGCTCACTGCAACCTCTGCCTCCCGGGTTCAAGCTATTCTCTGCCTCAACCTCCAGAGTAGCTGGGATTACAGGCATGCACCACCACACTGGACTAATTTTTGAATTTTTAGTAGAGACGGGGTTTCACCATGTTAGTCATGCTGGTCTCGAATTCCTGACCTCAGGTGATATCCTGCCCGGACTCCCAAAGTGCTGGGATTACAGGCGTGAGCCACCACACCCAGTCCAAAATTTCTATCCAGTAGGGCATAAAGGGTGACAACATGGAGGGTAGGAGGGGGGCTTGGCGTTTACAAAAGATTGGGGGACAGAATTAATCAATAGCGCCCATCAAAGTCAGGGGGCGGGGCTGGTTGATTATAGGAGTTGGGCAAACCTCTCTAAGCCATGTTTTGGTGATCCCATTGTCTCTTCCCAAGACTAGGAATTGGGGTCCTGCTCCACTGGGGTCCTCTTTCTCTATGTAGAAGCCTCTCTTCAAGCTGTTCATGGAAACAGGCGATACTAACTCCATTAGCTTCTGAAAACCTGCTATTCTAAGGAGACAGCTGTCCAACCTAATTTAAGATGGGGCTTCTCCTACATTCTCTTGCACTTTTAAGAAGCCAGTTTTCTCAGCACCCTTGGGGAAGGGAGAGTCTTCCCAGAAGTGGCTGGAAAGCAGAGGAAGTGCTGAGCCCTGGGGCGCGGGAGGGTGGGTCATTCTTACATCAGTGAATGTTGAAGAGAAGGTCCTGACCCACCCCATCCCTGCCTGCCAGCTCCGGGGTGTGGCTCTGAACTCCTTTTTCCCTCTAAAGTAAATGGAAAGGTGGCAAATCACAGTGGGGGGTGTGTGTGTGTGTATGTGTGTGTGTGTGTGTGCGCGTGTGTGAGTGAGACAGAGACAGGGAGAGAGAGAGAGAGAGATGCAAAAAGCATCACTGACCTGGCCTACAGGGGCCCCTTTCTGGTAGTACCACTGAGTTTTATCATTGTGTGAAATATCAGCGAGCTGCAAATTAAGAATAACTTTCAACATGTCCTTTCAGTGTAAATTACCCCCAAAAGCATCATGTTACACATTTGCAGAGCGGCTGCTGGCTGCCCTGTGGAGATGCCTTTGCCAGTTGTCGGGCCTCACACCCAGAGGTGGAAAATACACAAGACTGAAAATGGGTTTGTCTAGACTGCTTAGGGGGTGGGAGGAATTTCCTAAGTGGAGAAAACAAACAGACCTAATGAAAGCAGATCGAACCCAGCTTATCTCTCTCATTGTTCCGCACCTGGGGGCAGAAAAATAATCAGGGCTCTAACAAAGCAGGGAAGTGAGAGGCGGTGTTTGGATGCTGGAAAAACTTAGTATACCTATTATAGCACGTGCCTGGGTGCCTCTACTCCAGAAAGGGAAAGGTAACGTGCCCAGCAGAGGAAGCCTCTGTAGTTCGGAGAGGGATGACTGGCTCCCAGCATGGCAGGCGGCAGCACACCAGTATTTCCTCACTGGCACTCTCACTTCCCTGGGAGTATGGGATTAGAGAACTGTTCTGTCCCTTTCAGGCTTCTGTCCCAGGCACAGGAACTAGGTAAGTAAAAGGAAGTGGAAACTTTCCCCCTCCCAGCACCTCCAGATCCTTCTGTCCAACTACAGTTTGAAAGTTTGGGGACCTGGGCTGGGAGCAGTGGTTCATGCCTGTAATCCCAGCACTTTTGGAGGCCTAGGCAGGAGGATTGCTTGAGTTCAGGAGTTCAAGACCAGCCTCAGCAACATAGCAAGATCTGGTCTCTATTAAAAATAAAAATAAATTAGCCAGGTGTGGTGGTACATGCCTGTAGCCCCAGCTACTAGGGAGGCTGGGGAGGAAGCATCACTTGGGAGATCAAGGCCATAGTAAGCTATGATCATGTCACTTCACTCCAGCCTAGGCGACAGAGTTAGACTCTGTATCCAGTTGGGAGCAGTGGCTCACACCTGTAATCCCGGCACTTTGGGAGGCCAAGGCGGGTGGATCACAAGATCAGGAGTTCAAGACCAGTCTGGCCAATATGTTGAAACCCTGTCTCTACTAAAAATACAAAAACTAGCTGGGTGTAGTGGCTGGCGCCTGTATTCCCAGCTACTCAGGAAGCTGAGGCAGGAGAGAGAATGGCTTAAACCGGGAGGTGGAGGTTGCAGTGAGCCGATATCACACCACTGCACTCCAGCCTGGGCAACAGAGCGAGACTCTATCTCAAACAAACAAACAAAAGTTTGGGGGACCTGTGAATTTTTTCACAAAGTGTGAGTTCTGCGAAGCTTTGCTTAAGCTCCACTAGCCTCCTCTTTTTTTTTTTTTTTTCTGAGATGGAGTCTTGTTCTGTTGCCCGGGCTGGAGTGCAGTGGTGTGATCTTGGCTCACTGCAACCTCCACCTCCTGGGTTCAAATGATTCTCCTGTCTCAGCCTCCTGAGTAGCTGGGACTATAGGCATGCGCCACCACACCTGGCTACTTTTTGTATTTTTAGTAGAGATGGGGTTTCACCTATTGGTTAGGCTGGTCTCAAACTCCTGACCTCAAGTAATCTTCCCACCTCGGCCTCCCAAAGTGCTGGGCTTATAGATGCGAGCCACTGCACCCGGCCCACTAGCCTCCTTTCTATTTCTGGAAGCTGCCTTCCTGCCTCAGGGCCTTTGTACCTGCTATTCTCCTTACTAGGCTCTTGGAGAGGCTCCCCTTCAGCTAAAGTCCCTTTCTCAAAGAAGCATTCTCTGGCCCTGCTTCTAAAATACGATTCCCATCTCCAACCCCACAACTTCTGTCATCTCTAGGAGCTGGAACATAAGGTCCAGTGAGCAGGGATCTCTGTCAGGTTTTGCTCATTGATGCGTCTCCAACACCTAGCACAGTGCCCAGCTCATTGTTGATACTCACTACAGCTTGTTTGAATGAATGTTGGATGAATGAATGAATGAATGGATGGCCATAGCCATTATTGCTATTGTCAGGGCTCAGAACGTGATACCAAAATATGGCACTTTGGCATGCTGAGCACTTTGAATGAAAGGAGACTGGAAGGCCTCAGAGGCAAAGTCTGCCTGACTTTCTCCTCCCCTCCTGTCTTCCACCCTTTTTTCTCTCCTGAAGTGAGTCATAGGATCAGAACTTCTCTTCCCCATGGCAGCTCAGAGAAGCTAGAACCCCTCTCTCCCAAAGCAAGATGTAAAACTTAGAAAGGTCACTCTCTTTCTTCTCCCCGGAAAACCCTCATTCCAGAGATGTTCTGTCTCACACAAATTGGGGAGGGAAGGGAGAAGAAATGCTACGCAGAGAGGCCAATAAGAATCTAAATGGACAGATCTTGCTGGGTCTTCTCCCTGTCAATTGCTAAAGATCATACTCTTTTTTTATTTTTTTTGAGACAGTATCTCACTTTATTGCCCAGGTTAGAGTGTACTGGCATGATCATGGCTCGCTACAGCCTCAACTTCCTGGACTCAGGGAATCCTCTCACCTAAGCCCTCTGAGTAGCTGGGACTACAGGCATATACCACCATGTCTAGCTAATTAAAAACAAAATTTTTTTTTTGGCTGGGTGCAATGGCTCATGCCTGTGATCCCAGCAATTTGGGAGGCAGAGGCAGGTGGATCATGAGGTTAGGAGTTTGAGACCAGCCTGGCAAATGTGGTGAAACCACATCTCTACTAAAAATACAAAAATTAGCTGGGCATGGTGGCAGTGCCTGTAATCCCAGCTACTCAGGAGGCTGAGAAAGGAGAATCTCTTGAACCCAGAAGGCAGAGGTTGCAGTGAGCCAAGATGGCACCACTGCACTCTAGTGTGGGTGACAGAGCAAGACTCCATCTCAAAAAATAAAATAAAATAAATAAATAAATAATTTAAAAAAAAAATTTTTTTTTTTTTTTTTTTGGGGTAGAGACCAGAGTCTTACTATGTTACCCAGGCTGGTCTTGAACTTCTGGGATTAAGCAATCCCCTTGCTTCAGCCTCCCAAAATACTGGGAATACAGACATGAGCCACCACTCCTGGTTAGATCATACCCTTTCATGCAATCACTTCTACATGGCTGTCCATTCTTCATGGAATCTAAGTGTCAAAATTGTTTTTCATGGGTCTATGGGTCATTATTTCTGAAGGCAACTTTGATTAAGTTCATGTGTTATTCTTTTGATTAAAAGAAAAGTTTGATTAAATTTATTTGTTATTCTTTTCTCTTGTTAATCTGTCTTTTGTTTTGAATGTCAGCCATGACCCTTATGATAGAAGGTGAGGAAAGATATCACATCTTTCCATCCCATACTACCAAACACCATCCTGTTTACTTATTGATCTGTGGCCAGATTGGAAGCTCTATGAGAGCAGAGATATTTCTGTCTTGTTTTCCAGTGCTTATCATCAGTGCCTGCAAGAAGACTGCCTGAAACATGAAAGATTCTCAGTGTTTGTTGGATGAATGGTCCTGTTCAGGGACATGTTTGTCACAGATAGATGGGTCCAGATTAAAGAGAATATTCTCTTTAGAAAAAAAAAAGAGGGTCTGGGTGTGGTGGCTCACGCCTGTAATCCCAGCACTTTGGGAGGCCCAGGCCGGTGGATCGCAAGGTCAGGAGTTCAAGACCAGCCTGGCCAATATGGTGAAACCCTGTCTCTACTAAAAATATGAAAAATCAGCTGGGTTTGGTGGCACGTGCCTGTAGTCCCAGCTGCTTGGGAGGCTGAGGCAGGAGAATTGCTTGAACACGGGAGGCAGAGGTTGCAGTGAGCCAAGATCACGCCACTGCACTCCAGCCTGGGCAACAGAGTGAGACTTTGTCTCAAAAAAAGAAAAAAAGGGAGGAAAATGTTGATGCACAGATTGATTGGGGTTGTGGCAGAACTATTCCCATTTTTCTATACTACAGCATGGATTTAGGGTTTCTATGCCTAAAATTTTAAAAAATAGCTTATATGTATTTGGGAATATATGAAGTTCTGGATAATGGAGTTTTCTGGTTAAAGGAGGATCAACAAAAATCTTTTTTTTTCATGCCAGATTCGGTGGCTCATGCCTGTAATTCCAGAACTTTGGAACGCTAAGGTGGATTGATCACCTGAGGTCAGGAGTTCGAGACCAGCCTGGCCAACATGGTGAAACCCCGTCTCTACTAAAAATACAAAAAATTAGCTGCGTGTGGTGGTGGGTGCCTGTAATCCCAGGTAATTGGGAGGCTGAGGCAGGTGAATTGCTTGAACCTGGGAGGCAGAGGTTGCGGTAAGCTGATATCGTGCCATTGCGCTCCAGCCTGGGCAACAAGGGTGAAACTTCATCCCCCAAAAAACAAAAACAAAAACAAAAAAACCCAAAGGAACCTCTTCTTTTAGAATGCTTGTTGTAGTTTTTTTTTTTTTTTTTTTTTTTTTAAGAGACAGGGTTTCGCCATGTTGCCCAGACTGGAGTGCAGCGGCTATTCACAGGCACGATCCCACTACTGATCAGCACGGGAGTTTTGACCTGCTCCATTTCTGACCTGGGCTGGTTCACCCCTCCTTAGGCAACCTGGTGGTTCCCCGCTCCCGGGAGGTCACCATATTGATGCCGAACTTAGCGCGAACACCTGATCGGCATAGCGCACTACAGCCCAGAACTCCTGGGCTGGATACTTCTTGATTCAGGATCAAGGGGCTTGCTTCGGAGTGATTATGTTTAGCATCAGCAATGATATACATGATATACATGACAGCAAATATGTGTAAGTTACTTGGGCTAATATCATAGCGACACCTAAGACTAAACCTGGACTCTACATTTGGGGAGAACAAAGTATTGGCTTGTTCAGCTTTTGTATTTCCAGTTAAAAGGGAAGTACTAAAACTTTTTAGTACTAAAAGGGAAGTACTAAAAATTTTTTTTTGTTAAAGATACACATTGAAATGTGTCTGGTCAACAGAGATTTTATTTTTTTTTAAGAGATAGGGTCTCGGCCAGGTGTGGTGGCTCACGCCTGTAATCCCAGCACTTTGGGAGGGTGAGGCAGGTGCATCACCTGAGATCAGGGGTTTGAGGTCAGCCTGACCAACATGGTGAAACCCTGTCTCTACTAAAAACACAAAAATTAACCGGGCATGATGGCGAGTAACTGTAATCACAGCTACTCAGGAGGCTGAGTCAGGAGAATCACTTGAACCTGGGAGGTGGAGTTTGCAGTGAGCAGAGACAGGGCCATTGCACTCTAGCCTGGGCAACAAGAGCAAAACCCCATCTCCAGAAAAAAAAAAAAGACACAGAAAGAGAGAGAGAGAGAGAGAGAGAGAGACAGGGTCTAACTCTGCCACCCAGGCTGGAGTGCAGTAATACGATCACAACTCACTGCAGCCTTGAACTCTTGGCCTTAAGCAATCCTCCTGCCTCAGCCTCCAGAATAGCTGGGATTATTGATGTGAGCCACTTCACCCAGCTGATAACAGGGATTTTATTGTACATTTGGATTATGCTTTGATTGTAGAATTTTGAATCAGTAATAGTGGGTGACATATGTCATGCAGATACTATGTGCCAGATATGATCCTGAGCTGTTTACATTTATTATCTCATTTAATTCTCACAATAATCCTGTGTAGGTACTTCTGTTATCTCCCTTTTACAGATGATAAAACTGAGGCTCAGAGAAGTTGAGTAACTGGTCCAAGTTTACCCAGTTAGGAAATAGCAGAATCAGAATTTGAATCCAGGAAGGCAGGACTAGGTGGGGTGGGGACAGAGTTTGGACACTGGCTTCTCCACAGCTCTGCCTCCTTCAGCCACCACGTTTCAAAAAAAAAAAGGAATTTGAATCCAGTTTCCAGAGCCTACAGTGTGCTCTTCGGCTGACGGTGACCAACTTGTCCCAGTTTGCACAAGACTTCCGCGATTTGGCCATGAAGATCCTGTGTCCCGGGAACCCAGTCAGTCCTAGGCAACCCAAGATGGCTGGTTACTTTGGTCTCTCAAATACAACTCTTTAATGTCAGCTGTTTTGTAAATAAAACCATAATTACCCCTAGCTTGTGTGGCATTCACTTGGCTGCTCATTAACACAAGACAAGGGGGTTGTGAAAATGACCTTGTTAGGCTCTTGCTATTAAAGCAATGTTTGGAAATCACATATGGATAATACATGGAAAAAATCTGTGCAGAGGACAAAAACAGGAGCCAAGGAAAATATTTCCAAATGAACAATAAATGGCGAGTGAGAAAGAATAGAAATGGCAAAGAACTGGGTGTGAGGGGGCAAGGACAGCTGGAAATACCAGAAATAATGATGGTGATGGCAGTGTCATCTCTCACACTGGCTGAGTGTTAGGTGCTAAGTTCTGTCTAATCACTTTGCCTGCGTTAATACATTTCATTCTCAGGCAGCATGTGAGGTAAGCACGACCTACTATTATTTTACTGTGCAGGTGACACAATTGAGGCTTAAAGAAGTTAGGTAGCTGGGCGCGGTGGCTCAAGCCTGTAATCCCAGCACTTTGGGAGGCCGAGGCGGGTGGATCACGAGGTCAAGAGATCGAGACCATCCTGGTCAACATGGTGAAACCCCGTCTCTACTAAAAATACAAAAACATTAGCTGGGCATGGTGGTGTGTGCCTGTAATCCCAGCTACTCGGGATGCTGAGGCAGGAGAATTGCCTGAACCCAGGAGGCGGAGGTTGCGGTGAGCCGAGATCGTGCCATTGCACTCCAGCCTGGGTAACAAGAGGGAAACTCCATCTCACAAAAAAAAAAAAAAAAAAAAAGAAGTTAGGTGAGGCAAATCCTTGTAGCAGGAGAGGAAGCAGCCAGCCTCAGCAGGGGATTACTTGAAAAAGCGCCAGCTGCTGGGGCCGGGTGCGGTGGTTCATGCCCATAATCCCAACACTTTGGGAGGGCGAGACGGGTGGATCAGGAGTTCAAGACCAGCCTGGCCAACATGATGAAACCCTGTCTCTACTAAAAATATAAAAAATTAGCAAGGCATGGTGATGGGCACCTGTAATCCCAGCTACTCCGGAAGCTGAGGCAGAAGAGTTCCTTGAACCAGGGAGGTGGAGGTTGCCGTAAGCTGAGATCACACCACTGCACCCCAGCCTGGGCAAAAACATCGAAACTCCAACTCAAAAAAAAAAAAAAAAAAAAAGAGAGAGAGAGAAAGCACCAGGAAAAGGGATGTGGACTCAAGTTTGTTCTTGGATCAAAAAGCTTTTTCAAAATGTTGCCTGCTTGTTCCAGAATTTCTGAGGACAGACACACTTTTTCTAGCCCCATAATTTTCTCAGATTTGAACTGGAAATCAGGATAAGGACTGAGTATCAGCCTACCCCTTTCACTTACCAAACGATTACTTTTCTTCAATCGGTAAACTTCTTCCTCTTCTTTTTTTTTTTTTGAGATGGAGTCTTGCTGTGACTCCCGGGCTGGAGTGCAATTGCGCGATCTCAGCTTACTACAATCTCTGCTCCCCCGGTTCCAGTGATTCTCCTGCCTCGGTCTGCTGAGTAGCTGGGACTACAGGCATGTGCCACCATGCCCTGCTAATTTTTGTATTTTTAGTAGAGACAGGGGTTTCATCATATTGGCCAGGCTGGTCTCGAACTCCTGATCTCAAGTGAACTGCCCGCCTTGGCCTCCCAAAGTGCAGGCGCTACAGGCATGAGCCACTGCTCCCGGCCCAATAAACATCTATTGCCTGCAGAGCTTGCCATCTGTTCCAGGTTTTTCTGAGTTAGTAGGAGTCAAGCATTTCCTGAGTGACTTGGCCAGACAAGTGGATGTCAATGAGTGACTGATGAGAAAACATGGAAACAACTGCCCCTGTTGGATATCCCAGTGTGCAGGAGAAGCTGTGCTGATATCTGTGCTCAGGCCTCTTTGGGATGCCACTATAATTTTATGCACCAAGGTGTATTATTGTGTTTCAGTTACCTTTAAGGGCTTGCAATTAATTTTAATTTGTCCTGGTCTTTCACAAGAGAGTTACAAATGACTCCCTTCCTAGTGTTCTACAGAAGTCTTTCTTTCCTTTTAAAATGGCCGGGTGCAGTGGCTCACACCTATAATCCCAGCACTTTAGGAGGCCAAGGCCGGCGGATCACCTGAGGTCAGGAGTTTGAGACCAGCCTGGCTAACATGGTGAAACCCCATTTCTACTAAAAATACAAAAAATTAGCCAGGCATGGTGGCGCGTGCCTGTAATTCCAGCTACTTGGAAGTCTGAGGCAGGAGAATCGCTTGAACCCAGGTGGCAGAGGTTGCAGTGAGCCGAGATCAGATTTTCACTCCAGCCTGAGCAACAGGAGCAAAACTCCATTTCAAAAAAAAAAAAAAGAAAAAAAATTGAGCTGGGCGTGGTGGTACATGCCTGCAATCCCAGCTACTTGAGAGTCTGAGGCAGGAGAATCGCTTGAACCCAGGAGGTGGAGGTTGTGAAGCTGAGATAATGTCATTGCACTCCAGCCTGGGCGACAAGAGGGAAACTCCGTCTCAAAAAAAAAAAAAAGCCAGGTGCAATGGCTCAGGCATGTAATCCCAGCACTTTGAGAGACTGAGGCAGGCAGATCACCTGAGGTTGGGAGTTCAAGACCAGCCTGACCAACATGGAGAAATCTCATCTCTACTAAAAATACAAAATTAGCTGGGCATGGTGGCAGGTGCCTGTAATCCCAACTACTCGGGAGGCTGAGGCAGGAGAATCACTTGAACCTAGGAGGCAGAGATTGCGGTGAGCGGAGATCCACCATGACCTCCAGCCTGGGCAACAAGAGCGAAACTGTCTCAAAAGAAAAAAAAATATCACCCTATAACACGGACATGTGGTCCTAGAGCCTGTGTCATTTTAGGCTGGAGTCCTGTTAGCAATAAAAAGCTTTGCCCTCATTATAAATGGTCAACTTGGCCTTCTGATTTCTAAGTTCCTCTCTTGATGATTTTGGCAAGTATCAATAAAATACCTGGAGACTACTCACCAATGTAGTCTGGACTGATATGATTTAAAATCCAGTCTCTTCACTTGAGGTTTAAGTGGTCAACCAAAGTTTAGCTGTCCTAAGAAGCCCTGCTTGAAAATCCTTTCCTGGCCGGGCATGGTGGCTCAAGCCTGTAATGCCAGCACATGAGGATGCCAAGGCTGGAGGATTGCTTGACCCCAGAGTTTGAGAGTAGCCTGGGCAACATAGTGAGACTGCCTCTACAAAGGATAAAAAAAATCCTTTCCAAGGGTGGGCGCGGTGGCTTACGCCTGTAATCCTAGCACTTTGTGAGGCTGAGGCGGGTGGATCGTTTGAGGTTAGGAGTTCAACATCAGCCTGACCAACAAAGTGAAACCCTGTCTCTAATAAAAATACAAAATTAGCCGGGTGTAGTGGTACCCACACCTATAATCCCAACTACTCAGGAGGCTGAGGCAGGAGAATTGCTTGAACCCAGGAGGGAGAGGTTGCAGTGAGCTGAGATGGCTCCAGTGTACTCCAGCCTGGGTGACAGAGCAAGACTGTCTCACCAAAAAAAAAAAAAAAAAAAAAAAAAAAAATCCTTTCCAGAATGTTCTCATCTTTCCTAGTACTTATTCTCAGTGGATGTTCTAAGAATGTCTATTAAATGAATTAATTGTCATAATGTGACTTACTTCCTCTATAGATTATAAAAAGAGAGCTCTTCCCAGCCAGGCACAGTGGTGCACACGCTTGTAATACCAGCACTTTGGGAGGCTGAAGTGGGCAGATAACTTGAGCCCAGGAGTTTGAGACCAGTCTAGGCAACATAGTGAGACCCTGTCTTGGCTAAACGCAGTGGCTCAGGCCTGTAATCCCAGCACTTTGGGAGGCCGAGGTGGGCGGTCCCTATCACAAGGTCAGGAGATCGAGGCCATCCTGGCCAACATAGTAAAAGCCCACTCTTAAAAAAAAAAAAAAGAGAGAGAGAGAGAAGAGAGAGAGAGAGAGAGACCCTGTCTTTAAGAAAAAATGTAAAAATTAGTCAGGCTGTTTACTCATGTTGTCCAAAAAAAAAAAAAAAAAAAAATTAGGCATGGTGGTGAACACCTGTAGTTTCAGGTACTCCAGAGGCTGAGGTGGGAGGATTGCTTGAGCCCAGGAGGCAAAGGTTGCAGTGCACTCCGACCACCACTGCACTCCAACTTGGGTGACAGAGCAAGACTCTGTCTAAAAAAAAAAGAAGAAGAAGAAGGCTTTTCTTCGAGGTTGCATTGAGCTGTGATTGCACCACTGCACTCCAACCTGGGCAACAGAGCAAGACCCCTGTCTCAAAAAAAAAAAAAAAAGAAAGAAAAAAAAAGAGAGGGCTTTTTGCCACTGTTAGATCTTCCATAGATCCTAGCACATTCTGGGTGCTCAGTTGCTTTTCTCATTTGCTTGATTGCTTGTATGACCAAATGCCTAGAGCCACCCTGCAACCTGGGATACATTTGAGTTCTCATTTTTCCCGGAGCTGAGAGGGAGCCCAGGCTGGTCGTGGCTGACATGGAAGAGTCTGTCCAAAGGAGCAAATCATCTCCCCATGAGGATTATTCTATTTATTTCCTCAGTATTGGGTCTGGTTGGAATCTAGCCAGGGGCTCAGATGGTCCAAGACAGATTTGAGTTAGATGTTCACACCCAGCAGATTCTGCCTGCCCAGGGAACAGGAGCATCTGTCAGGTGCCAGGAAAGTCAATGACAGATGTCTCCCTGTGGGTGCAGGGAGCACTTCTGTAACTTCAGCTGAGGGAGATTCCCCAAGCGACAGCACTGCCTCCGCCCCCATTTACATTTTGATCTAATTTCTGCATGTGATATCGGAACTGATATTCTTTTGGTGGCAAGGGAATAAAGCAAAGGCAGGCCTGAATCATCTTCATGTGCTCAGCAGGAGAAATCACGTTTTTCTACCGCTGGGGTTGCCTACTAATAGAAGGGCAGGGTTTTCACCTCTGTGGGTTTCAGGCAATGGAATGTCCTGCTGCCTCCTCAAATTAGCTTCACATGCCACCGAGAGTAGCAAAAGGAGCTTGGGGCTGCATGTCCGATTCATAAATTATTTGCTAGCTCCTGTGGTATTCATTTCTTTTTCTTGAGCGTTTTTGTGCTCGAGCCATAGGTTTCGGATACAGCTTGCTTGAGAAGCAAGACCTTTCAATGCTGGAAGATCTAACCATTTCTAGGGTCAGCAAGCATTTATTTGAAGAATTTTCTGCAGGGCTGGCAGGCATGAGAAACGCCTCTTTCATGCAGTGGGGAATTAAGGTCTCTGAACTTGCAGTACATGAATCCAAGAAGCGGGTAGAAATGCTCAGTTTGGAATTTAGCCTTGTATAGCGTGGCCCAGGGCAAGAAAACCCAAGTTAAAGTGCCTGCTCGGCCCCTTATTAGCTGTGTCACATTGGATGAGTCACTTCATGCCACAGAGCCACATTTGTTCATGCATCATATGGTCACTGAGCATCCAAAGAACATGGAATGAAGGAAGGAGTTTGCTGAGCATCTGCTCTGCCTCTGGCACTGTGGCAACCATCTTTTCAGTTTTCTATAAAATGTAGTTGATACTATACCTGCTCTTTGTTCCTCTGGGATTGCCATGAGATTCAAAACAAGATAATGTGGGAAAGTACATTGGGAGCAGCAAAGCATATAATCATGTAGAGGTCTGTTACCTTTGCCTTAATTCAGATTTTCCGCATTCTCTCATTCTCCCAAGTATGTACAAGCTTGCCTGGGTGTGGCTTTGTGGGGCTGATTATTCACCGTACCCCATCCAAGTTCAGTGTAGACACACAGCTGTGAGTGTAACATTTCCTTCTGAACCCATGCCCCTAGGTGTACGTGTCATCTTGAAATACACACCACCAGTAAGAACATCAGTTTCCCACATGCTGTAGAAGATTGAGGCTGAAGTGGGGGCATGAGTCACGTGAAGTTGAAGGCTGGGTTTGGTGCCTTTGTGCTGTTCATTCCCATGTTGTCAGGGATAAGATCTGAGTGATTACATGAAACTTGGTTTCCTGCAGAGAAAACAGCATGGGCTCAGGAGTCAGACTTACCCATCCAGGCCTCTTTGCTCTGCCAGTTAGCAGTTGTATAAAGATGGCTTGGCCCAGTTTGAGCAAAAAGGAGAATGTAGTGGTAGGATTCTAGAGCATCTAGAATAAGGGATAACTGGAATGAGGACTAAAATGTCCCCAGGATACTCCCTCCTGGTTTTCTTTGCGCTCCCCTCCCCCAACCCCTGACATTTTGGCCCCTCCCCTCCCCTCTCCTCCCCTCCCCTTCCCTTCCCTTCCCTTTTCCCCTTCCTTTCTCCCCTCCCCTCCTCCTCCCTTCCCTCCCCCTCCCTTCCCTTCCTTTCCTTCTTTTTTATAGAGTTTTACTCTTGTTGCCCAGGCTGGAGTGCAATGGCACAATCTCAGCTCATCACAACCTCTACCTCCCAGGTTCAAGCAATTCCCCTGCCTCAGCCTCCCAAGTAACTGGGATTACAGGCATGTGCCACCACATGCAGCTAATTGTGTATTTTTTTTTTAGTAGAGACAGGTTTCCCCAGGTTGATCAGGCTGGTCTTGAACTCCCAACCTCAGGTGATTCACCCACCTCGGCCTCCCAAAGTGCTAGAATTACAGGTGTGAGCCACCACGCCTGGCCTGGCTTTATTCTTTCAGTCCAGCTTTTTCCCCAGAGAGGGGATCATGGCTTTTGGTATCTCTCGTGTCTCATGGACTTAGCTTCACTATTGAAGGAGGCCTGGTGTCTTCCCTCAATTCCAGTCTCAAAAACCCTGGGGCTGAGTGTGGTGGTTTTTGCTTGTAATCCCAGAGCTTTGGGGGATCGAGGTGAGAGGACTGCCCGAGCCCAGGAGTCCAAGGCTACAGTGAGCTGGGATCGTGGCACTGCATTCCAGCCTGGGTGACAGAGTGAGTCCCTGTCTCAAAAACAAAACAGAACAGAAACAAAAGCAAACTTACCTGAATAATATTATTGCAGAACTGAAAAAAAGACCAAAAATCTAGTGTAAGTATACAATAACATAATTGAATGTGAACTTTTTCTGTTTTATATAAATTATGTTTAAAGTTAATAAAGGGGAAGGTGAAATGTAGAAAATTATAAAGAATTTAAGAAAATAAATCAGGAACTTAAAGATATAACAAACCAATACATTAAAATAAATATCATTATATATGCAATTTATAATATACAAGAGTGTGTGTAATCTTTCTTTTATATTTACAGAAATAGCTGAATGGCACCCAAAGAGCAAATTTCTCTGTGTTCGAGAGGAAGAAAGTTATCATAAGGAGAAATTATAATAACTTTGAGCACTGTCTTCTAAGTAGCCAAGGTTTCTTGATCACAAACCCAGCTGGCATTTACAGATAGCTGTGAAAGACTAGATCAGGCCTTGGCAACTGG
Organism: Sapajus apella; assembly: GCF_009761245.1. Lineage (NCBI taxonomy): Eukaryota > Metazoa > Chordata > Mammalia > Primates > Cebidae > Sapajus > Sapajus apella. The sequence goes on along the minus strand of NW_022436952.1, from coordinate 962,292 downwards.
GGGCAATATGGCTCTCAGAAGGAACTGAAGGATATAGTTCAAGGCTTAAACAGCCCTGCTCAAATTTGCCTCTTAAAAGCAGTCAAAACTGAGGCCCCATCATTTGAGGTCTGGCCAAATGGCCTTGCCGCCTCACCGCCTCACCGCCTCACCGCCTCACCTGTCTCTCCACCTCCCCGTATCTACTTGTAGTTTCTATCTACTTTGTAGGGTCGTGGTAATAATAGTCAAAGTATCTAGCCACATGCCCTAAGTAGGTACCTAATAAATACTGCTTCATTTTCTTTCTCCTATGGCTCTACACATCTTTTTTTTTTTTTTTTTTTTTTTTTTGAGACGGAGTTTCGCTCTTGTTGCCCAGGCTGGAGTGCAATGGCGCGATCTCGGCTCACCGCAACCTCCGTCTCCTGGGTTCAGGCAATTCTCCTGCCTCAGCCTCCTGAGTAGCTGGGATTACAGGCACGCACCACCATGCCCAGCTGATTGTTTTGTAGTTTTAGTAGAGATGGGGTTTCACCATGTTGACCAGGATGGTCTGGATCTCTTGACCTCGTGATCCACCCGCCTCGGCCTCCCAAAGTGCTGGGATTACAGGCGTAAGCCACCGCGCCCGGCCCCGTTTTCTTTTTTTTTAAGACAGGGTTTCACTATGTTGGTCAGGCTGGTCTTGAATTCCCGACCTCAGGTGATCCGCCTGCCTCGGCCTCCAAAGTGCTTGGATTACAGCTGTGAGCCACCACGCCTGGCCTACATATCGTTTTTTTTTAAAATCATGAGCACAGCCGGGTGAGTTGGCTCACACTTGTACCTAGCACTTTGGGAAACTGAGGAGAGCAGATCACGAAGTCAGGAGTTCAAGACCAGCCTGGCCAACATAGTGCAACCCTATCTCTATTAAAAATACAAAAATTGCCTGGCATGGTGGCACACGCCTGTAGTCCTAGCTACTCAGGAGGCCGAGGCAGGAGAATCACTTAAACCCAAGAGGTGGAGGTGGTGGTGAGCTGAGATCAAGCCACTGCACTTTAGCCCAAGCAACAGAGTGAGACTCCATCTCAAAAAAAAAAAAAAAAAAGTGCTCGCTTCCGCAGCACATATACTAAAACTGGAATGATACAGAGAAGATTAGCATGGCCCCTGCCCAAGGATGACACGCAAATTCGTGAAGCGTTCCATATTTTTTGATGAGTTTGTGTCCTTTGTAGGGACGTGGATGAACCTGGAAACCATCATTTTCAGCAAACTGACAGAAGAGCAGAAGATCAAACACTGCATGTTCTCACTCATAGGCGGGTGTTGAACAATGAGAACACATGGACACAGGGAGAGGAGCACTACACACTGGGGTCAGTAGGGGGGAAATAGGGGAGGGACGGTGGGGGGTGGGGAGCTGGGGAGAGATAGCAAGGGGAGAGATGCCAGATGTAGGTGATGGGGAGGAAGGCAGCAAATCACACTGCCACGTGTGTACCTATGCAACAATCTTGCACGTTCTTCACATGTACCCCAAAACCTAAAATGCAATAAAATAAATAAATGGGAAAAAAAAAATCATGAGCACACAAACAAGGTTGGCCATAGACATTTCATTGTAAGAGCCGACTACGTGGCTCAAATATTGGCTGTGGTACCCTCTGATTTGTTTAAACAGGATCCCATAGTGATTCTCAATTTGAACCGAGCAAGCGCAATTTGAAATGTATCTTAGTATTCTAAATGCTTTCCTGGCCCATAAAGAATCAGGCAGGCTACAGCATATTTGGATAAAGATTCACATCTAACCCATGAACATATATAAAACGCTTATATTAGTTTTCTTGTATTACACAGGCACAGGGACAAAATTATAGTGTATGGTATGCCAAAGGCTCAAAATAGCAGGACAGTTATTTAAATTGCAGCTTAGGATTCCTCAAATCACTACCTTTTCCTAAGAAGTCCATATCGTCATGACATTGTAAGCCCAATAAAGAAAGGAGGAAATACAGTATCTATCATCTGAATGTGCAGACCCCCTTCGTATGGCAGAGCATTTGTAACTGGCCACGTGGCTTTGGGCAAACCACTTGATGTCTTCAATTTGAAAAACATTTGCATACCTACCTCATGCAAGGCTTTGAGATGGACTTCTGGGGGATGACTCAGACATGCTTTTAAAAAGAAGGGCCTGCTGGGTACCGACTTCAATAGAGTTAAGTACAGAATCTGCAATAGTTCTAGAAGCAGAATGGTATATTTGGGAATGGGAATAAGCAAGTGGTCTGATTTGGTTGAAATATATGGGGTGTGCAGAGAGTGCAGGGGGCTAAGGTTGTTAGGGGGCTATTTACTGGGAGAGGTCATCAGACGGGAGACATCACAGATCTGGAGCCTAGGTGATTTGGAAAATGGGTTGCCTTTTTTTTTTTTTTTTGAGATGGAGTCACCCAGGCTGGAGTGCAGCAGCACAGTCTCGGCTCACTGCAACCCCTGCCTCTGGATTCAAGTGATTCTCCTGCCTCAGCCTCCCAAGTAGCTGGGATTACAGGTGCCCACCATCATGCCTGGCTAATTTTTGTATTTGTAGTAGAGATGGGCTTTCACCATGTTGGCTAGGCTGGTCTTGAACTCCTGACCTCGGGTGATCTGCCCACCTCAGTCTCCCAAATTACTGAGATTACAGGTATGAGCCACCACTCCTGGTTTTAAATGTACTAAAGATCCTAGGTTTTAAGATCCTAGTTGGACATTCAGCTGGAGTGTCCAAAAGGTAGCTGCAATGTGGGATTGGATCGTGGGAGTGTTTCAGAGGGTGGACATACAGATCTGAGAGCTGCCGAAAATGAACGTTGAACCTGATTAGGTCTACTCAAAGAGGATGTAGGTTCAGTTAATGCAATCGTGACACCCAAATAATGGTAGGCTTAAACCAGACAGAGGGTATTTTTTTTTCTCTTTCACATAATTCAAGAGTAAGCAGTCTAGGGTTGGCATGGGGGCATTGGGATGTCAGAGGCTCAAGTTCCTCCTATCTTTTTGCCCCACCAAACCCAGGGTCATGCCTTTGCTCACATTTTCCAAGATGGCTTAACACTACTGTAGCTGTACTTCCAGCCAGTGGGAAGGAGAAAAGGAGTTAAAGGTATGACCTGGAAGTACTGTAGAACTAGAACCCTGGTCTTTAGCTAAACTCACGCTAAACCCAAAATAAAGGTTACATTTCCAGTCTCCCTTAAAATGGCCAGAGGCGAGCCAAATACGTATGAGCAACTTTTAGATGCATTCTACAAACATCTTTTGAATAGCACTATGTCCTTCCATACTGAGTCACAGAGAACAGTGCTGTGAAAGCCAAAGGCAAGGAGAGCGCTCACTTCAGCAGCACATTTACTAAAACTGGAACCACACAGGAAGATGAGCATGGCCCCTGTGCAGGGATGACATGCAAATTCATGAAGTGTTGCATATTTTTTAAAGAAAGACCGGGCCCAATGGCTCATGCCTATAATCCCAGCTCTTCGGAAGGCTGAGGTGGGAGGATAGCTTGAGCGCAGGAGTTCAAGACCAGCCTGGGCAACACAGCAAGACGTCATCGCTATAAAAAAAAAAAATTTTTTTTTTGGCTGGGCATGGTGGCTCACGCCTGTAATCCCAGCACTTTGGGAGGCCAAGGCGGGTGGATCAGGAGGTCAAGAGATCGAGACCATCCTGGCCAACATAGTGAAACCTCGTCTACTAAAAATACAAAAATCAGCCAGGCGTGGTGGCGTGTGCCTGTAGTCCCAGCTACTCAGGAGGCTGAGGCAGGAGATTTGCTTGAACCCGGGAGGCGGATATTGCAGTGAGCTGAGATCATGCCACTAAACTCCAGCCTGGCCTACCCCAAGCTTGGGAAGTGTGCTCGTGCCTGCATTGCCAAGGGGCTCAGGCTGTGCCAGCCAAAGGCCAAGGCCAAGGATGAAACCAAGGCCCAGGCTGCAGCTCCAGCTTCCGTTCCAGCTCAGGCTCCCAAAGGTGCCCTACAAAGGCTTCCGAGTACTTATCACCATCTGCCAACATGAAGACAGAAGGGCTGGTGTGACCCCCACCCCACGAGCTGCCATCCACATGGTGCTGGGGTTCTCCTGTGCTATTTGTACAAATAAACCTGAGGCAGAAAAAGAAAAAGAAAAAGAAGAGTAAGCTAGATCAGAGGGAATTTCATAGATTGAGATTTAGAAATCCAGCCACTTTAAATAATGATAGAATCTAACATGTGAGTTTGTTTATATTATCTCTTAAACCCCTTCCAACTCTAAAACTCTATGAGAAATATGAGTCAGTGAATACTGCACTTACAGCCCATCCAAGTGGCTGACAGTGTGACCCCAATAAATCCTTGTTACATGTGAAATCCTATCAAGTCCAAGTCTATCCCCGTAGACTTGGACTATTTTAGGAATTTCTGCATGTGCTCCATGATGAGGATAATCAATCACTATTGGACCTCTATGTCTTTCAATAACATTTTTTTAATTGAGACAGGATCTCACTCTGTTACTCATGCGGAGTGCAGTGATGCCATTATAGCTCACTGCAGCCTCACACTCCTGGGCTCAAGCAATTCTCCAGCTTCAGCCTCCTAAATAGGTGAGACTACAGACATGAGCCAGATGCCCAGCTAATTTCTAAATTTTTTGTAGATTTAGAGGGGGGGACTTACTATGTTGCCCAAGCTGGTCTTGAACTCCTAGCCTCAGGGGATCCTCCTGCCTCAGCCTCCCAAAGTGCTGGGAACAGCCGGGTGTGGTGGTTCATACCTGTAATTCCAGCACTTTGGGAGGTCAAGGTGTGTGGATCCCTTCAGCCCAGCAGTTTGAGACCAACCTGGGCAACATGGATTCCATCTGTACAAAAATTAGCCAAGCATGGTAGCCCATGCCTGTAGTCCCAGCTACTCAGGAGGCTGAGGGAAGAGGATCGCTTGAGCCCAGGAGGTAGAGGTTGCAGTGAGTCATGACTGTGCCACTGGACTCCAGACTGGGACAGAGCAAGGCTCTATCTCTAAATAAATAAATAATAAAACAAAGTGCTAGAATTACGGGCATGAGCTACCATGCCCAGCAAAATTTTTAATAGAAATTCTACTCACACCAGTATTTGAGAGTGGGCTGTGGAAGTTACGTAAGATCAGAGTCTGTGTCACATAAAAGCAAATGTATGACTAAGAAGGAAAAAAAAATCTTTGCTCCACACATATCCATGTGATAGAGGTTCATCCTCACTTCCCCCTTTCCCCTCCCTCAGCCAATTTGCAATTAAAAAAAGAAGGTAAAATGATGATGTCTTGGAACAAATTACTTTGTTTGAAAGATGGAACCACAGGTTGGTGTTTATGGGAGGACTCAGACCTGGCACACTTCTATGAAGCAGAGAGGACGCTTGTTAGGAACTTGTGATCATAATTGAACCAGGCAGGGGAGCCTGGGCCCCTGAACTCTGTCTCTTTATACTGCGTTTTGAAAGCAGAGCTTGGCTCTCTAATTGCCCCATATGCTGGTTTTATTTGGTGGCTCAGCTGGGTGGAGTGAACTCTGGGAAGAGATGCATTCATTTTCAGTTACCTCACCAGATTGCTAATTTTCACTCTGAAGGCATAAATCACCATAATTACTGTAATCCCAAGACGAAGGGGCTGCTTTTCTGGCACAAGGGCAGCAGCTATGGACACCGCCAATGCGGTCCTATCTGATAGCTGGGGAAAGAGCTGCAGATGGCTGGCTCTGCCGGGACACTGAGGTTTGGGATCGAGGGGGTGCTGGGAAGCCATTCTCCTTTACCTGGGAGAAATGGAATTCCTGGAGGAGCCGCTTCTTCTGTGTTAGTGGCAAGCCTGCAGCTTCAGACAGAGCTTTGGCCCTGGGCTTGCTGCGCAGCCCACACTGCACAGCTGTGGACATGCTTGACTTGCGAACAGAACGTCAACAGAACGTCAGAACTTCAGTTCCTCTTCTCTCATCTTTTCCCATCAACTCATTCCTTGTTTTGGTTTGCATTTTGTTTTCGCATTTCTCCTGAGGAAATCCTTATAAATTCCTGAATAAATTACCTCAAACAGAAACCAGAGGCTACAAAAATCCCTGGTCCCCTGGAGCAGAGGGTAAATATCATTAGAGGGGGGAGAAAAAAAGCGCAGTGTAACTTGTCACTTTGTCATTCATACTTATAATCTTGATTAAAATGGTTTTCTTTTTTTTTTTTAAATGGGGTCTCACTCTGTCACCCTGGCTGGGGTGCAATGGTGCTATCTCGGCTCACTGCAACCTCCGCCTCTTGGGTTCAAGAAATTCTCCTTCCTCAGCCTCCTGAGTAGCTGGAATTAAAAGTGCGTGCCACCATGCCCAGCTGATTTTTGTGTTTTTAGTGCAGATGAGCTTTCACCATGTTGGTCAGGCTGATTTCGAAGTCCTGACCTCATGATCTGTCCGCCTCAGCCTCCCAAAGTGCTGGAATTACAGGCGTGAACCACTGCGCCCAGCCCGTTTCCTTTTTATTTTATTTTTATTTTTTTAAATATTCACCTGGGTGCAGGTGGGCTAAGGCCGAAAAAGGTGTTAGCCTATTTTTAAAAAAATAGAGAGAGGGCCTCGCTATATTGTCCAGGCTGGTCTCCAACTTCTGGCCTCAAGCAATCCTCCCACTTTGGCCTCCCAAAGTGCTGGGATTGCAGGTGTGAGCCACTATGCCCGGCCAATGTTTTTTATTTGTTTGGTTTTTGGTTTTTGGTTTTTTTGTGACAGAGTCTCCTGTCGCCCAGGCTGGAGTGCAGTGGTGTGATCTTGGCTCACTGCAAACTCCACCTCTCAGGTTCAAGCAATTCTCCTGCCTCAGCCTCCTGAGGAGCTGGGATTACAGGTGCCTGCCATCACGTCCAGCTAATTTTTGTATTTTTTAAGTAGAGATGTGGTTTCACCATGTTGGCCAGATTGGTCTCGAACTCCTGACCTCGGGTGATCTGCCCACTTCGGTCTCCCAAAGTGCTGAGATTACAGGTGTGAGCCACTGTGCCCAGCCCAGTGTTTTTCTTTTTAAATAAAATCAACCTAAACTAAGTCTAAGAAATACCAACTAGATCCTAAATCAAGGTCACTTAAAAGATGAAGAACTGATAAATAAATAAGAAAAAATTCCTTACCATTCCCACAGAAGATGAAGAGGCCGAGATGAAAGGATAACATTTTTCTGACAAGTTCACATCATAACAGTGTCTGGGTACCTGGCTTTGTGCTTGCTTTTGCTCAACATTTTAAAGACTCTTAACACAAGAGAAAAATAATAATAAAATAAATAAAAATTTTTAAAAAATGCAAGAGAAAGGGGAAACTTGATTATACCAAAAAAGAAAAAAAAAAAAATCTGCTTAGGAGGAACATTTTTTTGCCTAATACTGTAAAGGCTTGGAGAATTTAGAACGTAAAGCATCTGTTATTGCCGATGGCAGGTTGATGACCTAAGAAGAGAGGGAATTGTAGGCCAGGAATGTTTTGGGCAAAATGGAGACCGTGCGTGGGCACTGGAAAATAAGGCAGACAAATAACAGGCTGCAACAGGATAAACTGCCTTATGAAGTGGCCTTGCCCGGCAACCCCAACCTGCCTGCCCTCAGATGACGGGGAACAGGTCAGTTTTGTTTTTTTGTTTGTTTTTTTCTGTCTTCCAATCATCTGCCCTCATGTTTAGGCAGCAGAGAGACCTAAGTTATAAACACAGCTCTGCCAGGAGCTCTCTTGGCTGAGCACGGCATTTAGAGTATTCTAGTTCTTCCTTGATGTTTTTCACTTTTTTTTTGAGACGGAGTCTCGCTCTGTTGCTCAGGCTGGAGTGCAGTGGCACGATCTTGGCTCACTGCAACCTCTGCTTCCTGGGTTCAAGTGATCCTCTTGCCTCCGCCACCCGAACAGGTGGTACTACAGGCATGGCTACCACACCCAGCTAATTTTAGTCAAGACGGGGTTTCACCATGTTAGCCAGGCTGGTCTCCAACTCCTGATCTCTGGTGATCTGCCTGCCTCAGCCTCCCAAAGTGCTGGGATTACAGGTGTGAGCCACCCTGCCTGGCCTAATAATGAAAATTAATTATAACTGATATTATATTGAAAAATATTCTATCCTAAGGACAGTTAGGATACATTTACTTTTGCGCTGAGTTCGATTCACAGTCTCTTACGGGGAGGAAGATAGAAGGATTCCATGTGCATCTGTGTTTGGGCTGTCAAGTTATCTGTATCTACATAATTATTTGTTTTCCTTTGGCTTCAGAGAAATTTTTGGTGTTACAAGAAATATGTATATCGTGTAAAAACTGTCACTTCTTAAAATGTGTAGTTAATGGCACATGTAAATAAAATGTAATGTTTTGCTGTTAATATTTACTATTGATATATATGTTCAATAATTCCCAAACAATTCTAATATTTAGTATGAATTAATTCTAGTATTTATTGCTACTACTGCTACTATATGTTATGGTTCCATAGCCCATTTTCTGACAGAGCTTTAAAAACAAAACAAACTCCAGTCTGGGCATGGTGGCTCACACCTGTAATCCCAGCACTTTGGGAGGCTGAGGCGGAGGGATCACCTGAGTTTGGGAGTTCGAGACCAGCCTGGGCAACATGGAGAAACCCTGTCTCTACTAAAAATACAAAATTAGCTGGGCAAAGGGGTACATGCCTGTAATCCCAGCTACTTGGGAGGCTGAGGCAGGAGAATTGCTTGAACCCAGGAGGTGGAGGTTGTGGTGAGCCAAGATCACGCCATTGCACTCCAGCTTGGGAAACAAGAGCAGAACTCCATCTAAAAAAGAAAAACAAACAAACCTCCCTATCTGTTCCTCCTTCCAGTTAAATATTGGAGGAAAGCAGAATAGAAATATGATTTTTTAAAGGTAAAGAAGCACAGAGAATCAACATCAAATAGAATAAGTCCATGACATTGTGACTCCAAGCTGGCAAGTTGAGCACATTAGATCAAGTGCAGAGTTTTCCATTCTATTCATGGGGAGAAAGAGGAAGCGAGAGGGGAGGAGTGGGAAGAACTCAGAGGTTACAGTACTGATTCCTTAGGAACCTGGATACACAGAGCTCCTGCAGGCAGTGAGAGCAGTTGCTAGGGTTTTCCCTACCTGTCATTTTTCAGTCCAGGGTGAGATGTTGAAGAAACAGAATCCAAAGGTGCATCACTGTAAAAAATGTTGCCAAAGTGAAAAGCAGGAGTCTGATTTCCTCCTTTTGATTGATTGCAGAGCCATTTGATTTAGGGTGCTTCTGTTTCCTTATTCATCACACAGAGCACTGGGGTGTGGGGAAAATCGCCATCCCACATTGGGGTTGCCACAAAGGAAAAGAGGACTTGGAGCAGAAGTTGGGAGACCTGAGCTTATGATCTTGGATTTACGGCACAGCTGATATTTGGGAGAATAAGGTGTGTTGTTTTTGTTGTTGTTGTTTTTTCCTTTAAAAAAAAAAAAATATATATATATATATATATATATATATATACATTTTTTAAGATGGGGTTTCACCATGTTGGTCAGGCTGGTCTTGAAATCCCGACCTCAGGTGATCCACCCACCTTGGCCTCCAAAGTGCTTGGATTACAGGCGTGAGCCACCACACCCAGCCTGTTTTTTTTTTTTTTTTGAGACGGAGTTTTGCTCTTGTTACCCAGGCTGGAGTGCAATGGCGCCATCTCGGCTCACCGCAACCTCCGCCTCCTGGGTTCAGGCAATTCTCCTGCCTCAGCCTCCTGAGTAGCTGGGATTACAGGCACACGCCACCATGCCCAGCTGAATTTTTGTATTTGTAGTAGAGACGGGGTTTCACCATGTTGACCAGGATGGTCTCGATCTCTTGACCTCGTGATCCACCCGCCTCGGCCTCCCAAAGTGCTGGGATTACAGGCTTGAGCCACCGCGCCCGGCCTGTTTTTTCTTTTTTTGAGACAGAGTCTCACTTTGTTACCCAGGCTGGACTGCAATGGTGAGATCTCTGCTCACTGCAACATCCACCTCCTGGGTTCAAGCGATCCTCCCACCTCAGCCTCCCTAGTAGCTGGGACTACAGGCACATACCACCACAGCCAGCTAATTTTTGTATTTTTAGTACGGGCGGGGGTTTCACCATGTTGGCCAGGCTGGTCTTGAACTCCTGACCTCAAGTGATCCGCCTGCCTCAGCCTCCCAAACTGCTGGGATTACCGGGGTGAGCCACTGTGTCTGCCCCCTTGAGGAATAAGTTCCGCAAGGAGTCAGGAAAACTGAGGATTGAAAAGCAGGTTTTCACAAGAGTGGAGCCAGCTGGCTCTGAGGGTTTCCGGACTAAGGGGATCTGTGCTTGACAGACCACAGACCAGCTTCACTGGGACCATCTTCTCAGCTTTGTGATTTGTTTTTTGAGACAGACTCACATTCTGTCACCCAGGCTGGAGTGCAGTGGTGCAATTTCAGCTCACTGCAACCTCCGCCTCCCAGGTTCAAGTGATTCTCGTGTCTCAGCCTCCTGAGTAGATGGAACTACAGACGCCCGCCATCACCACGCCCAACTAATTTTTCTTTTGTTAAATGTTTTGAGACGGAGTTTTTGCTCTTGTTGCCCAGGCTGGAGTCCAAGGGCGCAATCTCGGGTCACTACAACCCCCACCTCCTGGGTTCAAGCGATTCTTCTGCCTCAGCCTCTAAAGTAGCTGGGATTACAGGCATGCGCCACCACGCCCAGCTAATTTTGTATTTTTAGTAGAGACGGGGGTTTCTCCATGATGGTCAGATAGATCTCGAACTCCCGACCTCAGGTGATCCACCTGCCTTGGCCTCCAAAAGTGTTGGGATTACAGGTGTGAGCCAGTGCGTCCGACCAATATTTATATTTTTAGTAGAGATGAGGTTTTGCCACATTGGCCAGGGTGGTCTGGAACTCCTGATCTCAAGTGATCCACCAGCCTCGGCCTCCCAAAGTACTGGCATTACAGGCGTGAGCCATTGCACCCAGCCTAGCCTTGTGATATTAACAGTAACTGACATTTGTGGTGTGCCGACTGTGTGTCACACTCCTTCCAGTTATTATTCCATTTAGGGTAGAGCAACATTATTCTATTTTGCATGGGAGAAAACTAAGGCCCCAGAGATTAATTTGCCCAAGCACCCAGCTGGACATTGGAAGTGCCAGTTTCTTCGTGTGTTCGCCTGGGGCTTATCAAAGATCGCTTGAGATCGGATGACAGGAACCACAAAGAAGTGAAGCTGGGAATTTGCGGATCCACAGTAAAGCTAGTTTATCTTTTCTTCTAGACGTGCGTTAAGATTCCTTTTTTTTTTTTTCTTGAGACGGAGTTTCGCTCTTGTTACCCAGGCTGGAGTGCAATGGCGCGATCTCGGCTCACCGCAACCTCCGCCTCCTGGGTTCAGGCAATTCTCCTGCCTCAGCCTCCTGAGTAGCTGGGATTACAGGCACGCGCCACCATGCCCAGCTAATTTTTTGTATTTTTAATAGAGACGGGGTTTCACCATGTTGATCAGGATGGTCTCGATCTCTTGACCTCGTGATCCACCCGCCTCGTCCTCCCACAGTGCTGGGATTACAGGCTTGAGCCACCGCGCCCGGCCCCAAGATTCCTTTTTCAAGCGTTCTAAAGCGCAGGCGCAGGCTGTTTTGCGGCGGCCTCCCGGCGCCTCTTGTGCAGGCCACGGTCGCCCTCTGCCGGCAGGAGCGCGCTGAGTGAACGTTTCCGGGCCTGAGGACGGTGGAGATTTTTCTTGCCTATAGAGGGCGCGGTTTGGCGTGCAGAGTAACCCTCTCTAGCCGTTCCTTCCTTAAGCACTTCCTGTCTGATCTCTATGACCCATGCAATTGCGCCTTGATTAGTTCCTTAAGTTTTCAATTTACCGTAAACAAAGGCGACGCGCGTCGACCTGGAAGTGAAAGCCGGAACCCGGCCGGAGTAGCTCCGCGCACCGGCTCTGAGGAAGGAGGTCCGGGGCAAGCTGCAGCCATGGCTGTGGCTGTAGCCATGGCGGGATCCATAATCGGGTCGGAGCCAGGCCCCGCGGAAGAACTTGCCAAACTTGAGTACCTGTCTTTGGTGTCGAAGGTTTGCACTGAGCTGGACAATCACTTGGGGATCAACGACAAGGACTTAGGTGAGCCCTGGGAGGTCCCTGTGGCCTCAGTTTGGGATTGAGGGAAGCGGAAGGAGAAAGAAAGGTGGTTGATGGACCGAAAATATGTTCGTGTGAGTCTGTGGAGGCAGCTGGCTCTGAGGGTTTCCAAACTAAGGGGATCTGTGCTTGACAGACCACAGACCAGACCCGGGCGCAGGGAACCGCTGCCGTGGCCTCGGCTTGAGAGCCCTCGAGAAACTTTAGAAACTTTCCCAGAGCTGTCGGTGAAGCCCGGGGCGGTCAACTCTGCTTGTTTTTGTTGTTGTTGTTGTTTTTTGTTTTTTTCCCAGCCTCAAACATCTTTAACAACAGCAGCAGGTGCTGCGATGACGATAATGTAGGCTGACGTTTATTGGGTGCTCACTGTGTGCCAGATGTGATGATGCTCAGCTCTTTATTGACATCTTTTTTAGTCTTCATGCCTGTCTGTGACATAGTACTAGTCTGTGTTCTTGACCGTTCTTTCTGTACTCTTTTTTGAGACAGGGTCTCGCTCTGTTGCCCAGGCTGAGGTGCAGTGGCACGATCTCAGCTCACTGCAGCCACGACCTCCGGGGCTCAAGCAATCCTCCCACCTCAGCCTCCCGGGTAGCTGGGACTACAGGCATGCCCCACCAAGCTTGGCTAATTTTTAAATTTTTTGTAGAGACGGGGGTCTCACTATATTGCCCAGGTTGGTCTCGAACATCAGGGCTCAAGCAGTCCTCTTGCCTCGGCTTCCCAAAGTGCTGGGATTATAGGTGTGAGCCACTGCGTCCTGTACTATGTCTTAAACACCAGTCACTATTCGGGGCAAACTACATCTGGGGAACCCAAACTGAGGAATTAGAAAATGCTAGGGTCCTAGATCTAAGGCCATAGACAGACAGAGCCATTATGAAGGTAAAAGGGGATGGATGGGATAAAGGGCAACCAATGGAGGGATTGACCTTTGATAGTACAGGAGTGCTTCCTCAGTTGTAACAGGAGTGAGGACAGAGAATATAGTTGCAGATTTAGGGGAGTTTAGATACTGGCGGTAGGAAGATGAGTGAGAGAGTTCCAGTCCAGTCTTTAGTTTTCTAAATGAAGATGAAGTCATCAATTGGAGGGATAGAAGGGAAGGGGCAGGTGACAGGAGGGGGTTAGGGAAGTTAGATGAGTGACCTTTGGTAAGATTCATAGTTTCTCTGAAGCTGTTTTTCTCATCTGTGAAGTAGGACAGTGTCGTCACAGGGTCACCATGTAGCACTTAGGAAGATGCCCAGCAGCCAGTATATTTTAGTTCACTTTTCTCTTGCCTCCCAGTCAAGATGTGTCTGTTTTTTTTTTTTGAGACGGAGTTTCGCTCTTGTTACCCAGGCTGGAGTGCAATGGCGCAATCTCGGCTGACTGCAAGCCCCGCCTCCTGGGTTCAGGCAATTCTCCTGCCTCAACCTCCCAAGTAGCCTGGATTACAGGCACGTGCCACCATGCCCAGCTAATGTTTTGTATTTTTAGTAGAGACGGGGTTTCACTCTGTTGACCAGGATGGTCTCGATCTCTTGACCTCGTGATCCACCCGCCTCGTCCTCCCAAAGTGCTGGGATTACAGGCTTGAGCCACCGCGCCCGGCTGTCCTGTATATTTTTTCCTCGGTATTCTCCTTTAGTTGATAATGAGGTGTTCATTTTGTCGGTTTTGCTATCTCATTAATATGTTTCCTTTATTGAGCAAACATTGAACTAGGGGGCTAGGAATACCACAGAGAACAAGACAGATTTCTGCTTTCAGGGAGCTTACCTGTCTCTGTTTTAGTTTTAACTCCTAATACGTTGGCCTTTTAGAGGAAACAAAAAAGTTACTGACATCTTCCGGTATTTAATTGTTTTGATGTTAACTTCATTTATGTACAAAAAATAGAGCAAGGTATAAACTCTGTTTTTTTTTTTTTTTTTTTGAGATGGAGTTTTGCTTTTGTTGCCTAGGCAATGAGTTATCTAGATCTTTCATGAGTTAGTTATCTAGATCTTTCATGTTATTTATTTATTTATTTATTTAGGCTTAGCATTCAAATGAAAGCACTACAATTTTTTTGTAGGATTCATAGTATGAGGTGTATTATCTCAGTCTATGGTAAAATGCACTTCTTTTCTTTCTTTTTTTCTTTTTTTTTTTTTGCACACCCCTGCCCCCCCACCACAATGCACTTCTTTTCTGAAAGTCTTTTTTTTTGAGACAAAGTCTCACTTTGTCACCCAGGCTGGAGTTCTGTGGTGCTGTCATGCCTCACTGCACCCTTGGCCTCTTGGGCTTAAGCCATCCTCCCACCTCAGCCTCCCGAGTAGCTGGGATTACAGACGCACGCCACCACCCCTGGCTGATTTTTGTATTTTTTGTAGAGATGGGGTTTTGCCATGTTGCCCAGGCTGGTTTGAACTCCTGGGCTCATGCAGTCTCCCCACCATGGCCTCCCAAACTGCTGGGATTACAGGTTTGAGCCTGTGGCTTAATTAATAAATAGCTCTAATATTAGAAGTTTCAGGAACTAGCCTGGGAGCAGTGGCTCATGCCTGTAATCCCAGCACTTTGGGAGGCTGAGGCTGGAGGATTACCTGAGGTCAGGAGTTCAAGACCAGCCTGGCCAACATGGTGAAACCCTGTCTCTACTAAAAATACAAAAATTAGCCAGGCATGGTGGCAGGCACCTGTAATCCCAACTACTCGGGAGGCTGAGGCAGGAGAATTGCTTGAACCTGAGAGATGGAGGTTGCAGTGAGCTGAGATCGCGCCACTGCACTCCAGCCAAAGTGAGACTGTCTCAAAAAAAGAAAAAAAAATGTTTCAAGAACTAGGCAGATTTGTTTAGAAAAATTTGGGGAACAAGTTAGTCTTTCATCAGTGTGGAGATTGTACCACCTAGCAGCTGCCTGGCCCTCATATACAGATTGGGTCTGTCTTTCTGTTGTGTGCCTCTCTGTGTCTCTGTGTGCATGCACGGGCTCATGCTTTTTATTGTCACCTTTAGAGTCTAGTCTAGGTGCCATCGTGCCCAGGTAGTAGTGTTGGGAGAAGAGGGTACGATAATGTGGGGCAAATAGTTGTTCTTAGTTTAAATACACTCAGGGGCTACATGGAGCCATTTTGTAGTAATATCTTTCATTTGTATAAATTCACTAGAACATGTGGATAATCTCAGCAGTCTAGATTGTCTTTCTTTACTCTTATCAGATGGTGGTCTTTGGTTTTTATGACTGTTGGATAACCTAATTAGTTCTGTTTTCAACATACTTGCAACTGATTTCTTGCTCATGTCTCCCTTTTCTGAATTCTGTTTCTTATTTGAAGCTGAATTTGTGATCAGTCTTGCTGAGAAAAATACCACCTTTGATACTTTTAAGGCTTCTCTCGTCAAAAATGGTGCAGAATTTACGGTATGTATACCTGGAGAAGGCAATCTGTAGATATTAATGTTTTAATGTCACTATCGAATTTAAGTTTTGATAGGATTTATATAGGATTTTGATATAGGAAGGAGACAATTTTACACATATCAATTAAGTAAACCATTAAATGTGTAATGTTTTCATGCCATTAAGCAGTGGTGATGTAAACAGATTTTCTATAATACCTATCTAGGAAAACAGGGCAAGATTTTCATCATTAAGTTTTTGTAGGTATTTACATTCATATTCTGTGAGTCAGGAAGTTGGAAACGAGTCTTGGGGGTAGTTCTAAACCATGGGAAATAAAATGATGGCAGGGAGCCTAATAACTTTTATCCTCAAAGAGTACTAAGTATTGGCTTTCTCTGAAGCTGCTATACTAGGTTCATGCTACACCAGGTTGACACTCTGTTTCCTTTATTGCAATTAGCTAAATTCAAGTGCATAACAACCCTTCCCTAAAGGACATTCTTTGCATTTTCCTTTTAGAAGTGTATTTAAGCACTGATCCAGGAGTTGACAATTTTTGTTCTATGTTTCTTTTCAAAGGATTCTCTTATTAGTAACTTGCTGCGTCTCATACAAACCATGCGACCTCCAGCGAAGCCTTCCACTAGCAAAGGTAAGCAGAGCTTCCAACTGAGCTGAGCTTCTAGAGTGGTGTAGATTCTGAGCAGCCTGTAAATTGTATTTGTTTTCCTCTCAGCAGTTGCTGAGCAAGTAAATATTCTAGTAAGATTTTTAAAATGGACTGGGCGTAGTGGCTCACTGCTGGCCCAGCACTTTGGGAAGCCAAGGTGGGAGGATTACTTGAGACCAGGAGTTTAAGAGCAGCCTGGGCAACATAGAAAGACCTGGTCTCTACAAAAAAATAAAAAAATTATCCAGGCGTGATGGCACACCTCTGTAGTTCCAGCTACCTGGGAGGCCAAGGCAGGAGTGTCGCTTGAGCCCAAAAAGGCAAAGCTGCAGTGAGCCATAGTTGCACCACTGTACTCCAGCCTGAGTGACAGAGTGTCCGTCCTTCCCCCGCCGCCCCCTTTCAAGAGGAAAAAAATTTCAAATGACTTAAGAAGACAAAATCAAAATGATAAGATATAACCAAATGAGTATTGCTACACTCCTCTCTCTGCTCCATTTCCAGATAGTTTGTTGTCAATGTTTTTAGAAAATTAAATTACATTTGTAGTAAGGGGTATGATGAATATGTAGCAAAATGCAATGTTCTGTTTTTAGTTTGATACAAATGTAACATTGAAGTTATTTTGTTAACCATTAATAATATTAAACATGTCTTTTTTTTAAATCCCTTCATGCTCTTTAATGAAATAAGATCCAGTTGTTAAACCTAAAACGGAAAAAGAAAAGCTGAAGGAACTCTTCCCAGTCCTTTGCCAACCGGACAACCCTTCTGTTCGGGTACTGATGCCATTTTGAGAATGTCTACTATAAATGTGTATTCCCATCCCTTTTTCTTTGTCTCATTAGTAATTTTATTAATTTTAAGTTTGCCGTTGTAACTTATTTTTCAGAAAGTGTTTGATCCCTCCCTGAGCATGTACTATGTATTGAACATGTTAAGGGGTTCTGAGAATGATATTTAAGGGAAACGAGATTGGGAATTTGGGGAAGTAGTGATTGGGATATGAAATAAGGTTCTGGAACAGATGCCTGATGTGTGCAATTAGATTTTTTTTGCCCTGTTCCTTGCTAAAGGTCTAATTTTAAAAGCATTTTGGTTTTTAAATTGCATTTGAACAAATATTTATTAGGCACTTACTTACTGTATGCCAAACACTGTTCTAAGTGCCTGGGTAACAGCAGTGAACAGAACCGACAAGAGTTTCTGCCTTTGGAGATTATATGCTGGTTTTAGGGTAGGAAGCAGGAAATAAACATGTAAACATTCAGGTGGGGAGGAGATATGCAATAAACAAACAAGTATATAACATAGCAGATAGCAATAAGGGCTACAAAAAAAATAAAGCTGGAGTCGGGGGAGGGAAAAAGAGAGTGTAGAGGGAAAGTTGCTTTTTTTTTTTTCCTGTGCCTCCCTCAAAAGAGAGTTGCTTTTTAAATTTTCTAATATCTGTTTTCTATTTATAATCATCACTTGCGTTCTTTTATGGCAGAGATGATTAATATCTAACTGCCTTTTGAAGAATCGCGTGAACGAGGCTGAGGTTTCAGTGAGCCAAGATCGCACCACTGCTCTCCAGCCTGGGTGACAGAGTGAGACTTCATCTCAAAAAAAGAAAAAAAATCGAACTGCCTTTCATAGAATTGTATTAAGGACAAAGGGGATTTGTCAAATGTAGCAGTGATTCTCAAGAGCCTTTGTCCATTTCTTCTGCATCTATCTCAAATCAAGCGGGAAATCTCTGTCCGTCTTCTGTTTCCCTCACATAGTGGCTAGTGATTTGTGGATGTACCTGAAGTACATATAGATTCTTGAGTGGTTTTCTTCCTTCTCCTCTACCTGTGCAGACCATGTTGGATGAAGATGATGTGAAAGTTGCTGTGGATGTCCTGAAAGAATTGGAAGCTTTAATGCCCAGCGCAGCAGGCCAGGAGAAGCAAAGAGACACTGAGCACCGGTTTGTCCTTACTGTCCTGTCCTTTGGAAGTTTAGGATACTGTGACAGTTGAATTTTGTGGACCAGCCAAGCAAAATTGTGGGCAAGTTTACAGAATCTGAGCTGGTCATATATCATATTGTTGGATCTGTTTTTATTGCTCCCTGCTAAGAGTATGTAGCAAATACTAGGATGTTCAGAAGAGAGAAATCAGGGTTCAAAGAGGCCAAATATGTTTGTGGCTTGATTCTTTATTGGTCTCTAGGGGTGCCATAGTTACTGAAACACTAATTCAGTTCAACACCTAGTGGGCACCTACTGTGTACATGACACTGTACTGGGTGCTTGGGGATGCAAAGATGAAGCTGGATTGGTTTTTTCTTTTTTAAACAGGTGATTATTGATTTGTTAGGGACAGGACAAAGAAGAAGAAGCGGAGTCGAAGCCGAGATCGAGACCGAGATCGGGAACGAAATCGAGATAGAGACCACAAGCGGAGACACCGATCCCGCTCGCGATCACGCTCCAGGGCCCGGGAGAGGAACAAAGTCAAGTCTAGACACCGGTCCAGGAGCAGGAGTCAGAGTCCCCCCAAAGACCGGAAGGACCGGGACAAATACGGAGAGAGGAATCTGGATAGATGGCGGGATAAGCATGTGGACCGCCCTCCTCCAGAAGAGCCCACCATTGGGGACATTTATAATGGCAAAGTTACCAGCATCATGCAGTTTGGTTGCTTTGTGCAGCTGGAAGGACTAAGGTAATGGCTGGTGCTCTTCTGTTCACACCAGTGATGGGCAGAAATTCTTTTATCACTGAGGATTTTCACATTCTAAAAAGTTATTTTGATTAATGACAGTTTAGAAATTGACTCTTTTGAAATGTTAACATTTATTCGTTTCTCTGTCTTCAGGAGATCTGTCCTTTGCTTGTTGGGACAAGTAGAATTTCCCTCTGTACCCCATGTCTCCCCTTGGGGAGAGTGATAATACTATTTTATTGTTTGACCACCTTCATGGTACTTTTCTCTTGAGGTCAAGACCATTTTCTTTTATTAGTTCCAACAAGGGTAGAAACTGGTTGGGGGAAAAGTATTTTTTGGTATGTTTCAGATGTGTGACTCTCCCTTAGGAAGCGGTGGGAAGGCCTGGTGCACATCTCTGAGCTCCGACGGGAAGGTCGTGTGGCCAACGTAGCTGATGTGGTGAGCAAAGGCCAGAGGGTCAAAGTCAAAGTGCTGTCCTTCACTGGGACCAAGACCAGCCTGAGCATGAAGGTAGGTGAGATGGTCAGCCTGTTCTTACATCTGATGGCCAAGGGAATGGAAGAGGACAGCAAGTGAGCTAGCTCCCTTGTTTTTGTGCCTTAGGATGTGGATCAAGAGACTGGAGAAGATCTAAACCCAAACAGACGACGGAATCTTGTTGGGGAGACCAATGAGGAGACCTCAATGCGGAATCCTGATAGACCCACTCACCTGTCCCTTGTCAGTGCCCCTGAAGTAGAGGATGACTCACTAGAACGCAAGCGCCTCACCCGAATCTCTGATCCAGAGAAGTGGGAGATCAAACAGGTTGGGGCCCTTAGCTTTCATGGCCAGATAGTCATTCAGCATGTAGCATGGTGCTTAGGGGTGTGTGCCTTGGAGCACGATGGCCTGGGATGACTTTTGGCCACTGTATTAGTCTGTTTTCACACTGCTGATAAAGACATACCTGAGACTGGGCAATTTACTAAAGAGTTTTATTGGATTTAAAACTCCCCGTGGCTGGGGAGGCCTCACAATCATGGAGGAAGGTGAAAAGCATGTCTCACATGGCAGCAGACAAGAGAAGAGAGCTTGTGCGGGGAAACTCCCCCTTTTTAAAACCATCAGATCTCATGAGACCTATCCACTAACATGAGAACAGTTAGTGGAAAGAGCTGCCCCATGATTCAGTTACCTCTCACTGGGTCCCTCCCATAACACATGGAAATTCAAGATGAGATTTGGGTGGGGATACAGCCAAACCTTGTCAGCCATTTACTAGCTGTGTAATCCTTAACTAAGCTACTCTACCTCGTTGGGCCTCAGTACCCTCATCTATAAAACACGACCAGTGTTGGTGGTGTGAAGATTAAATGAGTAGTTAAAAGAGGTGAAACACTTAGGCTAGTGCCTGGCATATGGTAATTGCTATGTAAGTCTTCATTACTGTTTTTATCTTTCTTCGCTAAATGTCATAACCATGGTATGTCAAGTACCATGCAGAGCTAGGGCTATAAAGACGAATATATCATGGTTCCTATGCTTAAGGAACTAAAGTCCAGCAGAGGAGACAGATCTAAACAAATAATTGTGAGCGGTTACATATATATTTTTTTATTTTTATTTTTGAGACAAGGTCTTGCTTGCTCTGCTGCCCAGGCTGTAATGCAGTGGCATGACCATGGCCCCCTGCAGCCTCAACCTTCCAGGTTCAAACTATCCTCCCACCTCAGCCTCCCAAGTAGCTGCAACCCCAGGCACATGCCACCATGCCGGCTAATTTTTAAATTTTTTGCAGAGACAGTCTTACTGTTACCAGGGCTGGTCTCAAACTCCTGGGCTCCAAGTGATCCTCTTGTCTCAGCCTCCCAAAATGTTGAGATTACAGGCATGAGCTGCCATGTCTGGCCTACATGTTACATAATAAGAAATGTACCAGAGTGCTGTGGAAAGAAGGGAAAGAGCAGATAACTTCCTGGGGGTGACACTTTTGAGCTTATACTTTTCAGCACTATGTTGGAGAACCACTCCCGCAACCCTGGAATGGGATGGATGACATTTGAAGTCCTGACATCGTGGGTCAGAGGAGAAAAAGATTGGGTTTCCAGCCGGGCACGGTGGCTCATGCCTGTACTCCCAGCACTTTGGGAGGCCAAGGTGGGCAGATCACGAGGTCCAGAGATTGAGACCATCCTGGCCAACATGGTGAAACCCCATCTCTGCTAAAATAAAAAAAATTAGCTGGGCGTAGTGTTGCGTGCCTGTAGTCACAGCTACTCGGGAGGCTGAGGCAGGGGAAGTGCTCGAACCAGTAGGCGAAGGTTGCACTGAGCCTAGATTGTGCCACTGCACTCCAGCCTGGCGATAGAGCAAGACTCCGTCTCAAAAAAAAAAAAAAAAAAAAAAAAATTGGGTTTCCTATATGAAACCTCTGTAATTAACTCTCCTAGAAAAGAAGAGTTTTGGCTGGGCATGTGACTCACGCCTGTAATCCCAGCACTTTGGGAAGCCAAGGCAGGAGGATTGCTTGAGGCCAGCAGTTTGAGACCACCCTGGGCAAATAGTGAGACCCTGTTGCTAGAACAAATTTAAAAGTTAGCCAGGTATTGTAGTGTGCACTGGTAGTCTCAGCTATTCAGGAGAATGAGGCAGCAGAATTGCTTGAGCCCAGGAGTTTGAGGTTGCAGTGAGCTTTGATCAGGCCACCGCACTTCAACGTAGGTGACAGAGCAAAATCCTATTCCAAAAAAATAAAACCAAAAACAATGAAAAAAGTTTTGATATTAGCAGATTACAAATGCTGCCTTCTCTTCTTTGGCTAGATGATTGCTGCCAATGTCCTTTCCAAGGAAGAGTTTCCAGACTTCGATGAAGAGACTGGCATTCTCCCTAAGGTGGATGATGAAGAAGGTAACTAGTCAGTTGGATTGAGAAAGATAATTGGCAAGTTGAGCCATTGTATTTTGTGATTTGCTTGTAGTTTAGTGGCTATTAATCATTTGTTCTTTGGGTCTCACTACTTATCTCTCAAAAAAAAAAAAAAAGGATCTCACCACCATGGAAGCAAGAAATTCATTTTTCTGACAAATGCTTATGTATTATTATATTTGTTGCTTCTGCTAAGCTCTCAGGGCCAGGCATGGTGGCTCACGCCTGTACTCTCAGCACATTGGGAGGCTGAGGCGGGCAGATCACCTGAGGTGGGCAGATCACCTGAGGTCAGGAGTTTGAAACCAGTCTGGCCAACATGGTGAAACCCTGTCTCTACTAAAAATACAAAAATTAGCTGGGCATGGTGCTAGGTGCCTGTAAACCCAGCTACTCAGGAGGCGAAGGCAGGAGAATTGCTTGAACCTGGGAGATGGAGGTTGCAGTGAGCCGAGATTGCACCACTGCGCTCCAACATGGGTGACAGAGTGAGACTCTGTCTCAAAACAAAAACAAAAACAAAAAGCTTTCAGGATATAAAAAGTTAAAATTGTATTTTTGAGAGTAAATTTGATCTCATATTCTTAGTAATTATTCTGAAAACCCTGGATTCATGTAGGTAACTTTTTGAGTTGCCCTGGAAACAACTTTTAACTCAGCCCATAATGACTTTTTTGAAATTATGAAATCTAATTATAGAATTCTATAATTTATATTATAATAGTGAGTACCTATGAACCCATCACCCAGGTTAAGAAGTAGAATTTTGGAAGCACCTCTGAATCCCCTCCATGCTCCCCTCTGCTTACATCTTCTTTCTCCCTTCTCGGAGTGACCACCATCCCAAATTTGTGTTAATCGCTCCCTTGCTTTTCTTTAGAGTTTTACCATCTACGTATCTATCCCTAAACATTATATTGTGTGGTCTATTTTTGAACTTAACTCATATTTCTTTTTTTTGACGTATATATTTTTGATATTTATCTGTTATTGGTATTTCACTCGTTTCCATTGTTATAGAGTGTTTTTATACATAAATTGTCTGTAATTTATCCATTTTACTTTTGGTAGACATATGAGTTGTTTCTTGGCTTTTTGTTAATCTTTGTGAATAATAGTATTTTGAAATTGCTATATTGTCTCTCAGTGCTTATGTGCAAAACGTCCTTTTTTTGCGAAATAATGTAGAATTACTGGCAAGGCCAAGTGTCATGGCTCACCCCTATAATCCTAACACTTTGGGAAGCTGACTGAGATGACAGGATTGCATGAGCCTAGAAGTTTGAGAGCAGCCCTGGCAACATAGCCTGGCCTTATCTTTACAAAAATAATAATAATAAAAAATTAGCCAGGTGTAGTGATACGTGCCTGTACTCCCAGTACTAGAGAGGCTGAAGAGAGAGGATTGCTTGAGCCTGGGAGGTCAAAGGTACAGTGAGCTGTTGTCCTGCCACTGTGCTGCAGCCTGGGCAATGGAGCAAGACCCTGTCCTTTTTTTTTTTTTTTTTTGAGACGGAGTTTCGCTCTTGTTACCCAGGCTGGAGTGCAATGGTGCGATCTTGGCTCACCGCAACCTCCGTCTCCTGGGTTCAGGCAATTCTCCTGCCTCAGCCTCCTGAGTAGCTGGGATTACAGGCACGCGCCACCATGCCCAGCTAATTTTTTGTATTTTTAGTAGAGACGGGGTTTCACCATGTTGACCAGGATGGTCTCGATCTCTTGACCTTGTGATCCACCCGCCTCGGCCTCCCAAAGTGCTGGGATTACAGGCTTGAGCCACCGCGCCCGGCCGACCCTGTCCTTTTTTAAAAAAAATTACTGGGTAGTGAGAAATGTGTGTGTTTGACTCTACTGGGCAGTTCCAAATTGTTTGCTATTGGTTTCTGTACGGTTTATACTTTTGCCATAAGCTTAAGCAAATGCCATTTGGTGTTATTCAATTGTCCAACTAATTTTTTGCAAATTTATTATGGGTTAAGGATTATTCCATAATGAAGTTGGATGGCAAATGCCTTAGTACCATTTAGAATGTCAGGAGAGCATTTTATCACAGGCTTAACTTCTTTTGAAAGTAGGTCCGGGTTGGGTGCAGTGGCTTACACCTGTAATCCCAGCACTTTGGGAGGCCAAGGTGGGCGAATCACCTGAGGTTGGGAGTTTGAGACCAGCCTGACCAACGTGGAGAAACCCTGTCTGTACTAAAAAAATACAAAATTAGCCGAGCATGGTAGCCCATGCCTGTAATCCCAGCTACTCGAGAGGCTGAAGCAGGAGAATTGCTTGAATTCAGGAGGCAGAGGTTGCGGTGAGCCAAGATCACGCCATTGCACTCCAGCCTGGGCAACAAGAGTGAAACTGTCTCAAAAAAAAAAAGGAAAGAAAGTAGGGATGATCAATTCTTGGCCTGGAGCACAAATGCCCTAGAAATGGCTGGTGGTGGTGGGGAATGGTCACTTGGGTTGGAATTTTACTTGCATTGCTGTTTTTTTGACCCGGGAAGCTTTCTTTTTGAGATGGAGTTTTATTCTTGTTGCCCAGGTTAGAGTACAGTGGTGCGGTCTTGGCTCACTGCGACCTCTGCCTCCTGGATTCAAGTGATCCTCCTGCCTCAGCCTCCTGAGTAGCTGGGATTGCAGGCACCCGCCACCATGCCTGGCTAATTTTTTTGTATTTTTAGTAGAGATGGGGTTTCACCATGTTGGCCAGGCTGGTCTGGATCTCCTGACTTCAGGTTATCCACCCACCTTGGCCTCCCAAAGTGCTGGGATTACAGGTGAGAGCCACCACACCCAGCATTTTTGTTTGTTTTTGAGATGGAGTCTTGCTCTGTCATCCAGGTTGGAACGCAGTGTCGCAATCTAGGCTCACTGCAACCTCTGCCTCCCAGGTTCAAGCGATTCTCCTGCTTCAACCTCCTGAGTAGCTGTGATTACAGGCACGTGTCACCATGCTCGGCTTATTTTTGTATTTTTAGTAGAGACGGGTTTCACCATGTTGGTCTGGCTGGTCTCGAATCCTGACCTCGTGATCTGTCCTCCTCAGCCTCCCAGAGTGCTGGGATTACAAGTGTGAACCACGGCACCCGGAATTTTTTTTTTTTTTTTTTTTTTTTTGTGAGACGGAGTTTCGCTCTTGTT
>NW_022436952.1:905043-936927 GCF_009761245.1 Sapajus apella | reverse complement strand
TTTTTTTTTTTTTTTTTTTTTTTTTTTAAGACAGAGTCTCGCCGGGCGCGGTGGCTCAAGCCTGTAATCCCAGCACTTTGGGAGGCCGAGGCGGGTGGATCACGAGGTCAAGAGATCGAGACCACCCTGGTCAACATGGTGAAACCCCGTCTCTACTAAAAGTACAAAAAAAATTAGCTGGGCATGGTGGCGCGTGCCTGTAATCCCAGCTACTCAGGAGGCTGAGGCAGGAGAATTGCCTGAACCCAGGAGGCGGAGGTTGCGGTGAGCCGAGATCGTGCCATTGCACTCCAGCCTGGGTAACATGAGTGAAACTCCGTCTCAAAAAAAAAAAAAAAAAAAAAAAAAAGAGTCTCACTCTGTTACCCAGGCTGGAGTGCAGTGGCTCGATCTCAGCTCAGTGCAACCTCTGTCTCCCAGGTTCATGCTATTCTCCTGCCTCAGCCTCCTGGGAATACAGGTGCCTGCTCCCAAGCCTGGGTAATTTATGGATTTTTAGTAGATATGTGGTTTCACTATGTTGGCCAGGCTGGTCTCAAACTCTTGACCTCAAGTGATCCTCCTGCCTTGGCCTCCCAAAGTGCTGAGATTGCAGGCATGAGACACTGTGCCCCACGAGGGGAAGTATTACCGATAAAGATTGCTTGTGCCTATGGAAATTAATTGTTTTGATGAAAATTGTTATTCCCTCTTGTTTATGACTAATTCTTCTTTTGGGGGAACTTTTAGATGAGGACCTTGAGATTGAATTGGTTGAAGAAGAGCCTCCATTCCTGAGAGGGCACACTAAGCAAAGCATGGACATGAGCCCCATTAAAATCGTCAAGGTGAGAATTGCTGGACCTTTAATCTGGAAATGTCAAGTGGACTTCTTTTTCTAAAGTAACGGGTCAGGTTATTAGATCTGCATAAGTAGAACTTGGGCCGCAGAAAGTCTTATTGGCTGTCAGCCAGGGTCTAGAATAGTTTTGTTTTAAATGGAGGTTGGGTTGGCTTTATTGCTTTTGCCTGTTTAATTCTTTTGTGCTCCTTTTGTGTGTTTTGGGTGGAAGCAGAGATAGACAGAATGCTTAATCTACCATCCTTGCCTTTGCCTGGGTTCCTTAGGGCTTCAGTGTTGCAGATTGAAAGGCAATTTTGAAGGATTTACTTGAGCAGTTGGGACTGGCCAGCATAGAAAGCTGTAGCATTGGGTGTTGGGGAGGGCAGAGCTGTGAGGGGAATGTGAACTCGAATCCATAGAACAGTAAACATTTTAGGTATGGAAAAGGGTGTATTAAAGGTCTCCCTGCCCAGCACATATGTAATGCTTATAATCCATGCGTATACTTCTTCTGCAGTGTTCTTTTTATGTGGTCATCTCATTGCTGCATGACATTGTTAGTGACAGGGAATTCACCAGCCCTTCAGGAGGTACATTTCATCATTAGATGGATCTGATCCGTAGTTCTTCTTTAGGCTGACCTAAAACCTCACTCACTAAAGCGTCCACATTGGTCTTGATTTTGGATCCCGGGGTCATATAGAAAAATTCTGATCCCTTTCTTACGTCCTTCGTACATTTAAAGGTAGCACATCATTCCTATCTCATCTTGAAACTAAACATCCAATGCCTTCAATGATTTATCATTGTCCTTGTTCATTTTGTCTGAATATGCTACAGTTTATCCATTTCTTTCATATAGCCTGTTACATTGGTAGGAACTTTATTCCAGGTGTGGTCTCATGTTTTAGGTTACAGGGGCTTAACATCTACATTTTATTTCCTGGACATTTAATTCATGTTGATTTTTCTTCTGTTGTATCAGAACCCAGATGGTTCCCTCTCCCAAGCAGCAATGATGCAAAGTGCCTTGGCCAAAGAAAGGCGGGAACTCAAGCAGGCCCAGCGGGAAGCTGAGATGGATTCTATTCCCATGGGGCTCAACAAACACTGGGTTGACCCTCTGCCTGATGGTAGGACCCTTGGAGGGGTGTATGGACCTTGTTTAAAAATATCAGCCTTGGCCGGGCGCGGTGGCTCACACCTGTAATCCCAGTACTTTGAGAGGCCAAGGCGGGTGGATCACGAGGTCAAGAGATTGAGACCATCCTGGTCAACATGGTGAAACCCCGTCTCTACTAAAAATACAAAAAATCAGCTGGGCATGGTGGCACATGCCTGTAATCCCAGCTACTCAGGAGGCTGAGGCAGGAGAATTGCCTGAACCCAAGACGCGGGGATTGCACTGAGCCGAGATTGCGCCATTGCACTCCAGCCTGGGTAACGAGTGAAACTCTGTCTCAAAAAAAAAAAAAAAAAAAAAAAATATCAGCCTTCCAGATCACAGGGAGGGGGCACTCCCAGCACACACTAAAAATTCACCCTTGGGCCAGCGTAGTGGCTCACGCCTGTAATCCCAGCACTTTGAGGGGCCAAGGCAGGTGGATCACCTGAGGTCAGGAATTTGAGACCAGCCTGGCCAACATGGTGAAACCCCATCTCTAGTAAAAAAAATACAAAAGTTAGCCAGGTGTGGTGGCACACACTTGTAATCCCAGCTACTCGGGAGGCGGAGGCAGGAGAATTGTTTGAACCCAGCAGACAGAGGTTGCATGAGCCAAGATCAGGCCACTGCATTCCAGTCTGTGTGATAGAATGAGACTCTGTCTCTAAAAAAATTTACCGTTGATTTTTCACTTCAGTTACAGCATGTCTGGTTTTTTTCTTAAACACGTGTTTAAAACCAAAAAAAAATTTTTTTTTTTTTTTTGAGACAGAGGCTCACTCTGTCACCAGGCTGGAGTGCAGTGGCGCCATCTCGGCTCACTGCAGCCTCCATCTCCCAGGTTTAAGTGCCATGACCAAAGTTGCATTTCCAAAGGATGATTCAGAGTGCCCTGCAGAATGAGTTGGATGGGGCACATGTGATGATTTAGGAAGCTTTTATAATAATTCAGAAGCGAGAGGATGGTGGCTTGCACATGGAGGTAGCAAAGAGGAGGGATGTACTTGAGAAAAGTGATTTGTTGAATGTAGAATAACAGGAGTGGCCAAAGACGACATCCTTTCTGAGCACTAGGATGAATGATGGGAACATCGGAGGAGAAATGGGTTTGTGGGAAAAGATGGGGAATTCAGTTTTGGACTTGTATCCTAGGTAACGAGGACATCTTAGGTTGAGTTATCCAGTGTAGAATTGAGCATAAGAGCTCAGAAGAAAGGCCTGGGCTGGAGACAGAAGTTTGAGAATTCTGTTAATTTAGATAACAGTTTGGCTGCATGTAATAGAGATTCAGAATACTAGGTTAGGCTTGGCATGTTGGGTCATGCCTGTAATCCCAACACTTTGGGAGGCTGAGGCAGGAAAATCGCTTGAGACCAGGGGTTAAAGACCAGTCTGGGCAACATGGTATGACCTTGTCTCTATTTTATTTTTTGAGATGGAGTCTCACTGTGTTGCCCCAGCTGGAGTGCAGTGGTGCGATTTTGGCTCACTGCAACCTCTGCGTCCCGCGTTCAAGTGATTCTCCTGTCCTAGCCTCTGAGTAGTTAGGACTACAGGCATGCGCCACTATGCCCGGCTAATTTTTTCGTGTTTTTAGTAGAGACAGGGTTTCACCTTGTTGGTCAGGCTGATCTTGAACTCCTGACCTCAAATGATCTGCCCATCTCAGTATCCCAAAGTGTTGGGATTACAGGTGAGCCACCTTGCCTGGCCCTTGTCTCTATTTTAAAATCAAATTTTAAAAAAATGACAAAAAAATACTAGATTAGAAATGTTCATTCATTGTTTAACAATATCATCTTCCATTTCCTCAGAATAAACCCATTCATTCCCTTTTGCCCTTTAGTGAGATGTTCCTTGTGACCCTTCTTTGGCCTCTGCCAAAGCTCATTTATTTTGTTAGTAGGCATAAGTTATTTTTTCATAGCTGGCCTTTGGCATCAAATTTGTAAAATATTTGCATATTCTAGAGCACCAGTAAAATTCTTCATCATTTTTTTTTTTTTTGAGACGGAGTTTCGCTCTTGTTACCCAGGCTGGAGTGCAATGGTGTGATCTCGGCTCACCGCAGCCTCTGCCTCCTGGGTTCAAGCAATTCTCCTGCCTCAGCCTCCCGAGTAGCTGGGACTACAGGTGCGCGCCACCATGCCCAGCTAATTTTTGTATTTTTAGTAGAGACGGGGCTTCACCATGTTGACCAGGAAGCTCTCAATCTCTTGACCTCGTGATCCACCTGCCTTGGCCTCCCAAAGTGCTGGGATTATAGGCGTGAGCCACCGCGCCCGGCCTCTCTCATCATTTTTGCTCCTCACTCAAGCCACAAATCCAAGGCGAACCTTAAAAATATAAGCTAGGTCCAGGTGTGGTGACTCACACCCGTAATCCCAACACTTTGGGAGGCTGAGGCAAGCAGATCACTTGAATCCAGGAATTCGAAACCAGGCTGGGCAATGTGGTGAAGCCCCGTCTCTGCAAAAAATACAAAAATTAGGCCTAGTGTGGTGGCTCATGCCTGTAATCCCAGCAGTTTTGGAGGCTGAGGTGGCTGGATCATCTGAGGTCAGGAGTTCGATACCAGCCTGACCAACATGGTGGAACCACCTCTCTACTAAAAATACAAAATTAACAGATGTGGTGACGTGTACCTGTAATCCCAGCTACTTGGGAGGCTGAGGCAGGAGAATCACTTGAACCTGGAAGGCGGAGGTTGCAGTGAGCTGAGATCACGCCATTGCACTCCAGCCTGGGCAACAAGAGTGAAACTCCATCTCAAAAAAAAAAAAAAATTAGCTGGGTGTGGTGGCATGCACCTGTAGTCCCAGCTGCGGAGGAGACTAAGGTGGGAGGATGGCTTGAGCCCAGAAGGTGGAGGTTGCAGTGAGCTGAGATCATGTCACTGCACTTCAGCCTGCTGGGCATCAGAGCCAGACCCTGTCTCAAAAAAAAAAAAATTATTCTGAGAGAAGCCAGACACAAGAGATCACATATTGTATGAAATATCCAGAATAGGTAAACCCATAGACATAGAAAGTAGACTAGTAGTTGCCAAGGGGAAGGAAAAGGGAGAAATGGGGAGTACCTGCTAATCAGTACAGGGTTTCTTTTTGAGATGATGAAAATGTTCTAAAATTAGATAATGGGGTTGGCTGCACAACTTTATAAATATACAGTAAAACACTGAGTTAGATGCTTAAAAAGAGTGACATGGATGCCAGGTGTGGTGGCCCACATTTGTAATCCCAGTACTTTGGGAGGCCAACGAGAGAGGATTCCTTGAGCCCAGGAATTTGAGGCTGCAGTGAGCTATGATTGCACCACTGCACTCCAGCCTGGGCAACAGAGTCTCAAAAAAGAAAAAAGAAGAGTGTGACGTGGCATGTGAATTACATCTCGCTATAGCACTTATTTAAAAGGCAGAGAGTGCTGGGCATGGTGGCCACGCCTGGAATTCCATTACTTTGGGTGGCTGAGGGGGTGGATTGCTTGCTCCCAGGAGTTTGAGACCAGCCTAGCAACACAGAGAGATCTCCTCTCTTCAAAATTTAAAAATGAGGCAGAAGGACTACTTAAAACCAGGAGGTCAAGGCTGCAGTGAGCCAGGATTGTGCCACTGCACTCCCACTTGGATGACAGAACAAGACTGCCTCAAAAAAGAATTCCAGTGTCCAACAATCAGGTCTTCACTTCTCTCAACTAACCTTTCTTTCGACATCACAGGTGTGTAGCACCACTTGTTACGGTCTTTTTCCCACTCCCTGCTGCCCCTTTATATATTCATTTCTTCACATTAATTTGCTTCTTTGAGATCTTTTGATCATGGATCACTGAATTGAAATGCTGCATGTGTAGTGCTTACCTGCCATTTTATTTTTTCCCTGGTGCATCCTTTTTTTTTAATTCTTTTTTTTTTTTTTTTTTTTAAAACAGAGTCTTGCTCTTGTCGCCCAGGCTGGAGTGCAATGGTGCGATTTTGGCTCACTACAACTTCTGCCTAGTAGGTTCAAGTGATTCTCCTGCCTCGGCCTCCTGAGTAGCTGCGATTACAGGTGCCCACCACCATGTGCGGCTAATTTTGTATTTTTAGTAGAGATGGGGTTTTATCATGTTGTCCAGGCTGGTCTCAAACTCCTAACCTCAGGTTATCCACCCATCTCAGCCTCCCAAAGTGCTGGGATTATAGGTGTGAGCCACTGTGCCCAGCCCCCTGGTGCATCTTGAGGTAGCTTGAGGACAATCCTAAGTTGCCTGTTTTCCTTTACAGCGGAAGGCAGACAGATTGCTGCCAACATGAGGGGTATTGGGATGATGCCCAATGATATTCCTGAGTGGAAGAAACATGCTTTTGGGGGCAACAAAGCCTCTTATGGGAAAAAGACCCAGATGTCAATCATTGAGCAGAGGGAGAGCCTGCCCATTTACAAACTGAAGGAGCAGTTGGTCCAGGTGAGAAGCCCTTTTATGATGTATTGGTGGGGAGTAGGGTTGTTTTCTAAAAGAGGGATGGCATTTTAAAATTGAAACTAGTGGGACGAGTGTGTGCCTACTTGAAGTGGCTCTTCCAAAAGGGATAAGAAAAAAGGAGAAAACTTGCTTTTTTTTTTTTTAAGATGGGGGGTTTCACCATCATGGCCAGGCTGGTCTTGAATTCCTGACCTCAGGCGATCCACCCACCTCAGCCTCCCAAAGTGCTAGGATCACAGGCATGAGCCACCGCGCCTGGCCAAAGGAGAAAACTTTCTAAATACTTTTTAAAATAATGGGGGCAGGGATGTTAGCTCACACCTATGATCCTAGCACATCGGGAGGCCAAGGCAGAAGGATCACTTGAGCCTAGGAATTTGAAACTAGGCTGGGCAACATAGGGAGACCTCATCTCTATAAAAAATAAAAAATTTACCTGAGTATGGTGGTCCTTGCCTGTAGTCCCAGCTACTCAGGAGGCTGAGATAAGAGGACTGCTTGAGCCTGAGAGGTCAAGGCTGCAATGAACTGCAATCACACCACTGCATTCCATCCTTGGTGACAGAGCGAGACTCTGTATCAAAAATGTGTGTGTGTGTGTGTATACAGACACACATACATATGTATATGTCCATATATTTTCTTTTTTCTGGGGACCCTAGAACAGTTCCAGGTGGGCAGAGTATTGTATTGCATGGACCAATAGCTCTGGTCAGTAATTAAAAATGAAAAAGGCCAGGCATGGTGGTTCACGCCTATAACCCCAGCACTTTGGGAGGCTGAGGCGGGCGGATCACCTGAGGTCGGGAGTTTGAGACCAGCCTGACCAATAGGAAGAAACCCTGTCTCTACTAAAAATACAAAAATATTGGCCGGATGTGGTGGCGCATACCTGTAATCCCAGCTACTTGGGAGGCTGATGTAGGAGAATTACTTTAACCTGAGAGGTGGAGGTCGCAATGAGCGGAGATCATGCCACTGCACTCCAGCCTGGGTGACAGAATGAGACTTCATCTCAAAAAGAAAAAAAAATGCTTTTTTTTAATGTGCCTTGTTATTTGGATCAGCTCTGGTTTATTTAACTAGTCCTGTATGCATAGAAATATAGCTGATTGTAATCCTTGGCTGTTACAAACAATATAGAAATAAGAAATAACTTTTGAGGAAAGATACTAGAAATTTGGGAGTTACAGTGGGAAGGAACACTTTTTATGTGTCTTTTAAATTTATTGTTGACTTCTTTAACCATATGTGTATGTCCCCCTTTTCTTCAGTGTTAGAATATAGTCATTAATTATTTTATTCCAAAGTAGCATGTGGCAAATTTTAATGACCATATTTATATTCTGTTGCTTTAGGCCGTCCATGACAATCAGATCCTGATTGTTATTGGTGAGACAGGATCTGGAAAGACAACACAGATCACCCAGTACCTGGCGGAGGCAGGCTACACTTCCAGGGGCAAGATTGGGTGTACCCAGCCCAGAAGAGTGGCAGCAATGTCAGTAGCCAAAAGGGTGTCGGAGGAGTTTGGTTGTTGCTTAGGCCAAGAGGTAAGTAAATAGTGGAGTCACTCTAAAAATACCAGAAGCAAAGGCCCGGATCTCCTAACCTATCAAATGGAGATATGAATAATACTGCCTTTCTCAGGTTTCTCCTGAGGGAGAGAGGGTTCCCATTGTCATAATTAGTCTGTTCAGGGTATGGTCTAAGACATACCTTACTTGAGGAAATTACTGTACATCTTGATCAAATTCTTAAGATTATGAGTAACAGTGACTGCGCTGAAATCTTGCCTGGTGATTGGGAAAAGGAGACATTTGTATCCTAGGTTTTCCCCTTCCGTTCTGCTTTAGGTGGGCTATACCATTCGATTTGAGGACTGCACTAGCCCTGAAACAGTCATCAAGTACATGACAGATGGGATGTTGCTTAGGGAGTGCTTGATTGACCCTGACCTCACTCAGTATGCAATCATCATGTTGGACGAGGCACATGAGAGGACAATTCACACTGATGTGCTCTTTGGATTGTTGAAAAAGGTAACTAGATGCTCTTTAATGACCCTTCTACTTGTTGGAAACCGAATTCTGGTAGTTGGATTTGAGTACCTGTGTCTTTTTGGGTAGTCCTTTTCAGTAAGCCACGTTATATTTCTCTTTAGACAGTTCAGAAACGGCAGGACATGAAGCTGATTGTCACCTCAGCAACCTTGGATGCAGTGAAGTTTTCTCAATACTTCTATGAAGCTCCCATTTTCACCATCCCAGGTCGAACATATCCAGTGGAAATACTGTACACAAAGGAACCTGAGACAGATTATCTGGATGCCAGCCTGATTACTGTTATGCAGATCCATTTAACAGAGCCACCAGGTAAAGAAAAAGCAGTATTTTTCCTCTTAGGCCAAGAGTCCTCATATGAGTATTTTTTTTTGCTAATTTTTTTAGAAACACCTTCTAAATATTCATCTCTCTGCAAGCCTCGGGCTTGTATGTTTGAAATGGTGGTGGTAGCCGGGCACAGTGGCTCACGCCTGTAATCCCAGCACTTTGGGAGGCCAAGGCAGGTAGATCACAAGGTCAGGAGATTGAGACCATCCTGACCAACATGGTGCAACCCCATCTCTACTTAAAATATAAAAATTAGCCAGATGTGGTGGCAGGTGCCTATAGTCTCAGCTACTCTGGAGGCTGAGGCAGGAGAATCACTTGAACTCGGGAGGTGGAAGTTGCAATGAGCCAAGATGGCGCCACTGCATTCCAGCCACACAGGGAGACTCCATCATACACACCCAAAAAAGAATTGGTGGTGGTTATAATGTCATATTGTCATATAAACAAACTTCTATTGTTTACTTACCGGTCAGAATATGAATGTATATTTTCTGTTATTTGAAGTTTTGTTGATATCACCATAGCCTTTGTATAGAACACACACAAACAGTTAGAAGGTAAATTAATCCTTTATTCTCCTCATAGGTGATATCCTGGTCTTCCTGACTGGTCAGGAAGAGATTGATACTGCTTGCGAGATCCTGTATGAAAGAATGAAATCCCTGGGACCTGATGTTCCAGAGTTAATTATCCTCCCAGTATACTCTGCTCTTCCCAGTGAGATGCAGACCCGAATCTTTGACCCAGCTCCACCAGGCAGCAGAAAGGTAACACAGGCAAAAGGAAGCTCCCATGTGCCCTGAAATCATGTGTTCTGTGCAGCTTGTCATAGTAGGGATTGCTTAGGGTATATGCAAGTCTTGTTTGTTAGGTTTCAGAGACTGGTCCAACCAATTCGTTTAGGAATGAGGGTCTAGTATGTGACCTCTTCTCTTATTCCTCATCTCCTTCATTCAACAAATATTTTTTGAGCATCTACAAGACTTTGGGCTATACATGGGAGCTGCATTACGAGAACAGCCTCTATCTGCTTTGGGGCATCCCCAGTCAACAGACTTTCAGCATATAGTGTGAAAAGGCCATTCCTGCTTGGATACGCAGGTGGGAGCACCCAATCCTGTCTTCTTAGGGGAAATAAGGATCTAAGCTAGTCCTGGAGAGCTCACGAAAGGCAGGGGGACAAGCTTTTTGAAGACACAGAACTGTCCGTGATGGCCTGGAGGCGAGGAAGTGGGGCCAGTTCAGCGAATGGCATAGTTCTGATGGCTGGAACCAAGTATATGACTGTGTGTATGAGACAAAAGGAAAGCAGACAGATGGATATAGGTATATTTTTAATAACAGCTTTATTGAGATGTAATTTACATACCTTTCAATTAACTCCCCCACCGCCTGCTTTTTTTTTTTTGAGACAGGGTCTCTGTCACCTAGTCTGGAGTGCAGAGGTGTGATCTTGGCTCACTGCAACCTTTGCCTCTAAGGCTCAAGTGATCCTTCTGCCTCAGCCTCCTAAGCATGTGGGACTACAGACGTGTGCCACTATTCCTGGCTAATTTTTCTATTTTTTTGTAGAAACACGGTTTCACTCTGTTGCCCAGATTGGAATTTACCCTTTTAAAGAGTACAATTCAACGGCTTTTAGTATACAGTTATTCCATGATATGTGGGGATTGGTTCCAGGATCCCCAAGGATACCAAGATCCAATTATGCTCAAGTCTCTTACATAAAATGCTGTAGTAGTTGCATGTAACCTATGCACATCTTCCTGTATGATACTTTAAACCATCTCGAGATTACCTACAATATCTCATACGGTATAAACGCTATGTAAGTAGCTGTTTTACTGTATTTTTAAATTTGTATTATTTTTTATTGTATTTTTTCCCCAAATCTTTTTAATCTGCTAATGGTTGAATCCACAGATGGGGAACCAGCAGATATAGAGGGCTAACTGTATTCACAGAATTGTGCAGCCATCACCACAATTGTATTTAGAACAATTTTATCTCCCTGAAAAGAAATCCTGTACCCTTTAGCAGTCACCTCCTACCCCCATTTACTCCTCTGCTCAGCCATTGGAAACCTATACTTCCTATCTCTGTGGATTTGCCTATTCTAGACATTTCATATAAATGAAAGCATATATTTGTGGCTGGCTTATTTCCAGTGATTTTTCCAGACTTAGAGTTTGTCAACATTATAGTATGTATCAATACTTCATTTCTTTTTATTGCTGAATACTCTTCTGTTGTATGAGCACAAAAAGTTTTGTTTATCCATTTATCAGTTGATGGACATTGGAGCTGGGCGCAGTGGCTCATGCCTGTGATTTCAGCAGTAAGGGAGGCTGAGGCAGGTGGATCACCTGAGGTCAGGAGTTCAAGACCAGCCTGGCCAACATGGTGAAACCCTGTCTCTACTGAAAATACAAAAATTAGCCGGGTGTAGTGACGGATGCCTATAATCCCAGCTATATGGGAGACTGAGGCAGGAGAATACCCTGAATCCAGGAGGCAGAGGTTGCAGTGAGCTGAGATTGCACTCACTCCAGCCTAGGCAACGAGCAAAACTGTCTCAAAAAAAAGAAAGAAAGAGATAGACATGGGAGTTGTTTCCACTTTTGGGCTATCATGAACAATGCTGCCGTGAACATTTATTTACAAATTTTTGTGCGAACCAGTTGCACTGACTCATGCCTGTGATCCCAGAATTTTTTTTTTTTTTTTTTTTTTGAGACAGAGTCTTGCAGTGGTGCAATCTCAGCTCACTGCAATCTCTGTCTCCCGGGTTCAAGTGATTCTTTTGCCTCAGCCTCCTGAGTAGCTGGGATTATAGCCATGTGCCACAACGCCCGGCTGATTTTTGTGTTTTTGGTAGAGAAGGGGTTTTGCCATGTTGGCCTGGCTGGTCTCAAACTCATGACCCCAGGTAATCCACCTGCCTCTGCCTTCTGAAGTGCTAGGATTACAGGTGTGAGCCACCACACCCAGCCGTTCCCAGCATTTTTAGAGGCCAAGGTGGGACGATCCCTTGAGCCCAGAAGTTTAAGACCAGCCTGGGCAATATGGTTAAGACCCCTATCTCTACAAAAAATAAAAAATAAAAAATTAACCAGGCATGGTGGCATGTGCCTATACTCAAGAGACTGAGGTGGGAGGATCACTTGAGCCCAGGAGGGTGAAGGTGCTGTGAGCTGTGGTCATACCACTGTGCTCCAGCTAGGGATACAGAGCAAACCAGACCCTGTCTCAGAAAACCAAGTTTTTGAGTGGACGTATGTTTTCATTTCTCTTAGGCATATTCCTAAGAGTAGAAGTCAGATGGACTTGGCTGGCGCAGTGGCTCACGCCTGTAATCTCAGTACTTTCAGAGGCTGAGGCGAGCGGATCACAAAGTCAGGAGTTCAGGACTAGCCTGGCCAACATAGTGAAACTCTGTCTCTCCTAAAAATACAAAAATTAGCCGGGCGTGGTGACATATGCTTGTAGACCCAGCTACTGGGGAGGCTGAGACAGAAGAATTGCTTGAACCTGGGAGGCAGAGGTTGCAGTGAGCCGAGATCATGCCATTGCACTCCAGCCTGGGCGACAAGAGCAAAACTCCGTCTCAAAAAAAGAGTTAAAATGGACAAGACTTGGTGGGTATTAGCAGGTAAAGGGGAGAAGGGTGAGGGAAGTCAGGCGTGACTCCAGTTTCTGGCTTGGGCAGCTGGATCGAAGATGGTGCTGAGGAGGGAAACATGGGAGGACAATCAGGCTTGAGTGGAAAGATGGTGAATTTCTCCCCTATTCTATTCCTAATAGTTGGAGTTCTTTCTAAGCAGGGCTTCTGTAGTTCTGTAGCAGGTAGAAGCCTTTCAGGGCCACTAAGGTGCTGGCATGATGCGTGTTATTCCAGTGCCTCCTAGTGATGATTTTTCCAAGCAATTGTGTTTTATTAGCTGAACCTCTGGGTGGAAGAACAGTGACAGTGTCAAGCTGAGACTAATAATCCTCCAGATCACATAGACTGCTACACACACACATAAACTGTGAAATTCCTGTGTCATCTCATGGTTCATTTTATGATCAGTTAAAAAAAGCAGCCTCCCTCTTGTTCCACATACGTATTCCACAGAATACAAGCAGCCCATTCTTCAGTCCGGATGTCTCAGTAGGGGAAAGAAAAATCTTTTGCATTGGCACATGTGATGCCAGGAAATCTCTCCTTTCCCAGGGTGCTAGAAAATTAAAATTGTAGTAATCAACATTGGATCTAGAAAATGAGATATACAGTAGCTATTTGTACCAAATGAGATTGGCTTTGATTGGCCTTAGCTTTTTCCCGTACCTTTCAGGTACCATCTAACTTAACCCTTAAGCTGAAGGTACCTCCCTTCTGCCCGTTGGAGGCTGAGCTGGGATTAAGTGTCATTTTAACCATCCACAGAGGGAGATAGTCACATATTCCTTTGGGAAGATGTCTGGGTTCAGAAGAACTGTTTCATACCTCAGGGCTGAGCTGGGCAGCTCACTGCAGCTTTGCCTCTCTTGCCTGCAGGTTGTGATTGCCACCAATATTGCAGAGACGTCGCTGACTATTGACGGCATCTACTACGTGGTGGACCCAGGATTCGTGAAGCAGAAAGTTTACAATTCCAAGACAGGGATTGACCAGCTTGTGGTGACGCCTATTTCTCAGGTATGGCAGCTTGTATCAACAGTTTTCCTAATAATCCTGGTTAGGGCCTTTCTGAAATTTTTTATGATTATATATTTCAACCTTTATTGTTTTCAAAGATGAACTTTTATGATACTGGGTACTATAATGACATGAGGGAAGGGTTTTTTGTTCTTTGTTTTTGATCTTTTTTTACCTCCAAGTCTGACTGATCCTTGAAGTTTTTAATCTTTAGAATAGTATTTCACCATTAAAATGCCCCCATGAGGCCAGGCACCATGGCTCACACCTATAATCCCAGCACTTTGGAATGCTGAAATGGGAGGATTGCTTGAGCCCAGGAGTTCTAGACTAGCCTGGGAAATATAGCAAGATCCTGCCACCACAAAAAAATAAAAACAAATTAGCCTGACATGGTGGCATGTGCCTGCAGTCCCAGCTGGTTAAGAGTCTAAGGTGGGAGGATCACTTGAGCCCAGGAGTCCGAGGCTGCAGTGAGCTAGGATAGCGCCACTGCACTCCAGCTGGGGTGACAGAGCAAGGCCCTGTCTCTAAAATAATTTCCTGTTTAGGTAGGAAATTACATTTAAAAATGAATTACCTGATCACTTTTTTGAGAGAAGTTTGGCAACAGTATATCCAAAATTTAAAGGTTCATCTCTTTTTTTTTTTTTTTTTTGAGACGGAGTTTCACTCTTGTTACCCAGGCTGGAGTGCAATGGCGCGATCTCGGCTGACCGCAACCTCCGCCTCCTGGGTTCAGGCAATTCTCCTGCCTCAGCCTCCAGAGTAGCTGGGATTACAGGCACGCACCACCATGCCCAGCTAATTTTTTGTATTTTTAGTAGAGACGGGGTTTCACCATGTTGACCAGGATGGTCTCGATCTCTTGACCTCGTGATCCACCCGCCTCGGCCTCCCAAAGTGCTGGGATTACAGGCTTGAGCCACCGCGCCCGGCAAGGTTCATCTCTTTAACCTAACTGTTCTGCTTCTAGGAATAGATCTAAAAGTTAGAAATGATTAAATATATGTCCAAAGGTAATGGAAAATGATGTTCATTGAAGCATTGTTTATATCAGGGGAAACTTGGAAAAAATTCTGAATGTATTCCAAAAGGGAAGTAGTTTAATAAATTATGGTATATTCCTGCCATAGAACGTTGGTGGCATTAACATGGTGGCATGTATCTATCCTTAATGACATAAGCATGTAACTGTAATGTTTTATTTGAAAAAGTGAGCCTACAAAACAGCATGAATGATATAATTCAAGTTTTGTTTAAAAATAGATGGTGTTTCAACCTTAGACTTCTCAGGAAGAAAAAAAAAGATGGTGTGCATTTCTGCAGTGTATGTGTGCCCAAGATTGGAAGCATGTAGTCTAAATGTTAGCAAAGATTATTTCCGGGTGGTGCTGCTAGGTGAAGTGCGTTTTCTTTTATACTTTTTATTTATTTATTTATTTAAGACGGGGTTTCACCATATTGGTCAGGCTGGTTTCGAACTCCGAACCTCAGGTGATCTGCCTGCCTTGGCCTCCCACAGTGCTGGGATTACAGGCGTGAGCCACCGCACTTGGCTTCTTTTATACTTTTATGTAGTCTTTCACAAAAGGTATGTATTACTTTCATAATTTGTAAAAGCCATAAGGCTATTTTTATTTTGAAACTTAAGTAACAATCCTAGCTACCACTTACGGTGTACTTACCAAGTACCAGGTACTGTCCTAGATACGCGCATTGACTCTGTGCATTCTCGCATTGATCCTGTGTGGTAGATATTATTTTCGCAGATGAGGAGCCTGAGGCACAGAGGGGTTAGGTGACTTGCTTAATATCACAGAGCTAGTAGAGCCAAGATTTGAACCTGGGTAACCTGACTCTAGCTTGTGTGCTGTATACCACTTGTCAGGGTGGTGGTCATCAAAAAATTAGTTCTGCGTGCCTTTCCTGATCTGGAGAGAGACATCTATAGAACGCTGTGGAGTCCAGCCACTGTGCGTGATTGCTGCCTGGATTGTGTGCTTAGTTGTCCTTTCATACTCCGTCCTTTGGTTTGGAGCTGGCATAGTAATTTGTAAATCTTGGTACTGTTTGTTACAACAGATGGTTTTGTCAGAAAACGGCCCTCTTCAGATTGCTATTCATTGTTTCCTAGCAACCTATGGCTAAACTACATTAAAAAAAATTTTTTTTTTTTAAACCAGCGTTTTCTTCTCCCAGTACAGAAATAGTATTACATTATTTTTGAAAAATAGAAGAAAAAAAATTTAATTACCCATCATCCTACTACATCCACTGTTGTCATTTTGCTCTTTTTCTTTCCAGTCTTTGTTCATGTTTATTTCTTTCATGGTTACAATTTTAGTAGTCAAATAAGTAGGAAGTTTTGTATTTTTTTTTAGTATTTAGTTTTCCTACTGGAATAATACATGTTCAATATTTGGTAAAGTCTAAAGAAAATAGGCCTCATCTGCAAATCTGTCAGAGTTGGCCACTGTTCACATTTTAGGTTTTTTTCCCTTAGTCATTTCCTTCTAGTAGTTGATATATAAAGACTTTTTACAAAATTAGCATTATATTGTTTTGTAACTTGCATTTTGCATTTAATGTGAGTGAACATTTTCTTCTGTTACTTAACATTGTAAACATGATTTTTATTTTTATTTAATTTTTTTAGAGTCATGGTCAGTCTCTGTTGTTGCCAGGCTGTAGTGCAGTGGCATGATCACAGCTCACTGCAGCCAGCCTCAACCCCCCCAGGCTCAGGTGGTCCTCCTATCTGAGCCTCCTGAATAGCTGGGACTATAGGCATGAGCCACCACACCAAGCTGATTTTTGTATTTTTTATAGAGATAGAGTTTCAACATGTTGCCCCGGCTGGTCCTGGGCTCAGGTGATCTCCCGCCTTGGCCTTCCAAAGTGCTGAGATTATAGGCGTGAGTCACCACACCTGGCCTGCAAACATAATTTTAAAAATGACTGTAAAGTCATTTGATTGATTGACATAATTTATTTATTTCACTTACCTTTTTGGTCATAACTGTGCGGATGTGTTCTGTCATCTTGTTTTATGCTTTCTCTTTTTTTTTTTTTTTTTTTTTTGACAGATTCTTTCTTTTTTTTTCAGGCGGGAGTGCAGTGGTGCAATCTTGGCTCACTGCAACCTCTGCCTCCTGGGTTCAAATGATTCTCCTACCTCAGCCTCCTGAGTAGTTGGGATTACAAGCACACACTACCATGCCTGGCTAATTTTTGTATTTTTAGTAGAGACAGGGTTTCACCGTGCTGGTCAGGCTGGTCTTGAACTCCTGACCTCATGATCTGCCTACCTTGGCTTCCCAAAGTGTTGGGATTACAGGTGTGAGCCACTGCAGCCGGCTGCTTTCTCTTTTATATTGTGCCATACTATTTTGAAAATACATGTCTGAGATCTGTGTAATATTTCTTTCATTAACCCTGCTTATATTGCCTCCCTTGAACAAACGTCCCTGAAGTGCTGAGGATGGAGAGGGAAAGATAAGATCATTGGTAGTCTTGGAAATGGTCCCAAAGGAAGTGAAATCAACCCCATTTCTGATTTTGCCAGTTGCTAATTGTCCCCCTTTTAACAGAGATCCTGGGTAAAGCTGTTAAGCAGTGTTTAACAGATATGTTGCTTTTATATGCCCACCCCTCTAGGCTCAGGCAAAGCAACGAGCTGGCAGAGCTGGGAGAACAGGCCCAGGGAAGTGTTACAGGCTGTATACAGAACGTGCCTACCGAGATGAAATGCTCACCACCAACGTGCCGGAAATCCAGAGAACCAACTTAGCAAGCACGGTGCTGTCACTCAAGGTAGAAATCACTGTCTGGTTAGAATGGGTTGGTGGAAGAGTCTAATCCTGGACTTCATAAATGAATCTCAGTTTTATGAAGCTTGTTAAATACTTTAGTAACCTCATGGAACCAGTCCCTTTGAGTGAAATGCAAATGGCTGTGATAACCACCTCTCATGGCAGGTCTGGGGCTAAGTTGGCATGTCTGCTGTGAACACACATTTTTTTCTTACCGTAACAACTAGCAGGATATTAGGTTGTAAAAGGCTGTAGTTAGGAGCATTTTCTAAAAGGAAATTAGAAAAATATAATCAATGCCAAACTGTGGACAAACACACTTAACCTCAACCCCTTTAGTGTTCAGATCCAATTCTGTTCCTTTAGAACAGAGAAAAAAAACTCCCTCTTCAAAAACTTTGTAAGGGAACTGTCAGCACAGATTTCAGACTGGCTCTCAGGGGCTTGGTTTTCATTCTGAATCATTGTTCTTCCTCTCTCAGTCCCCAGTGAGGACTTCATTCTCTTTTGGCAGGAGGAGCTGTTCGAGTAATTTCCCAGCTGATGGCATTTCCCCCGACACTGATGCTACCCTGGAGCCCTGGCACTTTCTGGTGCAGAGTGCTCTATTGTCATTTATTATTTATTCCCTGTAAGAGAGGCTAACACAGAGCTTCAGAAAGAAAAAAGAAACCTGCTCCAGTCTCTGGAGTGCCAACAGAGAGGCATCTGTGGCTCAGACCTCAGCTCCAAACTGGGTGACTTTGGGCAAGTTTATTTACTTTGCCCTCTGCTCTGTGTTCTTCTCTGAAAAAAGGGCTGTTAATATTATTTGTTGGAGACTGGGCGCAGTGGCTCACGCCTGTAATCCCAGCACTTTGGGAGGCCGAGATAGGCAGATCACCTGAAGTTGGCAC
Source organism: Sapajus apella (assembly GCF_009761245.1). Classification (NCBI taxonomy): domain Eukaryota; kingdom Metazoa; phylum Chordata; class Mammalia; order Primates; family Cebidae; genus Sapajus; species Sapajus apella. The sequence goes on along the minus strand of NW_022436952.1, from coordinate 918,690 downwards.
TTCGAGACCACCCTGAGCAACATGAAGAAACCCCATCTCTACTAAAAATACAACATTAGATGGACTTAGTGGTGCATGCTTAAAATCCCAACTACTTGGGAGGCTGAGGCAGGAGAATCGCTTGAACCTGGGAGGCGGAGATCGTGGTGAGTTGAGATCATGCCACTGTACTCCAGCCTGGGCAATAAGAGTGAAACTCTGTCTCAAAAAAAAAATAGTATTTGTTGGAAAGATAAGAGAGATAATGTAGGTGAAGATACTTGGCACAGCGCCTAGCTTGATGATTGCTAACATAATTCCTCATAGTTACTATTCACACAATAAGCATGTATTGAACACCTGCTGTGTTTATGGTCACAATCACTTTATGAGAAAGAAATAGAAAGCTTCGGTCCTACCACATCACACTTTATACACACTTGAATCATCATCATTCAGTCGTTTCTTTTATTCATCAAATTAGCTAATAAATGTATTAAACACCTGCTACATGCCAGGCATGTAGATTGCACTGTGTTGTGGTTTTGTGAACATAGTTCTCACCCAGTGTGAACCCTCTGAAAGCAGAGGCCATATCTTGGCCATCTTTATATCCCTCCCACCTAGCATGGTACGAGGTCCCTCATAGATATGTAGTAGAAACGAGGTATGCAAGAGACAGGACAAGCTGGTAGACTATATTGTTATTATTCTTGTAAAATACATAACAACATTTACGATTGTAACCTTTTTAAAGTGTACAATTCAGTGGCATTAAATACATTCACGGTGCTGTGCAACCATCACCAACATCCATTTCCAGAACTTTTTCATTGTCCCAAACAGAAACTCTGTACTCCTTAAACAGTAACTCCCCTCTCTCTGTCACTTGGTAACTACTATTCTACTTTCTACCTCTGTGAATTTGTCTATTCTAGATAACTTCATTTAAGTGGAATCATACAGTATTCTTTTGTATCTGGCTTGTTTCACTTAGAATAATGTTTTCCAGATTTATTCATGTTGTTTTCAAGGTTTATTCATTTCTTTCATTCTTTTCTAAGGGTGACTAGTATTCTGTTGTATGTATATACCACATTTTGTTTATCCATTCTTCAGCAGAAACATTTGGATTGTTTCTCCCTTTTGGCTATTACCAATAATGCTGAGTCTGCTTTCAGTTCTTTTTTCTTTTTCTTTTTTTAAGGAGGAGGCTTGCTCTGTTGCCAGGCTGGAGTGCAATGGCGGAATCTCGGCTTACTGCAACCTCTGCCTCCCGGCTTCAAGCAATTTTCCTGCCTCAGCCTCCCGAGTGGCTGGGACTACAGGCACGTGCCACCATACCTGGCTAATTTTTGTATGTTTAGTAGACATGGGGTGTCACCATATTGGCCAGGCTGGTCTCGAACTCCTGACCTCGTGATCTGCCCCCCTCGGCCTCCCAAAGTGCTGGGATTACAGACGTGAGGCACCGTGCCTGGCCAAGACCAGCCCAGCCAACATGGTAAAACCCTATCACTACTGAAAATACAAAAATTAGCTGGACATGATGGCAGATGCCTGTGATCCCAGCTAGTCGGGATGCTGAGGCAGGAGAATTGCTTGAACCCGGGAGGTTGAGGCTGCATTGAGCTGAGATTGGGCCACTGTACTCCAGCCTGGATGACAGAGTGCGACTCTGTCTCAGGTATGTGCTTTCTATTATAATAGTCTGAGTTTTCTGTGGCCCAGCCCTGGATGTTACATCAGTCTCACTGGTGGCTTCCTAATTGCAATTGAAGAAGTGGGAAATAAAGTAACAAATAGCTTCCCCACATGCTAACACTGGCTAGACCGACCCTCTTATCACCTGCCTTGTTCCTTTCTGTTCTAGGCCATGGGTATCAATGACCTGCTGTCCTTTGATTTCATGGATGCCCCACCAATGGAAACTTTGATCACCGCCATGGAGCAGCTGTATACACTGGGGGCCCTGGACGACGAGGGTCTGCTCACTCGCTTGGGCCGCCGGGTAGGGGACAGACTTAACTTTCTGTGCTTTTGGGAAGATTCCCTGGTCAGCCTTTCACATCCTTTGGTCTGTACAAAATCAAGAGTTGAGACCATGGATAAGCTTTGAGTAGAATTATCAATGCTTGTTTTTTACCTGGATTTCTCCACTATCACTTTAAACTGTTTCGTCTTTATGGAAAAAGGTGTTCACAGTTAATTTTGCCTCAGGATATATTAGTGAGTCTAGCCTTACTTAGAAAAGGCATCTGCAAAATTCTCACCTACCCCAACAGTAGTTATGTGCTTGGTCACATACATCCCTTTGGATTTTATTTGGGAAAAGAATAAACAACAGCATTCTTCTGATAGAGAAAGGCATCCCACAGCATCATTATGCTTTGGGAAAATCTGTGTTGCTACCAAGGTCTTGCTATGGTGAATCCAAAAGTGTCTTCCACAGGGAAGTAGTTGTCGTTTTTCTTTCTCCCTCTAGATGGCAGAGTTTCCTCTGGAGCCAATGCTATGCAAAATGCTCATCATGTCTGTGCATCTGGGCTGCAGTGAGGAAATGCTGACCATTGTATCCATGCTGTCTGTGCAGAACGTCTTCTATAGGCCCAAGGTAGGAAGTTCACATCCAGGTTTAGATGGGGTGCTGTGAAGTTGGGGTAGTTGGCCTGTTGCCATTCCAATGCTGATGTGGAAATTTTTTTTTTTTTGAGATGGAGCCTCACTCCGCCCCCAGGCTGGAGGGCAGTGGCGCAGTCTTGCAGTCTCCGCCTCCCGGGTTCAAGCAATTTTCCTGCCTCAGCCTCCAGAGCAGCTGGGATTACAGGCGTGCACCACCATGCCCTGCTAATTTTTGTATTTTTAGTAGAGATGGGGTTGCACCATGTTGGCCAGGTCTCAAACTCCTGGCCTCAAGTGATCCTCTTGCCTCAGCCTCCCAAAATTCTAGGATTACAGGCCCGAGCCATCATGCCTGGCCTGATGTGGACACTTTCCATAGGGCCTTTTAGGGCTCCCTAGAATTGCTCCATGTTCAGTTAGTAGCTGTTGGGTCGGAAATGATCCTCTGTCCCACTGCTTGGCAGGATAAACAAGCCCTTGCAGATCAGAAGAAGGCCAAATTCCACCAGACTGAAGGGGACCACCTCACCCTGCTAGCTGTGTACAACTCCTGGAAGAATAACAAGTTCTCCAACCCATGGTGCTATGAGAACTTTATCCAGGCTCGTTCCCTGCGCCGGGCCCAGGACATTCGCAAGCAGATGTTAGGCATAATGGACAGGTAGGCCGGAATCTGATGACTCCCCATGTTTGAGTTGAACCATCTTGAGTATCATGTCTGTTCATCTGTGTGTACCTATAAAGCTATAGGCACCTTTTCTCTTGCTCCTCACATAACCCTCTTCCTCCAGCTTTTCCATCTTTGTTATATTCCTTCTCACCAAGCCAGGGTATGGCTGAGAATTACCTCAGAAAGTTCCTAAGGGAAGATTATTTGTCAGTTGTTGAAGAAATGCTCTTTGTTTACAAGCCCCTGGAACATTATTACTCTGGAATTGAATTCGCGTCTAAACAAAATATCTGCCTCTGAGTGCCTCCGTCTGCCCACTGTGTAGAGCTGCCTCTGTAGTACACTTAGGGCTGGAAGGAAGGTCCTAGTGACTACTCTGGGCACCCCAAGATGGGGGTGTTGGGCACTGCCATTGTGGAAAATAAAACCTCTGAAAGCAGAGTGGGGTCACATCTTTTGTCCTATCTTGATAGACACAAGCTGGATGTTGTTTCCTGTGGCAAGTCCACAGTCCGAGTACAGAAGGCCATCTGCAGTGGGTTCTTCCGTAATGCCGCCAAGAAAGACCCACAGGAGGGTTACCGGACGCTGATCGACCAGCAGGTGGTCTACATCCATCCTTCCAGTGCCCTCTTCAACAGACAGCCAGAATGGTAGGTGGACGCGTCCCAGGGTCCCTATTCCCAGTACTTCCTGTTATAACATTGCTTGTATTTCTTGAGCAGCAGAAACCTGAATTAAGCACAACGTATCAAACCCTATGTGAGAATTAAAATCATAGGGGTGAGACCTAGTTGAAAAAAAATTTGTGGTTTAAAAAAACTACCTAGAGATGTAGTTTTAAAGTAACAATTTTTTTTAAAAAAGGACTCTTTCTCTAGAACCCTAATATAAAACTGATTCAAAACCACCATGTTATCACAGTAGAAGGGTTAGAAATGTAGCTTCTTGCCTGTTTGGCCTTCCCCATCCCTTGTGGCAGTGTGTGAGACCCCTCTTCAGGGCCCTAGATTTCTGTGGAAACATTCTAATAAGCCACCCTATAGAGCAAGAAGCAGATTAGAGAAGGGATGTGACTGGCTCCATGTCACTCAACTAGTTAGAGCCAGAGCCAGGACTAGAACACATTCTCCTGAGACCTTTCTTGTGGTTAGAGGTGTGCAGGTGCTTCAGTATTGGGTGTGGCTATCATAAACAGTCTGCAGTCTTGTAGGGGTCAGGCGTGAGAGGTAAGAGGATAAAATGTAAGCTCAGCTGAGGCCTACTAGGGATCAGGTTGACCGTAGAGTGGGACCTGCATCCAAAGGCTTGAGTTCTGTCTCTCTCCCCCCATAGGGTGGTATACCACGAGCTGGTGCTGACCACCAAGGAATACATGCGTGAGGTTACCACCATTGACCCCCGGTGGCTTGTGGAGTTTGCCCCAGCCTTCTTCAAGGTCTCCGACCCAACTAAGCTAAGCAAACAGAAGAAGCAGCAGCGTCTGGAACCCTTGTACAACCGCTATGAGGAACCCAATGCCTGGAGAATATCCCGGGCCTTCCGACGGCGCTGAAAGGCAAGCGTGTTCATTTGCCTCTCCGGCAGCAGTAGCCCGGGGCTTGGACTTATTCTCATTGATGACAGGCTGGTCCTGAGAATACAGCTGTCCTGTGACTGACTGTCTTAACTGGGCATTTTCTCAACTTGACTCTCATTTCTTCCCTGCTAATAAAATAGAAACAGGGATTTAGGCTTGGCTTTGGCAAGAGCCTCCAGCCCCCATCAACCCAAGTCCTTGGGGCCTGTTGGGAGCTCATAGCTAACACGGAGACATTGCATCAACTTCAAGAAAGGGGCAACTTGTGCAGTCCCAGGGTGGGAAAGGAGAGTAGGTGAGTGTCTCGTGCAGGGACATGGGGAGGGCGCTGATGCCCCAGCTGGCAGGAGCTACTGTGCTCGTCTAAAGTGTGTGCCCCAGGGTTTCCCACCCCTTCTCCAGCCCCTGTACTTTGGTTTGACCTCCATGGAAATATTTATTTTCTTAAGGAATCTAAAATGATTTTCTGTGACTGTTTCGTTTAGCTGAAAGGGTAGGATACTGGCCTGGGCACAGGCTGAGGGAGATTTAGCATCTGTGCTCGGGTGCACATGATGAGAATCCCCTAAAACCAGAAGCGCAGGGCCTCTTTGGGCTCAGAAGTGATGTACAGCCCAGACCTCCAGCCTTGTCTTTCAGCATCAGCGGCCGTGCTGGGGGATCACCCCATGATTAACCACGTCCTCTCCACAGAGCACGTCAGTCTGGAGGCCTGAGTGGTTACGGATGCCACGTATTAAACACAGAAGGCCCCCTGCTCCCTCAACCTCCTGCCACATTCACAACATGCAGCATGTCCCATTTCCTTTTGAAACATACTAAGTAACAACGCGGCTTTTATTTTATTTTGTTTTTATTTTTTTCCCCTGAGGTCCTGGATGGACTTTAACAAAGGAATTTTATGGTAAAAACCTCCCTTTTCCCACCCCAAACAGAAAACAAACATAACACCTCTCCTCTCAGCTGGTCTGTGCTGCCTGGAATCTGTGCTCCAGGGCTTGTTCTTGTGGGTTTTTCCTGGCACTTGGTTGGGGAATGGCCACCTCCTTGTGCCCCCCTCACAGCTCCTGAGGAGGCTCTTTTTTTTTTTTTTTTCCCCATAGAGATGGGCTCTCACTATGTTCCCCAGGCTGCTCTCCAATTCCTGGCTTCAGGCAATCCTCCTGCCTCCGCCTCCCAAAGCGCACGGAGGAGGCTCCTTACCTGGAAAAACATCAGGCAGGTCTTGCCAGGCCAGGTTGTGGAACTGGTGGAAAGCTGGTCTGGATGTAGTGCTTGTACAGAAGCCGCTGGGAGATTGGGCACATCCTGTTACGGTGCTGCTTCTCCCATCCTTAGGTTATTAGCAAGTTCTGAAGTGATGTAAATGCTAGAACTACTGTAGAACTATATGCCAGAAACGAAAAGAGACTATACAACATTCCAGGATATAAAGGAATGTATATTGTCACTGGGCAGCAAACCACACCCTAAAGACACAATTCAGAGTCTAAGGGAGAGGAATATAGGCCAGGCAACCTGCTGACTGCTGATCCCTGCCCCTTTGTTAAGCTGAGTGAGTGGCCTCCTGATTCTGTCTTTGTGCCTTCAGTAAGCCCAGGCCAGTCATCAAGGGGCAGGGCATTGTTGTGTGTTAGCCTTGGAGCCTTCTGGGGAGAGACAGAGCAGGGACCTCAAATGAAGCCAAAGGGGAAACGGCAACTGGCATCCACCTCCCCAATCTGGTTTTGTTTTATTTTTTTGAGATAGGGTCTTGAGCCCAGGCTGGCGTCAAACTCCTGGGCTCAAGTTATCCTCCCGCCTCAGCCTCCCCAGTAGCTCAGACTATAGGTGCACACCACCACACCTGTCTCCCAGTCTTAATTCCAGCCTAAATCTTCCCCATTCAGAAATAAACTCCTGGATGTGGTGGCTCAGCCTGTCCCGACAGTGCCCAGCACTGACAGTGTTGGCACCTGGGGAGGGAGGCTTGGGTTTTAAGCTGAGGTTGAAAAGGAATGTTGAATGGGCCAAGGATAATGGCAGCAGGGTAGGTTATCTTTCTGGCTTAGGTGAGGAAAAAAGGATCCCCGTTCTGTGGGTGTTCATTGACCATCTCTACCCTAGAGCTGAGGTCACTTCTCTGCTATGACAGCATAGCTGGGGTCTGACCTTTTGACTATCAGGAAAGCAGTGTGGGGAGCTGAGCTGAGCCTGCTCTGAGGGAGAGGAGGGGGTCCTGTCCAGATGCAGAAGGGGAGCTTGCCTGCTGCTCTCACACAATGGAGCCCTTGTTTCTCTTCATTGAACCAGTATTTCCCAAGATTGAGTGACAGCCCAGGAGAGGATGTGGGTCTCATGCAGAGAGCTGGGATCTTTTTGGCCATTAAAGTATGTTGTTCACCCCAACCCAGCGGGAAGCAGGCTCAGGAGTTGCCTGCCTCTGCACATGTGCTGAGTGCGCTGTTTATGTATATGGGGGGATCGTCCCCATGGGGCATGTGTGAGCTCCGCTGCTGGGTCAGGCTCCTCAGTCCAGGTTTACTTCATCCTGCCGGGACGAGTTGGCTTTGACTGTCTACTGCAGCCCAAAGCACTTCCTCCCCATGGGTGCTATAGCTGTCTCATTGGAGCAGTGCCCCTCCAAGTTTGAGGATTTGAACAAAGAACTGGGACTGGTGACCTGCTAATGAACAGTTCAGAGGGCAGAGGCAATCCTCTCAGCCTGCAGAGACCTCGCTTTCCCTGGATGCTGCTTCTCATCTCAATCCCTCTCTTCATGTGTGTACTCAGCTCTCAGGGTCTCCACCACATTTTTATACCTTCTTCCCACCATGATAGCTTGGCTTTAATGTGGAATTAAATTATATATTTTTAAAAGTTATTTTTAAAATTTATTTTCTGTTTCTTGCTCTAAAGGGTATCAGTACATTGATGTTTTGTGTTTCTAGGAAGCAGTAATGTTGCCTTTTATTTTTGGATGGTGGTTGGGGTGTCCCTCCAAGGGATGGTCTCAGGTTGTTGCTGGGCCAAGGCTGCTGGCAGTTCAGGCATGAACAGAGTTGGGCTGGCCCCAACCTCAGAACAGCTGCAATTTCTGTTTAACACGAGAGCCCCTGTTTGTACCTGAGCCTGTCTCCCGGGCAGTGGTTTACACAGGAGCTGGGTCTGGAAGCACCCACTCTGCCCCTCCCACCTCTTGTCACCCCTACTCAGTCATACTTCCTCCGCAGGTGTCACCATGTTGTCCGCTTTGCCGTTTCTACCCACACCCAAAAAGCTCAGCCTCAGGACTCTGATCTCTCCCAAATTTGGGCAAGGAGAATCTAGGTGTTTCCCACTCCCCCACTCCCCTGAAGATCTAGTCTCCACTGGCCAGAATCCAGGGCCTGCTCTAGCCTCTCCCTATACCATCTGGCCTGGGAGTCTTTCTCCTTTGGCCCATTCTCCAAACAGTTGTCCCCAGCCCCAGCAAAAGTAGCAACCTAGGAGCTGAGGTAGGATGGAGGACATGCAATTGGGGTCTATGTGGGGCAGCAGGGCCAGGGGAAGAGTTAGGATCACAGAAACCAAAAACCAAAACCCTGCCTGAAGAAGTCCCAGGGGGAGAGCCTTGCAACGCAGTGGCCCACCTGCCCCACCCGCAGGGCCAGGGAGACTGCTGCAGGAAGCAGGCTCAAAGTGCACAAGGGACGCCTGTCCAGGTTATCAAGTACCCCTGTCCATTATTTCTGGATCTTCACACAGTAATGCTGGGAAGGGGGAAGAGCAGGTATCATTAAGCCCATTTTTCAGAAGAAAAATAGGTATCTTTTTTCAAATCCACATGGGGATTAAATGTCAGGGCCTGGCCCCAAACCAGTGAGCTCTGCTCCAAGGCCAGAGCTCTTTCCATCCCCAGGTCAGTTTTCACAGGACAGCAAAGAGGACACAGGATAACTAATGGGAGAAGTGGGGCTTTATTAAGGTCTGGTAGATGTGGTGGAGGTGGAAGTGGAAACTGGGCCTAGGAAAGGGCGGAAGAAAGGCAAAGGGCCCCTTGGAGCAGGAACCCATCCCTCTCGGCTTCCACCCAGCACCCCCCATCCCAGGTTCCTCTCTTCAACCTCCCCCTGCCTCCGGAAACACAGAGCACCAAGAACTGACAAGCCGGAACCCACCCGGGGCCACAGCTTGGGGCAGAGTCCAGGCTTCTGTCTCCACGCAGTGGGACGATCTGGGGATCTCAGCGAACCTCCTCTCCCTCATGCCAGTTTAAGTTGGGAAGCGCCTTCTCTGTCCCCCAGAACAGAACAAACTCTTGTTCTCTGTGGTTGGGGAAAAGGTGTAGGGGGCGTGGACACAGGAAGCAGGACCTGGGAAGAAGCTGAGCTGAATTCCCCAGGGCCCAGGTGGAGCCCCCAGGGGAGTTTCTGAGACTCCACCTTTATAGACTTGCCATTTCTCCACTTTTCCTTTCCAGTGACTGGTGAGCAGCTCAGAGTCTGGGCCAGGGCAACTGGTAGGACAGTGGGGATCTGCCCAGAGTCATCTGTGGGTTTCAGATGAAGGTTTCCCCAACACCAAATTCAACTATATGTACGCAGGGCAGCACCCACCTGCGGCAGAGGGAATAGCCGCTGGGGGCTAGTAAGAGTAGCCACCCTTGGGGCCAAACAGCTGGGCAGGGACAGCGAGCTCTGGGAGGTAGGCGGGACTCTCGTCCAAGTGGGACAAAGGGACTGTGTCCTCCTCACTGACCGGCCGGTCAAACTCGGCCTTCAGAGCTGGACGCTGATTGTCCGGGAAGGCCAAAGAGAAGAGGGCCTCGGGCTCACACACAAACTTGTACACGTAACGCTCTCCAGCCACCTATGGGGAGAGAGAAGGGCTAGTCAGCCTGGCTAGCCCCGCAGCCTTGGTATGGGGTAAGGTGGGGGAGTGGGGAATGTAGCCTTCTACCAGTCCAGGCAGATGCTCAGGGCATTTCTCTCCCATGCTGGTTCCCCTGAGAAGCTGACTCTCCCTTCACATTTCTTCCTCCTTTTTCATTTCAATTTCTCCCTGCTTGGGGCTTCTCAGTTCCAGTGTAGCACGTTTTTGGGAGAGGAGAACCTTGGGATTGTGCACAATTTCTTGTCCCTCTGACCGATTCATTATCTGATCCTACAGAGTTGCTGAGAACTGCCCTTCTGACCCTCTCCCCATTAGCTTCCCACAGCCACTGCCCCCACCACCTTGTCCCTGGACCCACAGCTCCCACCTTCTGCATGATGCCTTTCTCATAGTAGTATCGGAGCGAGCGGCTCAGCTTGTCGTAATTCATGGCTGGCCGGTTCTTCTGGATGCCCCAGAGCCTGGCAACCTGGGGACAAAACAGTTTTGGGGTGGACATGCTACCTTGGCAGAGGAAAAAACATGGGGGAAAGGTCAGAAAGAGCACTTGAGATTCTCGGTGCAAAGTTCTACGCCAGCCTGGCAACAAAGCATCAGCGCATAAACTTAGGCTTGGCAAGAATTCCAGTCCGGTAAAGCAAGGATCATGATGGAGGCACATGCCACCATTCCCCAGGTTCTCCCATCTCCAGGCCCTCAACTTTAGAAAGGAGGGCTGGGGATATCTGAGAGGCCCACCTCCTCAGGCTCAATGAGCTTGAACTCCATTCCCCGGCCCGTCCAGGCAATGAAATGGGCATTTGTTGGGTCATCCAGCAGGGCCACCAGAAATTGCCACAGCTGCAGGGCACCCCGGCGCTGGTAGGGTGGCCCCTCTCGAAATGCACCAACCCCTTCCTGCTTGATGTCTCCTGGGGAACATGAAAATAGGAAGTGTGGGGTTTGGGTCTTTTGGTCCCCCAAGCAACTGCCTCCCCTCACCCCAGGGATTTCTCCAAGGGGTCTCCCCAGGCACTTTTCTATGGGTCCCACCCTCTTGCAACCATGAAACGTGATGTGACTCCTTCGGGGACACAGCATGATAAGACCTTGACCCTCCCATGAACAGTCACTTCTCTGACCTTCAAATTTCTCAGGGACAACGCAGACATCATCTGGGAATGGTCGCAGAGTTTTCTCATAGCCATAGCCTTGTGGAGGAAGTTAGGGGTTGCTCAGATTTGGGGGTTCACTGATGAAACTCCACAGTCCAGAGGGACTCCTGGCCAGGGAGACCCTCCCCCATGGCAGCACTCCCTCCCCCAACATGGAGGGCTTGGCAGGGGAAGGGGAACTGCCTTACCCATGGCCCCGTCACCTGGAGAGGGCCCGGGGAAGCCCTCTGTGTGGAGGTACATTGATGCACACCCGGTGAGATCTGTGGGGAAGAAAGGGGAATGTGAGAGGTGGCTAGGGTGGAGCTGGGGGGGAGGGGAGGAGGAAATCCTATCCACATTCAAGAAGTTCTTCCTAGGCCGGCTCGGTGGCTCACGCCTGTAATCCCAGCACTTTGGGAGGCCAAGGTGGGTGGATCACGAGGTCAGGAGTTTGAGACCAGCCTGACCAACATGGTGAATCCCATCTCTACTAAAAATACAAAAAAATTAGCCAGGCGTGGTGGCGCTTGCCTGTAATCCCAGCTACCCAGGAGGCTGAGACAGGAGAATTGCTTGAATCCGGGAGGCGACAATTGTGGTGAGCAGAGATCCCGCCATTGCACTCCAGCCTGGGCAACAGAATGAGACTTAAGTCTCAAAAAAAAAAGTTCTTCCTTCTGGCCTGCTTCCTGGTGACTATTCTTTGCCCAAGTTGCCTGCCAACCACAAAATCCCAGGGGAAGTTCACCCAGAGGGAGTGTGAAGCTGGAGCCCCTCAACTTGAGGGCTGGGGCAGAGGCCATGGAAGGCAGCAGCGGGGGCTGGGCAAGCTGTTCTGTAAGGCCCAAGCTGCCAAGGAGCAGCTGTTTCCTGCGGGTTCAGAGGGAGGAGGGAGGGCGAGATGAACGTCCGGAGAAAGGGTTCGGTGTCCACGCCTGACTCCCTCAGAATGGACAAATGTCCGGTCAGCAGGTCAGATTCCCAGTCCTGTGCGCACGTGTGTGTGTGACTGAAACTGAGAGTGTGTGCCTGCATGCACCTGGGGAAGAGGCAGTGGGCACTGGGCCTTGTTTTTTCAGGTCTAACAGAGCACATTCCACTTCATTTCATTCCATTCCATAGGATAGGAACCTCCCTACTCCACATCGGGGAGGCGGCTGCGTAAAGCCACCCGTTCAAGTTCCAACCCCTTCCCGCCCTCCCCCCACTCCACTCCACTCCCACCTATGAATGAGAAGATGGTGAAACCCGACACCTCAGGGAGGAGGCGGGAGGGTGGGCTCATTCATGCATCCATTTTGTGAATGGAATTCCTGACTCCATTCAGGCGTAGCTGGGGGGAGGGGCAGGAGTTCAAGGGCATGTAACACGATCCCCTCCGGTCTATAGCCTTTGAAGGTCAGCGGCAAGAGTGCCTCCCTCCTCCTCTCCCAGCTCACTGCCAAGCCTGGGTCAGACTTAGGCCCTGGATTTGAGGACAGGAGCACCCATCCGGTTCTCAGTCGGACAGCCTAGGGGTTTGCGGCTCATCCCCCTGCCCCTGAAAGGTTGTGGGCACCACAAAAAGAGAAATTCTAAAGTTCTAGCTGGCTCTGGGCCTACTCTCATAAACTCAGATTTGGGGCTAGTAACAATGTAACAAAAGGCAGGAGAAAAGAAGAAAAGGCAGGGTTTTCTGGGCCCTTCCTGGGACTGGCCCTCCCTCAGCCCTTGGGGCCTTGAACTATAGCTATTTATGAACATAGCTGAGTGCATTTCACTCCAGTCAGCAGTCAGGTGGAACTAGAACTTAAATAAGTTCCTACTTCCAGTGCCCAGCCTCTGGCCAGGGCATACATCAACTGGGAGGCTCAAACAGGATGTGCAAACCACGTATTAACCTGCCAACATGATGAAACTCCGTCTCTACTAAAAATGCAAAAATTAGCCAGCTGTGGTGGTGGGCGCCTGTAATCCCAGCTACTTGGGAGGCTGAGGCATGAGAATCACTTGAACCCAGGTGATGGGGGTTGCAGTGAGCTGAGATCGCACCACTGCACTCCAGCCTGGGCAACAGAGTGAGACTGTCTCAAAACAAACACACGCATCACTGCACTCCAGCCTGGGTGAGTCTCCAGAGGGAGACTCTGTCTCAAAACATGCAAACAAACAAACAAAACACCCTGCACTCCTACTGAGAACTAGAAAGAATGATGAGCCTGGCTAGTTTCAAGTTCATGTTTCTCTTCATTCAAATCCCTTTGTGTTTTTTAACTTCTGTGGGGATAGGGACCAGACACATCCTATTCATCTCTGTATTTCCCAACTCTGCACACTCACGTTCCCATCACAGTAGTTTGGTCTTTGTGGGTAATTAAAACCTCAAACACCTGTTCAATAGAAATAAATGCCTTAACTTTCCTATTAAGTCACAAGCTTCCTGAGGGCAGGATCTACATCCCCCTTTATTTTATGTTTATTTTACTTTTTTATAAACAGACAGGAGATCTCACTTTGTTGCCCAGGCCGGCCTTGAACTAACTCCTGGGCTCAGGCGATCCTCCCACCTTGGCCTCCTAAAGTGCTGGGATTACAGATAAATCACCATGGGGGAGGGCTGTTTATCTTTTAATCTGAATATAGGTTTGCTAATTGAAAATTAACAATAGGCTGGGCATAGTGGCTCACACCTATAATCCCAGCACTTTGGGAGGCGGCCCAGACTGGAAGATCATGAGGTCAGGAGATCAAGACCATCCTGGGTAACAGGGTGAAATCCCATCTTTACTAAAAATACAGAAAAATTAGCCAGGTGTGGTGGCATGCAC
>NW_022436952.1:852872-904943 GCF_009761245.1 Sapajus apella | reverse complement strand
AAAAAAAAAAAAAAAAAAAAAAAAAAAAAAAAAAAAAAAAAAAGAAAGAAAGAAAAGTAGCAATTTGGCTGGGTGAGGTGGCTCATGCCTGTAATCTCAGCACTTTGGAAGGCAGAGGCAGGCAAATCACATGAGGTCAGGAGTTCCAGACCAGACAGGCCAATATGGTGAAACCTTGTCTCTATTAAAAACACAAAAATTAGCTGGGCGTGGTTGCTGATGCCTGTAATCCCAGCTACTCATGAGGCAGAGGCACAAGAAGTGCTTGAACCTGGGAGGCAGAGGTTGCGGTGAGCAAAGATGGCACCACTGCATCCCAGCCTAAGCCCCAGAATGAGACTTACGTCTCAAAAAAAAAAAAGAAAGAAAAAAGAAGAAAAGAAAGAAAAATGATAATTCTTTTGAAATTATGAAAAAAAAAGGGGGGTGGGTGGGTTGGATGTACGAAATGGTAAACAGGGATGTAAAAAGCTCGGGAGACATTCTGGGCTTAACCGAACTCTTCACTTGATCACATGCCACCCTGCCGCACCCCAGTCTCTTACCTGAGTCGTAGGCGAAGTCCGTCTGCTCCTGTTTGATCACCACCCCCGCCCCTGGGTACCTGTGCCCATTGACCCCACCCTGGTCCATGGTCGGCTGGCCCGCCTGTTCATACAGGGGGTCATGGTATTCTTGCTTGAAGCTCTGCTGGGGATAGGGTGGGCAAGGCTCCGACAGCTGGTGTTGGTAGGGGGCTGGGAGGGGTTCCCGGCCTCCTCCCTGAGATGTGAAGTTGTGGCAAATGTCCAGGGGCTGCTGGAAGACGGAGCTGGATGTGGTTGGATGGAGAAGGAGGAGAATAGAACTTTAATCCCTCCTCAAGCCTGTTACTCCCAGGCTTACAGAGTAGGCTCCGGAATGGGGTCTAGGGGGTTGGATTGTCAGCATCTCTCCCTCTCTACTCTGCCGCCCCCCACCCCCACCGCCCCGCAACTCAAGTCTTTATGGAGAACACTCAGGAACTGAAGAAAAACTGACACCTGGGCCCACAAGCAGTGGGGGTTCCCTGTCTCCTTACCTATGTTCCCCAAGGTACCCATGGCCAGGGTGGGGCTGGGAGGTGCCAGAGGATCTCAGGAAATTCCGTTGCTCTGCCCGGGGAAAGGGCTGCAGGGGCGACTGTCCAGGGGCACCAGGGGCAGGGGACTTGATGGCAGTTTGTCTGGGGGGGTCATAGGCACTGGAGTTGAGAAGGAGAGAGGGGTGAGGGAGCAGAGAAGCTGGCAAGCATCTTTGAACCCTTCATTCCTAGGAAAGTGAGGTCACCGGGATTATGGCAGAAGGATAGAGGGGGCTGAGAAGGGAACCGCAGAAGCCACAGTCAGCCCTAGCGAATTCTTTTCTTTTTTCAGGGACGGTCTCCCTCTGTTGCCCAGGCTGGTCGAACACCTGGGATTCGTTGCTCAGAGCAGTGGTTTAGGGGGACAGTGGGCCTGCTGGTGGAAACAGACTCTGCTCTGGCTTCCGTTTGTATTCCTGAGGCCCCCTGCTGTATTTTCCATCTGAATATTTAGAGGAAATCTTTAGTTGTATTGCTTCCTTATAGGAGCTGGAAAATCCTTTGTCTAAAAAATCAGCTGCTGCCTCCGCCCCTGCCTCCCTTCTCCGGACACCCTTCCCCTACCCTTTACCGGGTCTGGCTGGGGCTCACCTGGAGTAAAGGCACTGCTCGCCATGGTGGTAGGGGAGTGGCGGCTTCCTGCTGCAGGACAGGGCCGGGTCTGTTCGGGGACTCTGGGGCTCCTTCTTGATCCTGGTGGTGGGGCTGTGGAAAGCTACTGCGGGGGTGGAGGGGGTAGAGGGGGCAGAGCAAGGCCAGAGCCTGTCACACAAGAGACAGGCAGGGCGTCTGACACCTTCTGTGCTTTGAGGATCAGCTGGGTGACTGCAACAGCTTCCTTCCCTCTCTGGGTATCAGTTTTCCCTGATCCAAGGTGAGACATTTAAGAATATTTTGGCTATTTACATTATATCTAGTTTATATATCAGACTAGTGTCTGATTATTAAATAAATAAATCCTCTAAAGTTCAACATTTAGGCTGGGCGCAGTGCTTACACCTGCAATCCCAGCACTTTGGGAGGCCAAGGCAGGTGGATCACTTGAGGTCGGGAGTTCAAGACTGGCCTGGCCAACATGGTGCAACCCTGTCTCTACTAAAAATAAAAAATTAAAAAAATTAACTGGGCTTGGTGGCTCACGCCTGTAATCCCAGCACTTTGGGAAACCAAGGCGGGCAGATCACCTGAGGTCAGGAGTTTGAGACCAGCCTGACCAACATGGAGAGACCCCGTCTCTACTAAAAAAACAAAATGCTGGGCATGGTGGCATGTGCCTGTAATCCCAGCTACTCAAGAGGCTGAGGCAGGAGAATCACCTGAACCCGGGAGGCGGAGGTTGCGGTAGACCGAGTTCGTGCCATTGCATTCCAGCCTAGGCAACAAGAGTCAAACTGTCTGAAAATAAAAAAGAAAAATTAGCCGGGCATGGTGGTGGGCACCTGTAGTCCCAGCTACTCAGGAGGCTGAGAAAAGGGAATTGCTTGCCTCAAGGGAATCTCTGCCAAGAGGCAGAGATTGCAGTGAGCCAAGATCACACCACTGCACTCCACCCTGGGCGACAGAGCAAGACTCTGTTTAAAAAAAAAAAAAAATTAATGCAACCCCAGGCCCCAGAAAACACTTTCATAGGAGTGAGCACCTCCAACCTAGGGCCTGTAGTTTTCCTGAGTGTCCTGGAAAATTCCAGGGGTGCAACATGTTTTCTTATTTGAGGATATAAAGAATCTTCCTTTTCTGGTTGAGGCTGGATATTGGCCCACTTGAATGTCAGCTGAATAACATTATCTGTGAAGAATATTGGCCTTTCCTGTGGCCCCTGCTGGGTTCCCAAACTCTAGCCACGAGGCTGAGCAGCAAAGAATTGGTTCCACGCCAGTGTCAATAAGATTCAGTTTTAACTGCAGTCCAGTCAAATGCCCTGTTTGTAATCAACTATTCTCTGCTGTTTTAGATTTTTTGTGCCCTGTTCTGTTTCACTGGTGTAGACAATTGACAGCAAAGTATCTGACATTAAAGTGGGCTTTCTTTTTTTTTCGTTTGTTTTGAGATGGGGTGTCTCTCTGCTGCCCAGGCTGGAGTGCAGTAGCGCAGTCTCGGCTCATGGCAACCTCCGCCTCCCAGGTTCAAGCAATTCTCCTGCCTCAGCCTCCTGAGTAGCTGGGATTACAGGCGCACGCCACCATGCCCAGCTAATTTTTGTATTTTTAGTAGAGATGGAGTTTTGCCATGTTGGTCAGGCTGGTCTCAAACTCCTGACCTTGTGGTCTACCTGCCTTGGCGTCCCAAAGTGCTGGGATTACAGGTGTGAGCCACTGTGCCCGGCCTAAAGCAGGGTTTCTCAACAGTGGCACTATTGACAGGTGGGCCAGATAGTGTTTTATGAACATATTGTGGGGAGCTGTCCTGAGCTTCATACAGTGCTTTCGGCAGTATCCCTGACTCTACTCACTAGACGCCAATAGCACCCCACCCTCGATTGTGACAACCAAAAATGTCTATAGATATGACCAAATGTCTCCTGGGGAGCAAAATCGTCCCCAGTTACATGAAAGCGACTTAGAACACTAGAACTGGACTCTGCTGAACTGGCCCAGGCCCCTCACTTCAGATCTAAGGCAGTGGAGGACCAAACAGATAGTGTCTGCTGGAGGGTCACACAGCAATAACACAGCAGCCCCGGATTTCAGCCAAGGTTTTCATTCCAGTTACTACCTTGGTCTTTGAGATCAAACCCAAGAATGGGGAGCCCTGACCTTCACCCCCACTGTTTTCAGGAGAGAACAGCTGATCTGTGATTCTCTATCCTATGACTCACTTCCTGCCACCCCCAACTCCTTGCACTCTCTCCCCAGGGACCTCTACTCACGGTTTTCTGAATGGAAATCAGGAACAAACTGCTCATCACTGTCTGGTACCTGAGCTGCAGAGAGAGATCAGAGGTGAGTTTGGGGTGGGGCCCTGGTGGGCTCCTGGGAGGCTCCATTATTGCAGCTCTGCAGATTAGCAACAGTCAAGAAAGAACCAACAGCCTTTAGACCGGGGTGGCCACATTTTAAGAATTGTCTTGGGCCACACATAAAATACACAAATACACTAACACTAACGATATCTGATGAACTTAAAAAAAAAAATCACAAACAAATCTTATAATGTTTTAAGAAAGTTTATGAGGAATTAGTGTTGGGCCTGGGGTGCATGTGGCCTGCAGGCCCACAGGTTGGACAAGTTTGCTTAAAATTAAAGGTAGCGACATCCTAGGTCCTAGTGCACTCTAGCTCTGGGCTCCACTAAGACTCAGGAGGGAAGACTGTTCCCAGAACCTGTAGAAGCAGATTCCAGTCTTTCTTTTTCTAGATGCTTTGTCTTTACTCCATTTTTCTAAAGTGGAACAGCCTTGCCTGTCAAAATTTACAAAACTCCCTCAAAGCTCACAGCAGTCATATCTGGGATGGGCAGACAGTGGGATCCTGTGGATTTAAAATCACATAGGAGGTGGGCGAGTGCTGTGGCTCACGCCTATAATCCCAGCACTTTGGGAGGCCGAAGCAGGTGGATCACCTGAGGTCCAGAGTTAGAGACCAGCCTGGCCAAACTGGCGAAACCCTGCCTCTGCTGAAAATACAAAAATTAGCTGGGCGTGGTGGCAGGCATATATAATCCCAGCTACTCAGGAGGCTGAGACAGGAGAATCACTTGAACTCAGGAGGTGGAAGTTGCAATGAGCTGAGATGGCGCCAATGCACTCCAGCCTGGGCAACGGGAGTGAAACTCTTTCTCAAAAGAAAAATTAAATAAAATAAATAAAATCACATGGGGGGTGGCTGGGTGCAGTGGCTCACACCTGTAATCCCAGCACTTTGGGAGGCTGAGGCAGGAGGATCACTTGAGGACAGAAGTTCAAGACCAGCCTGGCCAACAAGGTGTAACTCCCTCCCCGTCTCTACTAAAAAATACAAAAATTCAAAAAAAAAAAAAAAAAATTAGCCAGGCGTGGTGGTGGGCGCCTGTAATCCCAGCTACTCGGGAGGCTGAGGCAGGAGAATCACTTGAACCTGGGAGGTGGAGGTTGCAGTGAGCCGAGATTATGTCACTGCCACTCCAACAAAGTAAGACTGTGTCTAAAAATAATTAAAAATAAAGTCCAGGCACAGTGGCTCATGCCTGTAATCCCAGCACTTTGGGAGGCCAAGGTGGGCAGATCACGAGGTCAGGAGTTTGAGACCAGCCTGGCCAACATCAGGGGAAACCCTGTCTCTACTAAAAATACAAAAATTAGCCAAGCATGGTGGCATGTGCCTGTAATCCCATCTACTCGGGAGGCTGAGGCAGAAGAATCACTCGAACCTGGGAGGCAGGGATTGCAGTGAGCCAAGATCACGCCGCTGCACTCCAGCCTAGTGACAGAGTGAGACTCCCTCTTAAAAAAACAAACAATAAATAAAATAAAAAGTAAATATCTAAGTTACAGTCACATGGGGGAGGTTCTGAGTCTGGGCTGGACCCAGGAATCTTCATTTTAAACACCCTTCCAGGTGATTTTGAGATTTACAAGAGTCCTGAGGCTGGGTATAGTGGCTCACTTCTGTATTCCCAGCATTTTGGGAGGCCAAAGTGGGGAGATTGCTTGAGCCCAGCAGTTTGAGACCAGCCTGGGCAGTGCAGTGAGTCCTTGTCTCTACAAAAAAATTGAAACAGCTGGGTATGACAGCATGTGCCTGTAGTCCCAGCTCTTCAGGAGGCTGAGGTGGGAGGATTACTTGAGCCCTTTTAGGAGGCAGAAATTGCAGCGAGCCAAGATTATGCCACTGCACTCCAGACTGGGCAACAGAGCTTGCTCTCCCTATCTCAAAAAAAAAAAAAAAAAAAAAAAAAATTCCTGAGCCAGGGAAAGGAGATGGAATGGAGGCAAGAAGGAGGTTTGACAGAGGGGAAAAGTTTGAGGGATGTGGTAGATCAGCTACTTGGGAGGCTGAGGTGGGAGGACTACTTGAGCCGAGGAGTTCAAGTTCAGCCTCGACAACATAGCAAGACCTTGTGTCAAAAATAAAAATAGGGCCTGGTGAGGTGGCTCATGCCTGTAATCCCAGCACTTTGGCAGGCCGAGGTGGGTGGATCACCTGAGGTCAGGAGTTCGAGACCAGCCTGACCAACATGGTGAAACCCTGTCTTTACTAAAAATGCAAAAATTAGCTGGGTGTAGTGGCATATGCCTGTAATCCCAGCTACTCAAGAGGCTGAGGCAGGAGAATTGCTTGAACCCAGGAGGCGGAGGTTGCAGTGAGCCGATACCATGCCACTGCACTCCAGCCTGGGTGACAGAGCAAGACTCCATCTCAAAAATAATAAAATAAAACAAAATAGAAAAGGAGGATGACAGTGGGGGAGCAGGAGGCTGGCGACTGGGACCACTGCAGAAGGCAAAGGACACTGGCTGAGCACCTAGGTGCCTCATCCCTTTAATATGCAGCTGAGGGGAGGGATTCCCAAGGTTGGAGGTCTGAGGAGCTCTCCCAGGATGCCAGAATGGGTGGAGCTAGGTTTGGGAATAGGCAGGAAAACTGAAATACAGCAGCAGCTCATCCAAGGCTTCTAACCGGGACAGCAAACTCTGATTTCTAGTTCTTATCCTGGCCTCCCCAGAGGGGAGCTTCCCAGGTGGCTATACAGCTAAGTGTCTCCCTTGATCCCAGTCTTTGCCCACTTTTGCCCGTCTCTCAAAAATAAAGGGATCACATCAGGAAGTGTAGACATCAAGAACTTCCTGACATTCCAGAGAGTGGGTCTAGGTGATGCGGTGGAACCTGTAGCCTGATGAGGCTGGACTCTCCTTCCCTGGAGACTGCTCTCAGATTGGACAATGGGGAAACTGATAAAATGCCCAGAGAGGTCAGAATGGCTGGTGAGGGGGGTAGGATGGCTAGAGAAAACCTCCACAGGCCCGGCCTACACAAATACACATCCCATCCCTTCTGCTTCCCTCTAGGCTAAGGTTCCATCGTTTCTTACTTGGATTTCAGCCACAGCCTCTTATTAGAATACCCTACTCTTACCTCCTGTAGTCCCTTGCTCTCCACCTAGCTGCCAAGGTGACCTTTTTACAACAAAAACGGAATCACTTCTCTCTTATTTCAAGCATGGAATCCAAATGCTTGCCCTTGGCCTCCAAGGCTCTGCATGACTTGGTCTTGCCCACCTCTGACCCGCCTCTCCCTGCCTGGGTCTGCAGCACTCTGGTCTCCTTTCCAGCTTCAAACCTGCTGAGCTTGTTCCTTCTTCCTCAGATACTTTCCTGCCTTCCTCTATTTTTCCTGGCCATCAGAGTCTCAGCTCACTTTGACATCTCTGCAGAGGCCTTCTCTGACCACCTCTAAACCAGGGTGGTTCCTCCTGGCTCTCTATTGAGCCTCTGTTTTGTTTTCTACCTGGCACATGCTGCCACCTGAACTTATTAATTTATGTTTACCCGTTTATTATCTATCTATCTATCTATCTATCTATCTATCATCTATCTCCTCCACCAGGAAGTTAAGCTCTATGAGGGCAAGAGATTTATCTCTTGTCATCTGATTCCCCAACACCCAGCACAGGTCAGAGTAGACAGCACGTTAGAGAGACACTCGCTGCATTATTTCTTGACTGTGTGAATAAACAGGCAATAACCGTTTGTCCTCAGGCTGGGAGGAGTCAGCACTGTGGGCCTGGGGACATGCACTGAAGAGATCCTGACCATCCTAGCCCTTCCCTGGAGGCTCCCCCTCTCCACACACAAGGCAACACTAGAGAGGGGCAGATCCTCTCTAGGAAAGCACATCTCACAGGGGATACTTTAGGTTGTGATACGTTGCTTGGCAAGGATATTCTTCAACAACTTGCTTTAAATATTAGAGATGTCAAGTGCTTATAAACATAGGCTTGTATTAATAGATAGTTGATTTCTTGACAGAAGGATTAGGGAGAGGGAGTTTAAGAATTGGGAGCCACCAGCAGCTAGAGGAGAAGTGAGGACAAGTCAACATAATAATACTTTGGTCTAAAGTGCCCAAAGAAATCAATGAGACCTGAAATCCAGTGGCAAGAACAAACAGAAACACACAGGTGGCATACATCTTTTCAGGAACACAAACATGGCAAAAAGTCAGCCATTCCCAAACTGGCCTGATTCAGGAGTCACCAGAGCATAGTTAAAAACACGATTCTGGCAGGGCATGGTGGCTCAAGCCTGTAATCACAACATTTTGGGAAGCCAAGGCAGGCAGATCATCTGAGGTCTGGAGTTCCTGGCCAACATGCCAAAACTGCATCTCCACTAAAAATATAAAAATTAGCCAGGCAAGGTGGCACATGCCTGTAATCCCAGCTACTTGGGAGGCTGAGGTAGGAGAATCACTTGAACCTGGGAGGCAGAGGTTGCAATGAGCCGAGATCACGCCACTGCACTCCAGCCTGGGCAACAGAGTGAGACCCTGTCTCAAAAAATAATAATAGGGCTGGGCACGGTGTCTCATGCCTGTAATCCCAGCACTTTAGGAGGCCGAGGTGGGTAGATCACAAGGTCAGGAGATGGAGACCATCCTGGCCAACATGATGAAACCCCGTCTCTACTTAAAAATACAAAAAATTAGCTGGGCGTGGTGGCACATGCTTGTAATCCCAGCTACTAGGGAGGCTGAGGTAGGAGAATCACTTGAACCCAGGGGGCGGAGGTTTCAGTGAGCTGAGATCACGCCATTGCACTTCCAGCCTGGGCAACAAGAGCGAAACTCCATCTCAAAATAAATAAATAAACAAATAAATAAAATAAATAAAAACATGATTCCCAATCCTTTCCTGGGAGAGTCCCATTCCATAGGACTGAGGTGGGACCCAGCCATCTGCATTTTAAAATCTATTTATTGGTAGGGCACAGTGGCTCAAACCTGTAATCAAAGCACTTTGGGAAGGCCGACTCATGTGGATCACCTGAGGTCAGGAGTTCAAGACCAGCCTGACCAACATGGTGAAAACCCATCTCTATTAAAAAAAAAAAAAATACAAAAATTAGCCAGGCATGGTGGCAGGCACCTGTAATCCCAGCTACTCAGGAGGCTGAGGCAGGAAAATTGCTTGAACCCAGGAGGCAGAGGTTTCAGTGAGCCTAGATCGTGCCATTGCACTCAAGCCTGGGCGACAGAGCCAGACTCTGTCTCAAAAAAAAAAAAAAATCTGTCTATTATGAGAAAGTCTCTTCTGTCACTCAGGCTGGAGTGCAGTGGCACAATCACAGCTCACTGTAGCCTCGAGGTTCTGGGCTCAAGTAATCCTCCCACTTCAGCCACCACAACCTTAAAAATAGGCACATTTGGACAGAGGGTAGGAGGCCAAATCTGTCCACCTGCCCAGGGATGCAAAGCCCAGGCTCATTCCCGCTGTGCCCTCTGGTCCACTCAGAGGCAACATCCCCCAAGGCGGCAGGAAGTGAGGGCGACTGGAGCAGAGTGACCAACATTTCCCTCCTTCCTACTAGGCAAGAAAGGTCCCAAGGGAAAGGGTGGTGCAGAACTCAGGGGTGGCTGACGCACTCCGGGGGGGCCCCCCGGGCTTCATTAACTGCCACTTTCCATTGAGGTAATGGGCTGGGGGTATCTCCTTCTGGCGTCACTGGCGCTGGAGAGCAGAGAGCCCTTGGCGTCATCCTGCCTTTCTTCCTGCCTCGTGCCTGACAGTTTAACCAGAGACCCCCGCAGCCCAGCAGTCCAGGAGGAGGCCTCCTCAAGCACACAGACCACACCTCAAAAGAGGTGGCGCCATCCTCTTCCCAGAGCCAGGAGAAATCTGTCCTTGCTCGGCTCCTCCCCCAAACACTGGCCTTCTCCCAAAGGGGGTAGGCCAGGGCCCTCAGTCATCCAGAGACTGTCAACAGGATAGAAATAGGAACAGCGAGCCTCGCGTTCCTGGAGAGCAGGAGAATTTTTAATTACCATGTTTGGTCTTGAGTGTACACCACTCTATTTATTTGTTAACTTGGCTGAGTTTTGGCTGCCATGACACAGTGTGCCAGAGTCTGTCCCCAGCTCCATCCTGGCACTAAGATGGAGTTTATCTGTCTGAGGATGAGGCAGATGACTACGGAGGGGGTGGGAAAAGTGCCAAGACAGCAGAATGCCTAGAGAGAGAGAATTTTAGGGACTCTCCTGTCAAAATGGGGGTCGGTTAAAAAAAGAGGAGGGGTTCTGGGGCCTCCCAAGCTGGATTCTGGAAGAACTGGGAGGTTAACACAGAGACAAACTGAAGCCTACCATATGTTAGCCACCCACACCACATATACCCCGTCACCCTCTGCCCAGGGTCCAGTTGTAGTGTGAAGGGGATAGACGCATTCTCCAGAGCTTCTGCTCCATTGTGTCACTGCTGTCCCTTACCCTGCCCCCACCCTGGCAGCCTCTGTACTGGAAGGAACCAGTTGTCTAGTTGTGGAGGGGACATATTTGTCCCCAGGAGTCTTCTGGAAGGGGAAGAGACAGAAAGAGGGAGAAGGAGGCATTGTAGCTGGTAAAGACTCGGGAGGGGATTTCTCTCCCCACAGACATGCTGAAGCACCAGTGTACACACACATGGACACGCATTCAGGGATGCACACACCCTAATTCCTTTCACTTCACTCTTGTGGCAGCGCGACAGCACAGGGTGAAATGTGCCCTCCATGCACGCCCTCTATGCACACCTCCGCACATGGGATCTTTTTTTGGAGCTACAAATATGATTGGGAAAGCCAAAGGGAAAGGGGATTGGAGCCCTTGGAAGAGGGTTGGGGAGTAGTGATTCCAGTGAAAAAGGGAGCGCAGATTGATCCCTTTGAGAATCTGATAAAAGCTACGGGTCATTCTCTTCCTAAAAAAATCCATACACCTTTGTGTATGGTGCACTTCCAGCAATTTTACACGCAGTATCAGGGAGATCAAGAGTCCCTGCAACCCATCCCCAGGGCTCTGGCAACCCACAGACCCCAGCCTCACACAAAGAAGTCATGGCCTAGAGTCAATGGCCTTACTACCAAATAGACAACGAAGTCATTGTCCCCAAGGTTTCAGGGCTCCTGACAAGCCTGGAAAGGAACCTTCACCAGCAACCAGGACAGCTTTTATCATAGCCAGATACATTTTGGGCTCAGCCTGCCTGAGCCTGGGTCTCACTGTAGCAGCCTGATTCTTTCCCCAACATCTCAACAGATCCCAGGCACCCCCAAATCAGACACGCCCTCCTAGCCTCACATCATTCCCCTCTGTCTACAAAAACTCAACCCCAAATAAAGTGAGCTGCCTCCATAAAACCCTACTTACACTCACCCTTCAACGCCCGGACACAGGACAGCGAACTGGCAACCACATCGGAATCTCCCTATACCTGCCCAGCTCCAACCTGTACATCCTCCAAATGCTAAGTCTTTGCAGCCCCCCCACACTAGACCCCCTTGCTGCTTCTCTGCAAATTGGGGCTTTGGAAGAAACCAAGCTGAGAGAGGGAGTTTGGGCTCTGGTCCCCCATTCCTCCTAATGCGTCCCACCACTGGCAAGTTTCCAAAGGAGCTAGTCCCTCCCTGCCACCCCAAAGCTCCCCATGGGTTGCCGGGGTCACTGACCTGGTGGGAAGAGGCAGGAGAGGAGGCTGGGGTGGTGCTGGGATGGCGCAGGGGGACAGGGCCCCGGCAGCTGCATCTGTCTCCGCAGAGAAAGTGAGAAGGAGCGATCGGCCTCAGCATCCCCCCCTCAGGCCTGGCCATCCATCGCCAGCTGGGAACCTGAGCTGCTCCCTCAGAAGGAAGGAGAGGGAACCAAGGAGATCCCAGCGCCCACCCCCCCTCCTCCTTGCAATCCCCACCCCCACCTCCCCACCCACTGGATTTAAATGTACAGGGCAGCAGCCTGTAACTAACACACACACACACACACACACACACACACACACACACACACACTTTTTTTCTCACACACACACACTCACACACTTGCTGTCCCAGTGACACTGACACAGACAGACAGACATGCGTACCCTCTCCAGACCCCCAGCCAAGGGATAGAGAGATGAGAGCTTTTTCCTCCCCCTCCCATCTCAAACCCGGGCACAGATGGACCAGCTGCTGCCAAAATGCCAACCTCAGCCCACCCCTAGCTCACAGCCCCAGGAGCTGCCCACTGTGGGGACTCTCAGCTGACAGGCAAGGAATGAAGCCGGTGAGCCAGAGAGAAATCAGGCGCTGGGAAAGGAAGTCTTTGAGAGCCCATGGAAACTGACACCTCTGCGTTCAGCTTTAGCCCAGCTCCGGAACCTCGGGAGGAGGATGGGGAGATGGGGCAAAGCTCTGCCTGTAAATTGGAGCTGGGCATGCAGGACTTGCAAGGTCGGGAAGACGCACACAATACCCCCAGATCCCTCCAGCACTCACACTGCCATTCAGCCATTAATTCCACAAAATGTCTTGAGTGCTTGCTCTATGCTAAATAGTCATTCTGTCGACATCTATTTTTTTAGAATACCGTAGTGGGCAAGACAGACCTAGTCTCACTCCAAGGATCTAGTCAGGAGTCATTTTCCTTTTACTCTAAGCTTCTACGGAGAGTTCCAGGGCAGTTGGATTTGAGCTTTAAAAAAATTACCAAAGAAAGATGCCAGGGTGGAGGGATGAGGAGACCCTAAGGAAAAGACCTCAAAAAGGAGTTCTTAGTGTTTTGGTTTCTTCATTTTCATAGCGTTAAAATAAAGGAACCCTAAGATGGGGCTAGTAACCCTTTGCTCTCAGAGGCTGTCTAAACCACCATTTTCCCTCCCACCTGCAGCCCCACCAGCGACACCCTCAGGCCCCACCAAAATGCACGGATGAATCCAACCAGGAAACCTCTCAAACACACCACTTCCCCATCAGGCCTAGCCACGGACCCCACCCCAGCCAGCTCTCAGCTGACTCCCCAGCACACAGGAAGGGGAATTTGCCTGGGGGCGGAGGTATTCAAGTGGGATGGAGGAGGGAGGTACACTTGCTATTAGAATTACAATCAAGGCTATTTGGGGAGGGAGCCCAGGGCCCTCGTTGCTTGCTGAAGGACTGCCGAAAAGAATTATTTAAACTTTTGTTGTGCGTTTGGCTTGGACAGTAAATTGTTTGGTGCTAGGATTGGGAAGAAGAGAAACTCACGGGGTAAGAATCAATGCTTTGGCAACTCCGGAGGATAGGTGACAAATTAATTGTTCCTCCCCCCCCCCACAATGACACCCCAACACGCACCTTGGCCTGGCGGCTTCTGCAAAACAAACTTTGCAAATGAAAATTTCAACCAGGAAAATGGGCCTGGGGCCAAGTTCCATTCAAATAAGCAAATACCCCACACAATGGTCTGATTCATCCTCAAGCCTAGTTACACAAGCCTGGCTCAGGATAGAGAAAATAAATATCAATATAAGTGTCCACACCGGGCGCTGGGGTGAGTAGAGTGGCAAGGAACCTGGGGAGAGAGGGCCTTGGAGGCAGGGAAGGGAGAGGAGAAGTGTAGGGGTAGGGTGGAATAACAGGGGCTACAGGGGGTGTTCCCCTCTCCAGACCCCCAGAATAGAAAAGGTCACAAAACTACTCACCTTCAGCGAGCCACGTCTCCTGGAAGTGACTTAGATCCTGGAAGAGATCTGAGGGGTAAATAGTGGAATTGGAGGTGAGGTGGAGGGGACAGTAAGAAAGAAAGAGCCCTAGCAAGCCCCGGTGAACCGCCCCCCGCGCCCCGCCTTGTGAGTAGGGACCAAGAAGAATGACCAGGTTCCCTTGGAGGGCGAGTTTTTTGGGGAAACAAGCGGGGGTTCCAGGATCGGCCGGTGTGTGTGTGTGTGTGTGTGTGTGTGTGTGTGTGTGTGTGTGTGTGTAGGACGGTCGCGGTTTGTGTCTTTTGCTCTTTACCTTCGGAGTCGGAGGGAGGCAGGGAGCCCGGGTCCATGAGCTTCCCCTGCGGGACCATCAGCGTTTCGCGCAGACTCCCATTTCCGGGCGATTTCTGAGAGAAGGGGAGAATGCCCCCAAGTCACCCCGAGGCGCCTAGTCTGGGGGACGAGGTTGGGGTCCCCGGGTGGCTCAGGGGCGGGGCAGCCCAGGACTCCTCTGGGACGGCGGGGAGGAGGGCTGTGGTGAGAGTAGGGGCTGGGTGCGGGGCGGGGCGGGCGTGGAGGCCGGCGCGGCGCTCACGCTGCTGAAGGTGTAGGGCACTTGCTGGTCCAAGTATCCGCCTTTCATCCTCCGCTCCATCCGGCCGCTCCCTCCGGCCGCAAGGCCGGGGCCCCTAGCGGGGGCCGAGACCTGGGGGGGGAGGGGACTGCGTTCGCACACCGTCCAGGGAGGGCTGCGATGGGGGCGGGGAGGGGTGGCGGGAGGGGGCAGTCCCGAGGCTCTGAGTCCGACAGCGAAACTTCTCCGACTCACTGGGGCGATGGGGAGGTTTCCGCCTGCCAGGCCGAGCGCCAACACCACTCCCCTCCCGCCAAAGGCCAAAGGAGGTCCCACCTGCTCCTGGGAGCCGGGCTCGCCGTTTCTGCTTTCTGGAGCCCTGCTCTATCGGGGCCCGGTTACATAAGACGTGTGTGTGTGTGTGTGTGTGTGTGTGTGTGTGTGCGCGCGCGCGCGTGTGTGTGTGTGTGCGTGTGTGTGTGTGCGCGCTCGCGTGTGCGCGCGCGTGCGAGCACGGAGGAGCAGGAGAGGCGCACACCATCGCATGCCCACAACTCCCGCGCCCCCTCCAACCCCGAATCCCAGCGCCTCCCACCCCCGCCTGGAATCTGCGGAGGCGGGCGGTGAGAGTAAGTGTGGTGTGCGTGGGAGGCGAGGCGGGGAATCGCAGACACTCTCCCTCCCTCTCCCTCCCGCAGCCTCACCTGAGGCCGGGGCGTCTGGGCTGGAGCCGCGAAGGGTTCCGAGCATGCCCTGGGGCCAGCACCGAGTGCCGCGGGGCTAGGCCGGAGCAAGGCGGCCCCTGCCTCGGGTCCCCAGCGCACCGACTTGTTTTTCGGGCGCCGCAGACAGTTGTGAGTCCGGGGGAGCAGCTGATTGGTGCATTTCCTTTGCTCGGCCTCGACTCTCTCTCCCCCCAACCCGGTTCCCTTTGTTTCATTGACTTTTGTGAATGGAACCCCGGGGCTGGGCACGCCCGCCAATCCGGAGAGTCGCCCGGCCTAGCCAGGGGGCGGAGTTTCCCAGCCGCGGGGGCCAATCAGAATGTAGGGGTTGGCTCCCGGCTTCATTCACTGAGCCAGCTCCCATTCATAAAAAATAAACTCCCGGCCGGAGTTCATTCATCAGAACCGAGAGAAAAGGAGAGAAGCCGAGGACCCCGCGGCTTCTCCACGGTCTCCGCCAAGACCTTGGGTCTGAGGCGCCGCGAACTCCTCCGGCTGGCGTCTGCACACGTCCCTGCATCTGCGTGTACATGTTTGTGTGCGCCCAGGGGGGAGGCGACCGGGCTTGTGTGCCCAGAGGAACGATAATAACTAGCATTTATGAAGCGCTCCGCTTCCACGTGCTCATTTCGTTCCCATAAACCGACGAATTGGATAGTTTGTATCTTACAGATACTAAAAATGAAAGATCAGAAAGAGATGGTAACTCGCCTGAGGTAACTCAGCTAGTCAGCACTTCAGGGATTTAGTACCTCACACTCTCCTGTAGAGCCCTCTGAAGCCATGATTAAATGAGTTAAGCTATGTGACAGCTGATACATAGTAGGTGATCAATAAATGTAAACTGGCACAGAATCCAGGCTTGTCCTCAAAGGCCTGTTCTCTGCAGATCTGTTTTGTGACCCACTTTCTATTGATTGCAGCAGAAACTAGAGGCCTCAGGGTAGATGATTTCTGAAAGTGTAGCTTCCTCTCAGCCATCTTCCCTCTTAACTGACAGCAGCAAAAGGAGCAGGAGCAAAAACCCCAAAGGCTCTGATGATCTGGGGGCAGGATGGTTTTCAGTTTGGCTCAGAAGCTGGTTGAAGTTTCTGTCATCTCATCCATTCACCACTTCTTTCAATAAACATTTATTGTGTCAGATACAGTGCTAGGTGCCAGGCAAGCAGCTATGAACAAGACAGACATCTGAGGGGAGCTGGGCTATTTGGCCTGTGGCCATAGGGCACACAGGACATGAATCCTCAAAGACCTTTTTTCTGAGACAATTCTCTGTCTCTTCAGCCTATGTACTCCTTTGAGGACAGCCTGACTTTGCGTCCTGCCTGTTTGTGATAAACACAAAATAATGTTGAAACACCAGGCCAGTAGCAGTAGCTTCCCAAATTCATCTAACTTAACACCCACCACTTTACAGATGAGGCGGTGGAGTTTCAGAGAAGGAAATGACACATATAAGCATCTTTGTGCCTATCTGGCCAGAACTGGGGCTAAAACACAAAATTGTTGTTTAGGGCTCATTCCATGAGATCAGCTTGGGCAAATGAAAATAAACTTCCCTTTCTTCTCTGCCGTAATGTTCTTTTTTTTTTTTTTTTTAGATGAAGTTTTAGTCTTTTGATCTCAGCTCACTGCAACCTCCCCCTCCCGGGTTCAAGCAATTCTCCTGCCTCAGCATCCCGGGTAGCCACTACGCCCAGCTAATTTTGTATTTTTCAGTAGAGACAGAGTTTTTCCATGTTGGTCAGGCTGGTCTCGAACTCTGAACCTCAGATGATCCGCCCCTCCTCAGCCTCCCAAAGTGCTGGGATTACAGGCACGAGCCACTGTGCCCACCTCTGCTGTAATATTCTATAAGGCTCATATCTATTGTCCCTTTCCTCCAGGAAGCCTTCCATGATAGCCTGAATCAGTTCCTTTAGCCCCACACAACATTCTTGACTATATCTCTGGCATGGATATTTTTTACTCTGCCTCATGATATAGACAACCTTATGTACGGAGAGCTCTCCAGAGCTCATTTGCCTCTGTAAGTCCTCCTCAGCCTGTTTTCATGCTCATGAGGGTGGCATGAAATGCTTGTGTAGCGAATAGGTACAGTACAGACCAAACTAATTGAGCTTAGCAGGAATCCTGCCCAAGGAAGAAGAGACAAGCCCAAGCAAATCCCAGCTTTGGGCTGGATGGAACCAGTTTAGAGAAGAGCGTGAGCTCTGGCCAAGAGAAGTGGGGAGGAGGACAGGGTTCTTCCTGAAGGCAGCTCCGATGTGGTCTCCATGACAATGAAGAAGAGTCCAGTGGGTCTTTAAGTTGGTACTGGGCACTTCGTGGCGTGGGGCCTGTCTAGGGGTTCCAGGGTCCCTCCAGCTCTGAGTTTTTGTTTGTTTTGTTTTGCTTTTGACAGAGTTTCACTCTTGTCGCTCAGGCTGGAATGCAGTGGCTCCATCTCGGCTCACTGCAATCTCCACCTCCCACGTTCAAGCAATTCTCCTGCCTCAGCCTCCCAAGTAGCTGGGATTACAAGTGCCTGCCACCAGCCCTGGCTAATTTTTTGTATGTTTAGTAGAGACGGGGTTTCACTATGTTGGTCAGCCTGGTCTTGAACTCCTGACCTCAGGTGATCCACCTGCCTTAGCCCCCAAAGTGCTGGGATTACGGGCGTGAGACACTGCGCCCGGCCTTTTTTGTGTTTTTTTGAGAAACAAGAGGGTCTCCCTGTGTTACCCAGGTTGGAGTGCAGTGGTGCCATCATAGTTCACTGTAGCCTCGAACTCTTGGCTTCAAGCAATCCTCCCACCTCAGCCTCCCAAGCAGCTGGGACTACAGGCATGCACTATCATGCCTGGCTAGTGTGTGTGTGTGTGTGTGTGTGTGTGTGTGTGTGTGTGTCTGTTGTGGTTTTTATAGAGACAGGGTCTCACTATGTTGCCCAGGCTGCTGGTTCTGAGTTCTTATATTCTTCTGGAGGGCCCCTGTCTCCCTGGTGAGTAAGTGCCCCTGCCCCATTCCCAATCCTCCCCAGCCCTGGCAGAGGCTGAGGAGCCTTCCTCCTTCAGGCTAAGAGAAGATACCGTTGCTGTCACTGACCTCTGATTGAACGTCCAGGCTCAGAGCAGTGATATTTCCAAGGGGAACATTTGCCTCTTACACCACTGGAAGTAGTTGGGGAGGAGGGAATAGAGGAGCTGGAGGTTTCTGTTGGGAATCACATCACAATAACCAACATGTACTGAGCCATGCCCTGCTGTAAGTGCATGACCTGCATTAACCCATGCAGCCTCACAATGAGCCCATGAGGTAAGTATTAGGATTGTCATTCCCATTTTACAGATGAGGAAACAGAGCCCTCACAAATACACCTCTACCCTAAGGGCACCCACAACAGACTCAGACTGAGGACACCCCAAACAGACTCACAGACATGCAGACACTTTGAAGGTGCATCAACAGGCCAGATGGAGGCCACACCTGAGCCAGATACATACATGGACCTTCTTGGATGCAGGATGCTCACAGTCCCCTCCTGGACACACAGCTTCGTGGACACATGCAGCATACTCCCTGACACCCTCCTACACATTTTTGATGGGGGTTGCACAGATGAATGCTTCTTTCCCCACTAGTAGATTGTGGGTGCTGAACTCTGACCTGTTTCCCAGGAGCCTAAGTTATACAATGTAAATGTGGGGTTTTTATATGCAAATGTTCATGTAAAGGCAGGCTATGGCTTGCTCTGGAGGCTGGAAGATCAGAGCACTGTGATGAGTAGGAAGAGAAAGCTGTTGGATTCACCTGGATCAGACATCAGGATGGCTCAGGAGCCATCAGAGAAGCAGGCTTTCCCCAGGGCAGGTTTCAGAGAATGAGCCGAGGGCTGGATTGGGTTCTCTGGGTTAGGTTAGCTGGGGACATCCTGTGGGTGACCTGTGCCATGTGACTGTGAGAGGAGGATGGAATTATCTTCAAGGCCTGGCTTCCTCATGGTCTGGAAGAGCTGAGTTTCAGAGCCTTAAAGGGGGGAACCCATTGGGGTAGCCTTGTGAGACAGCTCTGCAAGAACAGATGGATGAGATAAATAGAGTCAAGTAATGTCCTGTGTCCCTTTAGTATCTCCCAGACTGGAAACACTAGAGGAATGAACCAGACAGGGGTCTGATGGTAGGGATGGAAGAGGGGGAGCCTGGGGTTCTCCCCATGGGCTGGTGAGTCAGGATGATCAAAAAGCACCACTCTCTGACTTCCTTTTGTCTTGTGTCACTGTCCCCCTTTCACATTGCTTTCTCTAAACTGCAGGGCTTCTGAATGATGGGTGCATGGATATGTACTCCCAAAATTAACTGCCTGCGCCAAGATGCCTGATGCCTGTTTTTCTTTTATTTATTATTTTTTAAATTTTTTTCCAGTTGTTAAACTATCCTTTATTGAAATATTTTCCTTTGTGCCTATTAACTAGCTGGACATTCCACAGCACCACTGCTGATGTCATCTATGATGTCATGAGGGTGGCAGCCATCAACATTACAGCCCACAGACTGGGCAGTCCCCCAGATTTCTTTGTGATTCCAGAAAGTTCTCTGGCTAAAGATAGGTGCCATATCTGTTGAACAATGTTGACAATCTCATTGAAAGTGATATTCCTGCTGTGTTTAATGTTTTTCTGTTTCTTTCTGTCTCTTGCTGGTTCCTTGAGGGCTTTGATGATCAGGGCAGAGGCAGAAGGCACCGCCTCAATCTGGGCCTGTCTGTTCTGAAAGGTCAGTTTTACCGTAATCCTCAGGCCCTTCCAGTCACCCGTTGCCTTGGCAATGTCATCACCTACCTTTTTTGGAGACAGACCCAGGGGGCCGATCTTGGGGGCCAGCACAGAAGTGGCAACGACTTCACCCCTGGTGCAGCTCAGGTATACGACTTTGATCTCGTTGGGGTTGAACTTCAGCGGCGTGGTGGAGGTGGCTGCTGTGGGATGAACCCGGATTTGGGATGACCTAAGAAAGTTGCACCTTGGCCTCCTCCGAGCCGAAAGCCATTTATTGATTTATTTATTAAAGACGGGGTTTCACCATGTTGATCAGGCTGGTCTTGAACTCTCGACCTCGGGTAATCCATCCGCCTTAGCCTCCAAAGTGCTTGGATTACAGGCATGAGACACCACGCCCAGCCTATTTATTTTTTAATGTTATAAAACTAAGAAGATTTTTTTTGGGGGGAGACGTGGGGACAAAGTGTCACTATGTCACCCAGGCTGTAGTGCAGTGGAACGATCAATGCTCATTCATTGCGGCTTCGACCTCTTAGGCTCATGTGATTCTCCCACGATCAGCCTCCTGAATAGCTAGGTGTACAGGTGTTCGCCACCACAACTGGCTAATTTTTAAATTTTTTTTGCAAAGATGGGGTCACACTGTGTTGCCCAGGATTATCTCAAACTCCTGGGCTCACGTGATCCTCCTGCCTTGGCCTCCCAAAGTGCTGGGATTATAGGCATGAGCCATTACACCCAACCTCGTTTTTTTTTTTTAAATCATAGATGTCGTTACCAATATCTTGTCAATATATATTCCCTTCAACATGGTTGGAAAGGCATCACTTTTGGAGAACGTGCTGGGGAGGGAGGTAAAGCAACTACTTCCCTTGTTTGTCTCCATCTTCTATTTAGCCTGAGATCTCTCTGGAGACTCCAAAGCAATGGGGCTCTCCTTCAGCCTACTAGCTGGGAGTATATTGGGCTAAAGAGGAAGCACTCAGATAAAGCTGATGTCTTGCTTGATTCCTAGGGGCACCCTGTGGAAGAGGAGAGCAGTCTCCATAGAAAAGTCCTAGAGGAGGACTCTCTTTCCCTTGGGTGGTGCAGGGATTGGACATCCTCAAGAATCTTGGGAGAAACAGGAGGAGAAGATCAGATTGTCCCAGCCTGACTCCTGAGGGATCTCCTCTGGCAGACAGAGCTGACGGAGCTGCAATTAGGAATTTAATATATATATTTTTTGAAACAGAGTCTCACACTATTGCCTGGGCTGGAGTGCAGCAGTGCCATCTCAGCTCTCTGCCTTCCTGGTTCATGAGATTCTCCTGCCTCAGCCTCCTAAGTAGCTGGGGTTACAGGTGCCCGACACCATGCCCAGCTAATTGTATCTTTAGTAGAGACGGGTTTCACTATGTTGGCCAGGTTGGTCTCAAACTCCTGACATCATGATCCACCCACCTCGGCCTCCCAAAGTGCTGGGATTACAGGCATGAGCCACTGTGTCCAGCCTTTCATTTTAATATTTTTAAACAAGGCTAAATAAATGCATCCTCCTTTCTTCTGGAATATTGTCTCAGGAGGAAATGTTGGAGCCCAGTGCTGGAAGGGCAGCGACCAAGGGTGCCCCAGGGAGAGCAAGTTTTATTTTTAGAAGGTGCTGGTGACTTTAGCTTTTCATATTTGCTATTTGCAGCAGCTCAGGGCTCCCTCCAAAATGCAAAGGATTGCTTGTCCTGTTCTGTCTCCCTCTGTTAGATTTCAGCCTCTCTGCTTCTAGATGAAGCGCCCCAGCTCAAGGACAGGCACTCTCAAAAAGCTGCAAGATACAACATTTTCTTTTCCTTTTGACTTTTTTCCCTTTCTGTCGAAGAGAGACAAACGGACAAATGTCAGGAGGCTGAAGAATGAGAATGGAATTGGTGCCAGTTGGGGAGAGTCCAGGATGCTCCCCTTTTTAATTAAGGACGGACTTGAATTATGAGGGGCCACAGTGCCTGCTGGGTGGGGCTCTGCTAAGGGAGAGCAATTTCTCTCGTTAAAGATTAAACACCGCTTATTCCACTTAGCCTCTCCTCAGTCCTCTGAGAGTATCTATATTTGCTCTTGTCGTCAGGAATAATGGGCAACTGAGTGGACGCCCCAGTTCGATAAGGCAGGGACAGGGACAGCTCTGTCAGAGCTGGCAGAAGCCTGGGGACTTGATTCTTACCTGAATCTTTTTGGGAGAATTGTGGTAGTGGGTAGCGAGGATTCCTGGTTTTATTACTGAGGGTTCCTTTTTTTTTTTTTTTGAGACAGAGTCTCACACTGTTGCCCAGACTGAATTTCAGTGCAGTGGCACGATCTCAGCTCACTGCAACCTCCGCCTCCCGGGTTCAAGTGATTCTCCTGTTTCAGTCTCCTGAGTAGCTGAGATTATTGGCCCACACCACCACACCTGCCTAATTTTTAAATTTTTAGTAGAGATGGGATTTCACCATGTTGGTCAGGCTGGTCTCAGACTCCTGACCTTGTCATCCACCTGCCTCGGCCTCCCAAAGTGCTGGGATTACAGGTGTCGCCTAGCTATTTCTGAGATTTTTTTTTTTTTTTTTTTTTTCTGGGACGGAGTTTCGCTCTTGTTACCCAGGCTGGAGTGCAATGGTGCGATCTCGGCTCACCGCAACCTCCACCTCCCAGGTTCAGGCAATTCTCCTGCCTCAGCCTCCTGAGTAGCTGGGATTACAGGCACACACCACCATGCCCAGCTAATTTTTTGTATTTTTAGTAGAGACGGGGTTTCACCATGTTGACCAGGATGGTCTCGATCTCTTGACCTTGTGATCCACCCGCCTCGGCCTCCCAAAGTGCTGGGATTACAGGCGTGAGCCACTGCGCCCGGCCGAGATTTTTTTAAAAAATTATTTTTATTTTTTTGGTAGAGTCAGGGTCTTGCTATGTTTCCCAGGCTGGTCTTGAACTCCTGGCCTCAAGGGATCTTCCTGCCTTGGCCTACCAAAGTGTTGAGATTACAGGTCTGAGCTACCACATTGGCCTTGATTTTTTTTTTTTTTTTTTTTTTTTAAAAGATAGGGTCTCGCTCTGTCACTCAGGCTGGAATGCAGTGGTACAATCTCAGTAGGTACATGCCACAGTGCCCAGATAATTTTTTTTTATTTTTTGTGGCGTCAAGGTTTTGCCACGTTGCCCAGGCTGGTCTCTAACTCCTGAGCTCAGGCAACCATGCCCTGAGCCCCCGCGCCCAGCCTTTTCGTTTTATATCCAAAACAGAAACTCTTCGCTCCAGCTAGTCCCTGACTACCCTGAGGCTGTAGGGCTTTACTGAAACTCAGGGAGCTGCTGCTGTAGATTTATTTCTCCTGTTGATTCTCATCTATCTTGCTGGCGACCCCAGCCCAGATTTATCTGGTAATTTACAACCATGGTTGTTAATTTATGATCTGGAGCCACTGAGCCCAGAGCCCAGGAAATGATGTTCCTTCTGGGCAGGGGAGGCTGCTTTCCTCTTGCTTTGTGGGGACCACCTGCCTGTGTGGAGAAGAGGATGGCAGAAAGAAAGGATGTCAGGGGGACGCATGCTGGGAGGACACATTACCTAACCAGATGGGGACCAGGCATTCTGGATCCCAATTTGAGTTTCCAAAATACAGTATTTGGGCCAGGTGCAGTGGTTCACACCTGTAATCCCAGCACTTTGGGAGGCAGAGGCAGGTGGATCATTTGAGGTCAGGAGATCGAGACCAGCCTGACCAGCATGGTAAAACCCTGTCTCTACTGAAAATACAAAATTAGCCGGGTGTGGTGGCACATGCCCGTAATCCCAGCTACTTGGGAGGCTGAGGTAGGAGAATCGCTTGAACCCAGGAGGCGGAGGTTGCAGTGAGCCGAGATCATGTCATTGCACTCCAGCCTGGGCAACAAGAGCAAAATTCTGTCTCAAAAAAAAAAAAAAAAAAAAAAATGCAGTGTTTGCATGTGTGCTTTACACTTTATTGTTTTCTTAAGCCTTTTTAGATATCTTATTACATTTCCCAGCATTCTTCAAAGTAGATGTATTTAGTTCCATTTTCTAGTTGAGCACTCTAAAGTCCAGAGAGCAATTTGCTTTACGTCACCCAGGGAGAGGGAACCAAACCACCCGCTTCAGACTCGCCAGCTCCACGGAGTTCCAGAGATAGTGACTTCTGAGGGCTAGTAAAGACAGTAGCCTGTTGTTCTTACTAGCCCGATCCCCATTCTCTGGTATCCTGATCCCACATGACCCTCCCCTTCTTGACATTTCCTTTTTATGTTCTTCCCCACCCCACCCTCCGACCAACAAGCCCGACTTTCCTGTTAAGAAATGCCTGTTAGGGTCTTGTTAATTGTGCATCTTACACGGGGTGGTTTGGCATTTTCTTAAATTGCGCGTCAGACATGAATGCCTGCCACAAAGGGAAACTGATGGTGGGGGGAGCATTTTGCTCCCTAGAAATTGAGAATGTAAAGTATATTTAATTAAAATGATAAATCTGATTTTCAGTTTTGTTTTTACTACTGCTAAAACTAATCTATTTTATGCACATTTGCAGAAGGCCGAAGCCATCAAATCGGAGAATATTAGAGCCGTGAGGCACCTTGGAGATCTGTCTGGGCCCAATACTTCATGGTAGAGACAAAGGAGCTGAGTCTCAGACTGGAGAAGTGCCGGGGTTGTGTGAGTGGCTGAGGTGGAGCAGGCGCTGGGGCTTGTTTTCCTGCCTGCCACCTTCTCTCTCCTACTTCAATTTACGTGCATCACGGGGTGGGAGTCTCCGGGCTCCAACTCCTCTCTCTTTAAATGTCTTCCCTCTCCCCATGCAAACTCATGCTGGGAGGGAGATGGGCCTCTGGAGCTCCCCTCCCTCACCTCCGCAGTGGGTACTGTTCATGCTGTATCAGTTCTCTTTGTCTGGCTTCTCTGGCCCCTGTCTTTTCCCAGGCAGGATCCTTATTTGGCATGATCATTTGGTGAGATTTTATTTTATTTATTTTTGAGATGGGGTTTCACTCTTGTCACCCAGGCTTGAGCACGGTGGTACAATCTTGGCTCAACTACAGCCTCTGCCTCCCAGGTTCAAGCGATTCTCCTGCCTCAGCTTCCCGAGTAGCTGGGATTACAGTCATGAGCCACCATGCCAGCTAATTTTTGTATTTGTGGTAGAGACGGGGTTTCGCCATGTTGGTCAGGCTGGTCTTGAACTCCTGACCTCAGGTGATCCACCCGCCTCGGCCTCCCAAAGTGCTGGGATTACAGGCGTGCGCACCATGGCCGGCCTGGTGAGATTTTAAATGGCATTTTGTTCTATGTGTTTTCCCCTCTGTCCTTCTACAAGGTAGTAACCAGACCTCTGCTTTTATTGTCTCAGCTGTGCCTGCAGAGTTGAAAACAGGACACTGAATCCACATTTTATGTTGCATTTGCTTAAAACAACATTGTACACATCCAAGGTTGTGCCCAAGACAGTTGGTTTATGCCTTGGGAAATGTCTTTCTGGGCCTGAGGAGCTGGACAAAATGGAAAGAATGACCTAATTGGTCCTTTTTTTTTTTTTTTTTTTGAGATGGCGTCTCACTCCATCACCCAGGCTGGAGTTCAGTGGCGTGATCTCAGCTCACTACAACCTCCGCCTCCCAGGTTCAAGTGATTCTCCTGCCTCAGCCTCCTGAGTAGCTGGGATTACAGGCACGTGCCACCACACCTGGCTAATTTTGGTATTTTTAGTAGAGAAGAGGTTTCGCCATGTTGGCCAGGTTGATTTCAAACTCCGGACCTTGAGTGATCCGCCCGCCTCGGCCTCCCAAATTGCTGGGATTACAGGCATGAGCCACCATGCCTGGCCTCATTTTGTCTGGTTTCTATTGGGAATCTTTTTGTCATCATCTCCCATAACTCCAACTTCAATTCTGTCCCAACAAGCATTTACAAAAACATGCAAAAAAGCATGTGCTAGGCTCAGAAACATGCCCAGAGGCTCGGAATTGAGGAAAGCCCTTGCCCCTGCCCAAGGAGCCCACCATCTGGTGATGGCATTGTAGGTTTGTGGGGCTGAATGTAGCTATAAGTCTTCAGTGTTTTTTGCAAAAGCCAGGGGGCTGCCTTTCAGGAGGAAGCTGTGAAGGGTGACGACTTCAGTCCTGGAGTTCCTGTTCCTTTAAGTTCATGTCTAATGCCATTTCCTCCATGAAGTCTCTCCTGGTGCATTTCTTCTCCCAGGGAACCAGCACTCTCCTTCAGTTTCATCAATGTAAGTTGTAAAAAAAGTATTTGTTCATTGGAAAAGATAAGGTCCTGGCTGGGCGAGGTGGCTTACGCCTGTAATCCCAGCACTTTGGAAGGCCAAGGTGGACGGATCATGAGGTCAGAAGTTTGAGACCAGCCTGGCCAGCATGGTGAAACCCCATCTCTACTAAAGATACAAAAAATCAGCCGGGCGTGGTGGCACGTGCCTGTAGTCCCAGCTACTCAGGAGGCTGAGGCAGGAGAATTGCTTGAACCTGGGAGGTGGAGGTTGCAGTGAGCCGAGATCGCGCCACTACACTCCAGCCTGGGTGACTGGGCGAGGCTCCATCTCAGAGAAAAAAAAAAAAAAGGAAAAGAAAGGGTCTTTTTCATGATGTTGATCTTCCCCAACCTTGTGTTACTATTTTTTTTTTTTTTTTTGAGAATGAGTTTCGTTCTTGTTGCCCAGGCTGGAGTGCAATGGCACGATCTCGGCTCACCGCAACCTTCACTTCTCAGGTTCAAGTAATTCTCTTGCCTCAGCCTCCCAAGTAGCTGGGATTACAGGCATGCGCCACCATGCCTTGCTAATTTTTATTTTTAGTAGAGATGGGGTTTCTCCATGTTGGTCAGACTGGTCTCGAATTCCCAACCTCGGGTGATCCGCCTGCCTCGGCCTCCCAAACTGCTGGGATTACAGGTGTCAGCCACTGCGCCCGGCCCCTTGTGTTACTATTGAATCCTCTGAGGATCTGTCTTGGGTCCCCCCCTTGGATTAGAAGCTCCTAGAGAGCAGGCTGGGTGCCTCACTTCTTTGCTCCCTTTGGCACCCAAGCCTGCCCCTGGAACAGTCAGGGCTTTGCAAACTCCCTGCTGAGGCTGAATCAGAGGGCGCAGCTTTGTGCAGCCTCTGGAACTGAGTTCGCAGCCAGGGAGTACCCTCAGGAGAGACACGGAAGGACTTGTATGGCCTGGAAGACACAAAGTGTTTTTTTTCAATGATTGAAAAAAAAATTTTTGAAAAACACAATATTTTTGGACATGTGAAAAATATGGGAAATTCAATTTTTTTTTTCCTTGGAGACAGAGTTTTGCTCTGTCATGCAGGCTGGAATGCCTTGACTCAATTCAACCTCCGCCTCCTGGGTTCAAGCGATTCTTGTGCCTCAGCCTCCCGAGTAGCTGGGACTACAGGTGCACACCACCACGCCCGGCTAATTTTTGTATTTTTGGTACGGATGGGCTTTTGCCACATTGCCCAGGCTGGTCTCTAACTCCTGTGCTCAGGTGATCCGCCCGCCTCGGCTTCCCAAAGTGCTAGGATCACTGGCGTAAGCCACTGCTCCTGACCAAGAAATTCAAACTTTAGTGTGCATAAATAGTTTTCTTAGGACACAGCCATGCTTATTTATTATTTTAGGTTGCTTTGTGTTATAACAGCAGAGTTGAGTAGTTGCAAGAGAGATAGTCTGGCTTGCAAAGCCTGATACATTTACTCTCTGGCCCCGAACAGAAAAGTTTGCAGCCAGAGAACCTAATTCACAAATACTAGGAATCCAGGTTGAAGGTTGGGCAGCCCAAGGGAGGTGGTCAGGTATCTCTGGGTAAGGCAGGGACAAGGGCAGCCCATCAGGAAGCAGGAAGGGAACTTGCTAAGGTTGCCTTGCTGGGAAGTGGTAGAGCCAGCCTAGGAACCCAGTCTTGTTTGCTTTCAGAAGCCAAATACCTGACCACAGCCATGGAAGAGCCCTGGAGTTCATTATTTAAAGGCGGGAGAGAGAGACCGTCCTCAGAGAAGATCAGAGAAGACTTCTTGGAGGAGGCGGCATTGGAGCTAGCATTGAAGTGGGTAGGATTTGGGTGTGGGGCTAGGGGCAGGATATTCTGGGCTTGGGAATATCTCCTAATATCAGGACCTAGGGCAGGAGTCTGGGAAGCACAAGGTTAAATTGGGGGTTGGGGGGAGACTCCAGGGTGGTGTGGAAGGGAGTTTTGGGAAGTGGGGAGACAGTCTTTGGAAACCCTTGAGATATTTGCCTTGGAATTTTCTCTCTGGAATCTCGGCTCTGTGGCCCCAGGCCTGTTGTCTCTGCTGGCTGGCCTCGAAGCTGAGAGCAATTCCAGGCCAGTGTGAGAGAGAGAGAGACCCTGGATGATCAGAAGGTCTGGGTGCCTGGGCCTTTGTACGTCGGTGGCCTTGGACACTTTTCCCTGGGTGCAGGCCTGGTCTTGGTGGCAGGGCTTTCCCTGAGTGCAGCCTGGGCTAACTCCCTGGTAGAGATTCCAAGTCCTGCCTGTGAATTGTCCACGGGGTCCTCACACCCCTGGACCTGAGGGAAAGAAAAACGGGGAATTGGTTCTCCTTTGCAAGCACGTAGTTCATGGCTCCTCCTTACAGGCCCTGCTGGACCCTGTCCTCCCTCTGGGATGGAGTGGGGGAAACTTTACGTTTGGGAGGCCAAACGTAAAGTTTACCTGGGAAGCCAAAGTTCTGGAGTTTTAGCAGCTGACACCCCTAAAGAATAACTCTCAGGTTTCCTGGCAACTGCGTCAGTGCTTAATAAACACTTGTGAGTGAAGGAATGAGCGAGTGGGTGCTGGGGGAAGGGGTTTGTCCATAGGGGTGCAAAACAGGCCTCTACCTGCCAGACACTTCCTGTGTAGTCAGGGAGGTGGGTGGGAGGTGGCAGCGCACTGTTATAATAATAACATTTTTTTTTCGAGACGAAGTCTCTCTCTGTCACCCAGGCTGGAGTGCACTGGTGCTATCTTGGTTCACTGCAACGTCCACCTCCCAGGTTCAAGCAATTCTCCTGCCTCAGCCTCCTCAGCAGCTGAGACTACAGGTGCATGCCCTATGCCCGGCTAATTTTTTTGTATTTTTAGTAGAGATGGGATTTCACCACGTTAGCCAGGATGGTCTTGATTTCCTGACCTCATGATCTGCCCACCTCTGCCTCCCAAAGTGCTGGGATTACAGGCATGAGCCACCGTGTCCGGCCAATAATAACATTTTTTATCACTGAAGTTTGAGCACCAAAGGCAACCCAGCAGACGTTCGTGTCAACAGGAGGACAAGGAAGGCACTCCTGGAGGCGTTCCTGTTCTAGCCCGCAGAGGCTCTGAGCTCCTGCTCTGTTTAGCACTGGCTTGCCTTGAAAGTTCCATCATTCTGGGTGCTACACCCTCACCTGGTCTCTGCTGCTGTCTGCCCAGGATGGAGACTTCAGAACC
This sequence comes from Sapajus apella, assembly GCF_009761245.1. Taxonomy (NCBI): domain Eukaryota; kingdom Metazoa; phylum Chordata; class Mammalia; order Primates; family Cebidae; genus Sapajus; species Sapajus apella. Next base: position 875,720 of record NW_022436952.1, on the reverse strand, counting down.
ATGGCCTCGTGCAGAGGGGTCACTGGTATACATGGGTCTCCCTGGGGTAGAGGGAGGGGACACTTGTGAGTTTGGGTCCTGCTGGCCCCCTCTAGGAGTTACAAAGCTTACTTTCGCTGCTCAGACAGGGCTGGGGGAGTGAGGTGTGCTCTTTGTCCAATCCAATTTCGGCAACTGCATGTGAGGGGGAAACATGGCAGCTTTGAGCCACACTCCTGGCGCCCTGCTTGTCCCCTGGTAGGAGGGTGTCTGCTCGTGCCTCCAAGTCACTCACTTTTCCATGGCTCTGTAGCCCACCCCTCTTCCCTGGTCCCCTCAGGTCCTCAAACTCTGGCAGCGTCAAGGCATTCAGCTCTGACCCTGCTCTGTTCCCTCTTCCAGGGCAGGCCACCGCTACAGGGAAGGGAGCCCGTCAGAACTGCCTCTCTGCGGCTTTGCACTGTGGAGTCTCACCCAGCCCTCTACATTATTGTACCACAGCCTGGAGGCTCAGAAAGGTTAGGTGACTTGACTGACTCACACAGCCAGGAATGGCAGTTGGAGCCTGAATGCCTCTGAACTTCTGTCTAGTATATCAGTAGATTTAATGGACTGAGAACAAGAGAGCTGAGGTCTGTCCCAGGCACTCATATTGAGAGGCGCAGGGCAAGGAGGCAGAGGCCCAGTTGGGGAATCCTTGTTCTGAATAACAGAGATACAGCCAGAGCCAGAGAAAGGAAGAGGAGAGAAAGGGGCTGCCGGTGAGGCCCTGGTTTCTCTACGCCTAGTGGCTGCTGATTCGAGATGCCTTCTGTTGCCCAGTCCTTGTTGGCAGGTGAGGGAGGGGTAGGACCTTAATTTAGGCAGAACCCTTGGGGCCCTGCCTTCCAGAGGAAATACTAGGGTAATGGAAACTGCAAATAGGTGTTATACCTGGGATTTCAACTTGGGATTCCAAACAGGAGCATTCCTGGGACTGGGGTAGAGGGAGGAGGTAGCTGGTAATTGTTTCCATTTTATTCATTTATTGAGCAACTGCTACATGCCAGGCAGCACTGTTTAGGAGATGAGAATACAGAGCCAATGACAGTCAAGAACAACAGCAAATCTTTCAGCATTCATCATGTGCCAGGCTAAATTCTTTGCAGGTGCTATTCATTTATTCTACATCATATATGTATACAGCGCAGAGAAGTTAAGTGATTTTCCTCAAGTCACAGAGCTAGTGAGTAGCAAGAGGAGTCAACTGAGTGAGCTCAGGCCAGCAACCCTGCGGATCAGGTCTCCCTCCAGCAGAGGTGTGCTCTGAATGTCCTAGAGATTCCAGAGAGGGGCTCAGCTTGGGAGGTGGGGAGGAGGCATGTGAGCCAAGCCTCATGGGATGAATGAAATTCCGTCCTAGGAGAGGGGAAAACGTTCCAGGTTTAAAGAAGCAGCATTTGCCAAGGTGCAGGAGCCAGAAAGGAAATCCTAGGGGATTGACAAATCTGGGGGTAGTCCTCAAAATTCCTACCCTCAGGCTAGGGAGTGTGAGTATTTTGAAGATCGCGTTTTTGGATTATAATCTATAGATCATGGGAGTCACTGGGGTCAGGGGCGGGGTTGGGGGCATGGGTAGATTAAAGCAATTCTGACTGAATCAGACCCTAGACAAGAGGAAGGAGGTCACTGCCTTGGGAATCTTCAACAGTAGTTCATCCCTGATCTTGTCCCCTGCAGCCTATGCGTCCCCCTTTTGCCACATAAGATGTGATGCCATCATTCAACTCATCATTCACCAACAAGCTATGGGGTCTTGAGCAAGTGAACCTTTCTTTCTTTCTTTTTTTCTTTTTTTTTTTTTTGAGAGAGTCTCGCTCCGTCACCCAGGCTGGAGTGCAGTGGCATGATCTCGGCTCACTGCAACCTCCAACCTCTCTGGTTCAAGCAATTCCCTTGCCTCAGCCTCCCAATAGCTGGGATTACAGGTGCACCATGCCCGGCTAATGGTTTTTTGCCTTTTTAGTAGAGACAGGATTTCACTATGTTGATCAGACTGGTCTCGAACTGAACTCCTGACCTTGTGATCTGCCGGCCTCGGCCTCCCAAAGTGCTGGGATTACAGGTGTGAGCTACCGTGCCCGGTCTGAGCAAGTGAACCTTTCTATGCCTCAGTTTCCTCATCTGTAAAACAGCAATACTACTAGTACCTGCCTTAGAGAGCTGGGTGTGCAGTTAAAATGAGATGTTCTAGGGAAGCTCAGGGTTTCAGTAAGGGTGCAATAAATGCTAGTTCCTGTTATCAGATGTCACCTCCCTGCTCTGTCCGGGTCCAGTCAGCACCTCAAAGTCCTGACTCAGGAATGCCCCCATCCCACCTACCAGTCTGATCTAAATCCCTCCTGCTGCAGATGGAGCCCCGCTTCTCTGACAGCCTTTCAGGATGGGAAGCTCCATGTTCAATGCTCCCCACCCTCATCCAGCCTCTCTAACCTCAGCTCTTCCCTTCCCCTCCCCTACGATTATCATACACCTTCTCAAGTTAGGCAGGCTTGGCTGGGCCCCATGCCCCTTTGAAGTCCTAAGCCAGGTTCCCAGCCCCACATACTGACTTCTGAGAAAGCTGCTTCCCATCAAATCCTGCCGCCAAAAACACTCTCCTCTTAGGTATTCCTGCCAACTCCGTTTTATAATCTCCGAGCCGGGGAGGGAGGACAGTACAAGCACTTTGTCTGCAGGAAGGAAGCAATTAAATTATTAGCACTTTGAGAAATTAAACGACATAACTTACTGCGGAATAAGTTTAGCAAAAAAAAAAAAAAAAAAAAAAAAAAGAAAAACCCTTGTAATGTGAGAAAACAATTAAAAAGAATTATATAAGGTTGGGCTCACTCCTTTATTGCAATAGAGTTAGCAGTTCATTGATTATCGTCCTGCTATAATGCAGCAGGATGGTGCGGGCTGCCGCGGAGGCAGCGACATTCAGGAAGCAAAGCGCTTAGCTGCGACCTGCAAGAGGGCGAAGTGGAGGAGCTGAAAGGTTTTCCTGGAGGGCAAGTGGGAGGGGAGAGTGGGGTCAGAGGAGGATCACCAGAGCAGCTCTTCTTCCCTTCTCCCTGCTCCTGCCTTGGTAGACATGGGAAAGAGCTGCTCAATTTCAGCAGTTTGTCAGTTGCTGGGGCACAGTCAATTCCCTGTGCCCAAGAGATTCTGTTCCTAGGTATTCATCCAGTGAAATGGCCACATGGCTCCATAAGGAGGTGTGGATGGGGATGATCAGAGCAGCCTCATAGAAGGGACCCTGGGTGTCCCTCACTGGGAGAGTGGAGAGGTCAAATGGGTGGAAGCACCAAGGGGTGCCAGGCAGCAGCAAGAAGCAACTGACATCTGTACACAGAGCCGCGTGGATAGATCTCAAAGATGTGGTGCTCCACAACAGCAAAAAATACAACTTCTCACTACCCACAGTGACATAGGGGAGTCTCCCAGACAAGCTGAGCGAAAGAAATAAGACATGAAAAACAGGTGCAATTCCACGCAGAGGAAGTTCAAGAAAAAAATCCAACTAACGGGTGGTGACGGGTGCTGGAAGAGTGGGTGCCTCAGGCAGAGAAGGGGGCAGTTTGTTGACTGTGAAGGGACACAAGGGAAACTTGCTTGAGGTGCTGGAAGTGTTCTATATTTTGATCTCGGTGGTGATTACACAGATGTATATATAGGCTAAAAATTGAGTTTTATATTTCAGATCAGTGCACATTACTCACTTCACTGTGTATGTGTTATACCTTGACAGGAAAGGAAAAGAACAAAAAAAAAGTTGTAGAGGGAAACAATTGTAGGAAATAAGGAGATATGTAACACAATACTATTTATGTAAATAAACCCCATGCCAGGCTGGGTTGATCTTAGGCCACGGTGGGTGGATCATGAGGTCAGGAGTTCAAGACTAACCTGGCCAACATATTGAAACCCTGTCTCTACTAAAAATACAAAAATTAGCCAAATGTGGTGGCACATGCCTATAATCCCAGCTACTCAGGAGGCTGAGACAGGAGAATCGCTTGAACCTGGGAGACAGAGGTTGTGGTGAGCCGTGATTGACCCACTGCACTCCATTCCCCTTTTTCCCTCCAAATAAATAAATGAATAAATAAAATAAAAATAAACCCCATGCCTATGAAATAACTACACATCCTGAAAGAACTCAGCAAACAGGCTGGGTGCAGTGGCTCATGCCTATAATTCCAGCACTTTGGGATGCTGAGGTGGGGTGAGAGCTTGAGCCCAGCCTGGGCAATACAGTGAGACCCCATCTCTACAAAAAAATGAAAAAAATTACAGTGGCATGCCCCTGTAGTCCCAGCAACTTAGGAGGCTGAGGTGAGAGGATTGCTTGAGCCCACGAGGTCAAGGCTGCAGTGAACCACTGCACTCTAGCCTGGGTGACAGAGCAAGACCCTGTCTCAAAAAAAAAAAAAAAAAAAAAAGGGAATGTATGAATGAATGAAACCAAGAGCAGGGCACTACACAGACCGGTTATGACAACAGGCCACGAACAGAGAGTATGGTAGACTCAACCCTCTGCAAGGTAGAAGTGTGTAGAAAAGCACTATTAATCACATCAGGAGGTCTATGGGCTGGGTGTGGTATGCGTAGGGTGTTGGGGCATTTTGATCTGGGAAGTGAGTGTAGATGCAGTCACTGATGCCTACCAGGAGGTAAGGGAGGTATGGCTCTCACATTTGTGCTACAGTAGGAGGCCGTAACTGCTGACCCCTGGTCTAGAGGATAAGTGAGCAGGAGCAGTCCTTGGTGCCTAGCAAGTGCTCGAGAGCCCTCAGATATTATCGTTCTCACCCCTACTGTACAGGTGAGGGGCAAAGTGACTTACCAGGGTTACCAGGGAGTTGGCAGCAGAACTGGGCCTCTCATCTGGATCTCCTGAGTCTCAATGCACTTTGAACAAATGCTCAAGGAGGAAAGAGTCTAAGTGGTACATGGCATCCCTTTTTCCAGGGCCCACGTCTTGCAGCATAAAGTCTGGCTTCTAGAGAGGCCGGTGGTCCTGTTCGCTCTTGTTTCCTGCAGCAGCAGTGTGCTCAGTTTCCTGAGGTGGATGTCATCATGGGCATCCAAGTGTACCTCTAGTTACGTTTATATAAAGTTCAACACCAGGCAAAGCTAATCTATGCTATTATTATTAGAAGCCAGGAGAGTGGGCCAGGTGCAGTGGCTCACGCCTGTAATCCCAGCACTTTGGGAGGCTGAGGCAGGCAGATCACCTGAGGTCAGGAGTTCAAGACCAGCTTGGCCAACATGGTGAAACTCCCATGTCTACAAAAGTACAAAAATTAGTTGGGCATGATCATGGGTGCCTGTAATCCCAGCTACTCGGGAGGCTGAGGCAGGCGAATCACTTGAACCTGGGAGGTGGAGGTTGCAGTGAGCTGAGATCATGCCATTTATTGCTCTCCACCCTGGGCAGCAGCGAGACTCTGTCTCAAAAAAAAAAAAAAAAAAAAAAAGAAGAAGAAGAAGAAGCCAGGAGAGTAGTTACCTCTAGAAGGAGGCACATGGGGGCTTCTGGGGTTGAGGACATGTACTAACTCTTGATCTGGAAATGATCTTTGCGAAAACGCAACAGACCTACACTGGGTACACTTATGGGCAGATTTCTAATACAATAAAATATACATAGAGTCCAACAAGATGTATGTAAAAGGCATCTTGGTAAAGCAGTAAACTTTGAGTGTTCACTTTTAGTTTTAGGGACAGGAAACAGAACTGATGTCATCTAAGCACTATTGCTATGCTGAGCAGCAAAGGACATCACCCACAAGCCTTGCCGGTGCGACAGAAGGTCCTCTCATCCATACACATCTGGCGCCTTAACATAGAATGTGCCAGTTTTGGCTGGGCACGGTGGCTCATGCTGTAATCTCAGCACTTTGGGAGGCCGAGGTGGGCGGATCACTTGAAGTCAGGAGTTCAAGACCAGCCTGTCCAACACGATGAAACCCTGTCTCTACTAAAAATATAAAAAAATTAGCTGGGCATGGTGGTGCACACCTGTAGTCCCAGTTACTTGGGAGGGAGGCAGAGGCAGAAAAATCGCTTGCACTCCGGAGTTGCAGTGAGCTGAGCTCGTGCCACTGCACTCCAGCCTGGGCGACAGAGCAAGACTCTGTCTCAGAAAAGAAAAGAAAAGAAAAGAAAAGAAAAGAAAAGAAAAGAAAAGAAAAGAAAAGTACTGCTTTCCTGGAGCACAGGAAATGTGTGAATGTATGAGTGTGAGAGTGTATATGTGTGGTGTGTGTGTGAGATGTGTGTTTATGTGTGCGTATGCACGTGTGAGAAACTAATTGCATGAGTGAAGGGTGTATTAATGGTGTGTTTGTGAGGGGGAAGTGTGTGAGTGAATGTGTGAGATGTTTGTGCATGAGTGGGTATATTTGTGAGTGTATGTGTGGTGTGAGCTGTGTGTATGTACAAGTGGTTATGACTTTTTGTGAGTGTGAGGTGTATGAGTAGGTGTTGGCATATGTATGGGTTATGTACAAGATGTGTATATACATACGATGGGTGTGTGTGTGTACTTGTGCATGGGTGTGATTGTATGTGTACATATGTGTGATGTGTGAGATGTGTGTAAGTGGATATGAGTGTGTGTGTGAGTGTATGAGAACTACCCTAAAACAGAGCCCAGAAACTTTCTTCTCCCTTTGGAGTTGGGATTTGGTACTTTCTGGGGGCCTGTGTGGCCACACGTGTGCAGTGTGTGGTATGGAAAAGTGCGGGGACTCATCTCTGTGGCGCGAGTACCTGGCAAACACCTGCTGCTGTTCCTCCAGTGGGCAGCCTTTATGTGTTTTTATAATGCACATCCCTTGATTGCTGCAGATTTATGCAAAGAAAATGGGTTCTGGTAACGGGCCGACCCTTTTAGCTGTTGCTCATTTGGTTGGATCTCAGGCCCTCTATTTGTTTCTGAAGGGTTTGCTGGAATTCTCTCTGAAATGTGCCAAGCTTCCTGCCTAGGAGAAGACATTTATTTAATTTGGATGATTTAATTCTCTCATTTAGAGGGAACAAAACACACATTGTGCATTACAGGGGCCTGAAGGAGAGAGTGGGGAAGACAGAGGGATGCAGAAGGTTGAAATCTGGTGATTTCAGCGGGAGCTGGGAGAGGACTTCTCTCCAAGGGAACACATTTCACACTTGGGCCTACTTATGGTGGCCCAAAGAGTAAGGGCCTATCTTTGGGACTTTTCTGTGAAAAACAACTGGTCTCGTTGGCCAGATTTGAGAAATAACGTTCCCTCCTTCCACCTTGGGTCACCCAGTTTTGTCACCCAGCTTGGCCCTCCTGGAGACCAGGCTTCCCCCAGTCCCAGCCTCCAGCAGCAAAGCCTGCCCACAGCGATCTCCTGGCCTACCTCTGCGGGCTCCTCTCGCTCCCTCCCTTGAACTTGACTGTTCTGGTTCCAAGAAAACACCACACCTCTGCATGTTTCTCTCTACTGCTTGGAACGTCCTCCTTCACTGCTTTTTGTTTTTGTTTTTGTTTTTTTTTTTCTGAGATGGAGTCTCACTCTGTGGCTAGACTGGAGTGCAGTGGCACAATCTCAACTCATTGCAACCTCCACCTCCTAGGTTCAAGTGATTCTCCTGCCTCAGCCTCCTGAGTAGCGGGGATTACAGGTGCCCACCGCCACACCTGGCTAATTTTTGTATTTTTAGTAGAGATAGGGTTTTGCCATGTTGGCCAAGCTGGTCTTGAACTCCTGATCTCAAGCAGTCCGCCCACCTCAGCCTCCCAAAGTGCTGGGATTACAGGTGTGAGACACCACCCCCAGCCCTCCTTCACTCTTGGTCTACTTGGTGAACCCTTATTTGTCCTTGTTATGTCCTCAGCTCAGACTTTGTTTTTAATGTTGTGCTTTTCCATTTCCTCTCCCTTGCAAATATCTTTTTCTTTCTTTTTTTTTGAGACAGAGTCTTGCTCTGCCACCCACGTTGGAGTGCAGTGGCACCATCTCAGCCCATTGCAGCCTCCGCCTCCCGGGTTCAAGTGATTCTTGTGCCTCAGTCACCCAAATAGCTGGAATTATAGGTGTATGCCACCACGCCCAGCTAATTTTTGTATTTTTAGCAGAGACAGGATTTTGCCATGTTGGCCAGGCTGGTTTCAAACTCCTGGCCTCAAGTGATCCACCTGCCTCAATCTAAGTGCTGGGACTACAGGCATGAGTCACTGTGCCCGGCCATCTCTTGCAAATATCTTGACTGTGGTGCTCACCACACTGAGCTGTAATTCTTTGCACATGTGTTTTTCTCCCACATTCAGCCATGAATTTCTCTTGGGTGGAGACTGTGTCTTATTCATCTCTGAATCACCAGATCCTAGCGTAGTCCTTTCCTCACTGGAGATACTGGACTAGAAGCTTGCTGAACAAGTGAATGAGCACACAATCAGGAGAATGGACAGGATGAACTGCATAGGTCTCAAATGCAGACACACAGACACGCACACAGTTCCTCACTGTCCCATCTCTCCCATGCCAAAGTCATTACACAAATATTCACCCCTGCAAATGCATACTTCTCACCCCTATGGCGGCTGAATTGAATTCTAGCAATTAATTCTTGTTCTGCACATGTTGGCATTTTGCTTTCAGAAGGGCTCTGGTAGCTGTAGCTGTCCTTTCATTAATTAATTTATTTTTATTTCTTATTTTATTATTTTATATGTATATATTTTGAGACAGAGTTTTGCTCTTGTCACCCCGGCTGGACTGCAATGGTGCGATCTTGGCTCACGGCAACCTCTGCCTCCCAGGTTCAATCGATTCTCCTGCCTCAGCCTTCCGAGTAGCTGGGATTACAGGTGCCCACCACCATGCCTGGCTAATTTTTGTATTTTTAGTAGGGACAGGATTTTGCCATGTTAGCCAGGCTGGTCTCGAACTCCTGACCTCAGGTCATCTGCCTGCCTTGGCCTCCCAAAGTGCTGGGGTTACAGGCGTGGCCCACTGCATGCGGCCTTATTTTTTATACATTTTTCTGAGACAGAGTCTTTCTCTATTGCCCAGGCTGGAGTGCAGTGGTGCGATCTCGGCTCACTGCAACCTCTGCCTCCCAGGTTTAAACAATTCTGGTGCCTCAGCCTTCTGAATAGCTGAGACTAGAGGCATGCACCACCACGTACAGCTTATTTATTTATTTAAGATCGAGTTTTGATCTTGTTGTCCAGGCTGGAATGCAATGGCACAATATTGGCTCACTGCTACCTCTGCCTCCTAGGCTCAAGTGATTCTCCTGCCTCAGCCTCCCGCATAGCTGGGATTACAGGTGCCTGCCACCACACCCAGATAATTTTCGTATTTTTAGTAGAGACGTGGTTTTACCATGTTGGCTGGGCGATTATCAGACTCCTGGCCTCAGGTGATCTACTCACCTCAGCCTCCCAAAGTGTTGGGATTACAGACATTAGCCACTGCACCTGGCCTAATTTTTGTATTTTTAGTAGAGATGGAGTTTCACCTTGTTGGCCAGGCTGGTCTCAAACTCTTGACCTCAAGTGATCCACCTGCCTCGGCCTCCCAAAGTAAACCACCATGTCTGGCCTAGCTGTCCTTTTAGACAAAGTTTACCTGAGCTTGAGCAGCACAGGATGAGGGAGAAAAGTGGGACTGGAAGGGCATTCCAATGTTGAACCAAGACCAAGTTGGAGTCTTGGAGCTTTGGGATCCTGGTTGGAAATGGGCTACTCTGAATGTGATAATGGACTGGGGTGGGAGGGCCTGCAGTGACTCAGAGTAGGGAAGGATCAAAGGCTCCCTGGACAGATGCCATCTCTATATAGAGGAGTGTTCCTGCAGACAACCGGCCACTCCTCTGCTGAACCCTCTTAGGCTCTAGTGAGACCAAATACAAGTGCCTGGCACATTGAATGCATGCATGAATGAATGAATGAGTGTATGAATGCTGTTTGACCTTCAGCATGCTATTTTGGACTCACTTTTTCTCATCTGTAAGTTGCCGGGGTTGAACTAGACACCTCTAGGGTTTCCACTGCCACTTCTTCTCCCATCCCCTCTTTGTCAATTCGTGCACTGTACATGCATCAGTAATCATACACTTACATCAAATATGAATTTTGTTGGCCGGGAGTGGTGGTTCATGCCTGTAATCCCAGCACTTTGGGAGACTGAGGTGGGCAGATCACTTGAGGTCAGGAGTTCGAGACCAGCCTGGCTGACATGGTGAAACCCGTCTCTACTAAAAATCAAAATACAAAAATTAGCTGGGTGTGGTGGTGGCACATGCCTGTAATCTCAGCTACTCTGGAGGCTGTGGCAAGAGAATGGCTTGACCCTGGGAGGTGGAGGTTGCAGTCAGCCAAGATTGTACCACTGCACTCCAGCCTGAGCAGCAAAGTGAGACTCTGTCTCAAAGAAAAAAAAAAAAGAATTTTGCCTAATTATTCTTGGGAGCCCCTTGAGCTCTCAGTAGAGGAGGATGGAGACTCTGGAATCAAACAACCCTCTGTTTAAAGTTTTGAGTTTGCCATTAGCTAACTATGTGATTTAGGACGTGTTTCTTCTCTTTGCTTCTGGTTTGTCATCCACGAAGTAGGAATAATAATCATTCTGTTATTATCACTCAGAGTTACAAGCACCAAGTGAGAGAATCTGTTCAAAAGAGCTTTGAAACCTGCTAATGTCACTAAGGTGTTATTTATGATTATCCCACATAGTAGGTGCTCAGGAAAGGCTCATTAAATGAATGGGTGACTTCCTGGACTTGCTTCTATTTTTACTCCAGCTCTGTGAACATAAATTCTTTAGAGTTTTTTTTTTTTAATGGACTTTACCCTAACACTGCAGAAACTTTGAGGCAATACAGCCAGAAGTTCCCCATCACTTCATAAAGCTCACCACCTAAGTGCTCCAACTTTGTCCCTTTCATAAGTCAACAGGGTGGGTGGGGGCTGGGAGGGGAAACAAAGGAGTTGTTAGCAGGTAGGAGCAAGTCAGCCCATCTCTGTGCAAGTCACCACCAATAAAAGCTAATCAATGCAACCCCTTTTAAGTTGGTTGGATCAGTGACCCAGAAAATAGCTCCCCTGCAGAAAAGGAAATGATAGTCAATAAACTCAGACGTCAATGGGAAAAATCTATTAAAGAGAGTGAGATATCAGGAGACCTCTGGTGTTAACGGAGACCCTTTGGAATGGAGCCATGGATCCATAAGCAAGTTTTTAACCCTCTCGAGCCCCAGAGGCAAGGAGTAGCCTCTGCCTTACTCAGGTGGCAGCGGAGCCTGCAGCTTCTGCAGCTTTGCTGGGCCCCTGGGTCTCCCCACACCTTATTGAGGAGCACATGCTGTCTAATTTCTTTGTGCCACTTGCCTGTTCAAACTGGTGTTTCGGGGTGCGTGTGTTCCCTCTTAGGTGGTCAGCAGGTGGGGCTGGCCTGAGGCTCTGTTTGCGGTGCTGCCTGGAGATGACACCTCTCTGGCCCATACAGAAATTAGCTGGAGGTCTCTGCCCCTGCTCCCGCCAAGTTATAACCGCTGCTCTGTCCTGGGTGTTGGGAGCTAGAGGTCAATGCCTTGCTCTTGACCAGGTCTCCTGACACCGCACTGCCAGTTAGCGGGCGCCACTCCTCTAGCGTTCACAAGGAAATGAAAGCTGTCGCCAAGAAACCGACTGAAGATAAAGTAAATTGCATGGCACAATGGCGTTCGCTTGGCCTGCACACTGCTTCAGCGACTCTTCCGGCTCACTGTCGTCAAGCAGGGCGGGGAACGAGGGACATTGTGGGCTGGTGGGTTTCAGCGTAAAGCTGTGTTAAACACAGAAAAACTTGGGAGCTCATCGGCAGGAGAGCAACTCTCAGGATGGCGTGTGCTGGTTCTGGGAATGCTGTACAGCCCGTGCCATGCCTGTCGTCACCAGCAGCGCCAGGTTGCATGTACCGCATCTGCATCTGTGTCTGTGTGTGTAGCTGCTGAGTATGTCTCACAGAGCCAAGGCTGCTGCTAAAGAACGTCACCAACAGACAGTGACAATGTCTTCAGTAAAGGACATTTGGACATGCTGATGCATTGTGAATAAATGTGAAAATGTTAGAGTAAGTTTAAATGGGGGCATGTTTATTTGGAATTTTGGTGAACTTGACAGGGCCTGGCTTGCGCAGAGCGCTGCAGGGAGCAAGACTTGTGCCTTTCCTCCTTTCATTTGCTCTTGGACAACCCATTTGCTGGTGAACTCTCTGTCCAGTGACTGTATGCACCCTCTATTATTATTATTATTGCTATTGTTTAATCTTCAGTTTTACAGTCTCTCTTTGGAAGCAGGGGAGTCCTAGGGCCATGTGTTTACACCATCTAGATCAGCAGACTGTAGGGGAGATACTGACAGTTTCCTAGTCTATTTGGGACAGCTGCAGGGCCCACAGGTGGGTGTCTATGCTTCAAGAAGCCACGAAGCTTACACGAACCAGCTAAGATTAGCTTAGCCAAGATTAGTTGATCACAGTTACATATCCCCAGACTGGAGGTAAAGGACATCCTCACAGCTCTCTCCTTCCTTCTCTCCTGCTGCTGCCCGTGTTGCTTATGGGATGTCCACTGTTGCGGGGATGGAAGTGGTTAAATGCAGTGGGGATTGTGAAAGATGTTCTAATATGTTTGTGGGGGTTGCTTATAAGCAACTTTATGAATATGTAATTTTTGGAGCTGGACCGCTCGTGTTCCTATTACACAGGAACACATCAGGAGAATCACTTTTCCTAAGAGTGTGAGAACCAGCTGGGTCTCTATCTTCATTCACTCCCTCAGATTGGTTATGGACTGTGGGAGGTTGGGGGAGGTTTAGTGGTAAAAGAGTAAATTGACAAATATGCCCCAGACACAGGAGTCGAGTTTCTAGTTCCTCTGAGTCATGGGTTCATGCCTTCTTTAGGGCCTGGTGGTTTTTCTTTGGTATTTCAGGGAGCATTCAGAAAGCACTGATGTGCCCCAAGTCAGCATGGTGGGCCCAGAGGCTAGAGTGAGGCTTCCTCCACTCCCATCCCAGGAGTAGGGCAGGGGTGTTCCTTAAACACTTCACTCCCTCATCCCCTTCAACTCAGTGACCCCCTCAACTGCAGAGGCCTGTGAAGACAGAGTCGGATGTAGCTGAGGATAATGAATTACTCATTCCTGGGGAGGCAGCCTGAGCTCTGGAGTTAGGCGAGCTTTCTTGGAGTTTCGCAGTGATCTCATTCTAGGTGCATGAAATTGGGCAAGCCGCTTTACCTCTCTGAGCCTCAGTCTCCTCATCTGTAAAATGAGGGCCAAGAGCAGTATCTCTCTCACACAGTTGTTTTTAGGATCCAACAACATATTTATTGTGGTCACTGGCACAAAAAAGGAGCTTGGAAGTGGTAGTTTTGTTTTGTTTTGTTTTTGAGACAGAGTCTTGCTCTGTTGCCCATGCTGGAGTGCAATGGTGCCATCTCGACTCACTGCAGCTTCCACCTCCCAGGTTCAAGCCATTCTCCTGCCTCAGCCTCCTGAGTAGATGGGATTACAGGCACCTGCCACCATGCCCGACTAATTTTTTTATTTTTGGTAGAAACGGGGTTTCACCATATTGGTTAGGCTGGTCTCGAACTCCTGACCTCACGATTCTCCCTCCTTGGCCTCTCAAAGTGCGTGAGCCGCCGTGCTGGCTCAGAAATGGTAATTCTTTTACTCTTCCGAGATAGGATCTTGTTTGCAAAAACGAGCGTCCTATGTTACAAGCCGTGAGCAAGGGATTTTTTTGAAACAGAGCCACTCTGCTGATAGGAATGCGTGTCCATTGAGGAACGGAGGTGGGGTGGGCAGAAGGTCTGTGACCCTTGGGCTTTGACCACAGGGTGCCGCGTCCAGAGGTCTGTCGGGAGTTGTGTGCTGCTGCCACAAGGTGGCAGTGTTGACAAACAAACCACATCCTTCACTGCTACGAGGCCCGGATGGGAAGAATTTTACCTCCAGTTTAAATTCTTTTTAGAATGGGAATACTTAGAGATCGCTTAATTCCATGACTACACACCTTGGGAATGGAGGCTCAGAGAGAGGAAGAGCTTTGGCCAAGATCACAGAATGAGCTGGTGGCAGAGCTGTGCCCCTTATCCGGGACTCCTGATGGTTTATTGATGAAACGTGCATTTGCCATACTGTTCTGCCCTTGGCTTCACATCCTGGGCTTGCGGTGGGGGGCCGGGGGCTCAGAGCCCTTGGTTCAGTCTTTGGATCTCTGTTTTCAAGCGCAGTCAATGGGACCCAAAAAGGTTTACATGATTCCCTGAGATAAACTGTGGGATCCTGGCTGGGCGCGGTGGCGCGCCTGTAATCCCAGCACTTTGGGAGGCCGAGGCAGGAAGATCATGAGGTCAGGAGATTGCTACCATCCTGGCTAACATGGTGAAACCCCGTCTCTACTAAAAATACAAAAAATTAGCCGGGCCTGGTGGCGTGCCTGTAGTCCCAGCTCCTCTGGAGGCTGAGGCAGAAGAATTGCTTGAACCAGGAAGGCAGAGGTTTCAGTGAGCCAAGATCGCACCACTGCACTCCAGCCTGGACGACAGAGTGAGACTCTGTCTCAAAAACAAAACAAAACAAAACAAAACAAAACAAAACAAAACAATGGGGTCCCAGAGTCCCCAAGATCTTGGCTCTATATCCAATATCCACACCTCACTTACAGTTTATCAGTGTTCTAGTGACAGAAGCAATGTGAAACCCATGATCTTCCTTCCACCACCCCCCTCCCCAGCAATAGCTTGGTATTCCCTTAAGTCCAGGGTGAATGGGTGGGGTGGGGTGGGGTTGGCTGGTTTGTCCGCTCAGTCCCGGGATTGGGAGGGCCCTGTCTGGCTGTGTTTGTTAAGCAGGTGCAGTCTGAGGTGCACTTGGCCTCTGCTACACATTAGGAACTAGGTGAGTGCTAATGAATGCCCTGACCCTCGGTGAGTAACTGGAGAAGGTTACACCCAAATCCCAGCTGAGGACACTGAGGCTCAGAGGGGTGAGTAGCTCACCCAGGACTTCCCGGCTCTGAGCCTCTGCTCTCCAGGAGCTGGCCCGATAGGGTGAGGAGGGAGATGGCACACCTTTGTGATCCACGTCCTCAGGCCAGCTTCTCTGTCCTGCCACAGAAAGTCCCCTATGAATAGAACCTTCTTCCCACAAATTCCTCCCCTCCTGCCACTTCACCCCCTCCCCACTGCAGCTTCCCACGAGTTCCTTTCCAGAGCAGTCGCTTGCTGAATGGGTTGCTAGTGGAAATGTGGTTTTCAAATTTGGGAAATCTCCATTAAGTCCTTTTATTTAAGGAGGATGTCATTATCGCGCCTCCCTGAGGACTATTACGGTTGTATTAGGCAAGGCCGCAGACTTCCTAGGTACTGTCTGGGGTCTGATTCCTGGGCAGGAAAATGCAAGACAGGAAGAAGGGGAGGGGGGTCAGAGAGAACAGAGGCTGGGGAGGGGGAGGGGAAGGAAGAAAGGAGGAGAGAGAATGAAAGAGACTGTGGGAGGGAGGAGGAAGTGACAAAGGGAGAGGCAGAGAGCCCCCCACCCCCCAGGCAGAGGAGAGAGGGCAGAGGAGACCCTCTGCCATAGGCCACCCGATAGTCTAGAGAGATTACGATGAAACTGGACTCGAGCTGCCGGAACTGGCTTCTTCTTTCTTTCATTACAGACAGGGGCTCCTGGGAAGTTCTTCATGCCCTCCAGGTCCCAGCCCACCTTGGGGCCTCCACGAGGGCTGGGAGGGAGGAAGAGGTTGCCAGGGAGGGTGGTTCTGGAAACTGGATCTGGGCTCAGTTGGCCCAGAAGGGTGTTGGCTTTCCTGACCACTCTGATGAATGGAAGGTTTTCCCATTCTCTGCTGCCCCCTCCAGAAGGTGAGCTTCAGAAAAGCAGACCTTCTCTCTGTTCTGTGTTCCCTCCGCTCCCAGCCACTAGAACGGTGCCAGACACATAGTAGGTGTTCCATAAGTGTTTGTGGTGTGAATAATAAATCACAGAAGTGGAAACAATTCCACGGCTTCCCCATCCTCTCCCTTGCTGCATTCACAGCCGAGTCTTCTCACGGATGGACCTTCTCTCAGTTCTCAGCAAAGGCTGTTGACCTTTTGCACACACACACACACCCTGGGCAGGGTTTAGGGAGGGTCAGGAACCGCATGGCGAGCAGCTGATACTGGCTTGGCCAAATGAGAAAGGGAAAAATATATGCCCCTCCTGGGACCTTCTTGTTAGGGGGTTACCATCTGCGGGCTGTCTGCTGGAAGTGCTTTAGGCTCTGGGCGGGAGGACTGATCCTCTGTGACAAACATCCTGGCTGGGAAATCCCCCGTCTGAGGGGCCCTAGGGCCTGGGCGGCCTCCTTCCATGCCATCCTGCCCTCTTCAGACCTTCCCCTGGCTCCTGGGCCTGAGGGCAGGACCCCTCTCTCTGCCTCTGAGGGGC
Organism: Sapajus apella; assembly: GCF_009761245.1. Lineage (NCBI taxonomy): Eukaryota > Metazoa > Chordata > Mammalia > Primates > Cebidae > Sapajus > Sapajus apella. The sequence goes on along the minus strand of NW_022436952.1, from coordinate 859,250 downwards.
CCCTCTTGAGAGCTAGCCCAGTGCCCCTGGGGTGTCCCCTCCCTTGGAGCTCCTGTGCTGAAGTGATTAATGAGGCAGGGACAAAGCCTTTCTTCCCAGCTGTGTCAACACGCCCCTGCCCCCGTGGCCCGCTAGCTGCAGGTATGGGGAAGCAGCCCCCCACCCCCACCCCATTGCCCTAGGCAATTGCCTCTTCCAGGCCTGTTTGCCCCTTACCTGGGCTCTCTTCAGGGCCCCGGCCTCCCACTGGACCATGAGCGTCTGATGGTGGTGATGATGATGATGATTTTATGATGCTTATAGCACTTGAGGTTTGCTGAGAGCACGACTCTCCTTTTTCTCAGCTCCTCTTTCCAGCTGCCTGAGCCAGGGGATCGGGTATGGCTGTCTCTGGGTCACAGGGAGCAACTGGGCTACAGTTGCTGGTGCTGATACCACCTCCTCTGTGAAGCCTTCCCTGATCACCTCTGGCAGTCTTTGTGTCTGTCCCTCTTCTCCAGTCCTTTGTGTGTGAGGAGCTCATCTGTTCCCATGACTGCTTCCTTAAGGGAGGAGATTCTCTTTCTCTGGGTATGCATCTTTGGACCTCACCCCTCTTTCCCCACACTTCCATTCTCAAGACAGCCTAGCACGGTGCTTGGCGCGTGCTCTGTGCTATGATACATACTGATTGAATGAGCCAATGACCTGTGGATCTGGAATGATCTGGAATTCCACGGTGTAGTTCTGTATTGTCTGTGGTTCTGCAGACGGATTGCTTTGTGTTGGATCTGGCTCAGATCTGCCCAGGACCACACACCCTGCCTCTGGCCCCAGGTGGTCTTCGTGGGCTTCCTAGTGATTGCTGCCCAAGAAACCCTGTTGGGGAGGACGGTGACCTTGTGCCTCTGGGGGGTGGTGAGGGTGCGGTGGGGATTCAGAAAGCCAGAAGCAACCACATGCTTTGTTTCTTTTCTTTCTTTAAAACGAACTTTACATTTTAGAATAATGTTAGACTTACAGAAAGGCTGCAATGATAGCACATAGTTCTCAAATATCCTTTACCCAGTTTCCCCTCATGGTAACATATCATGAAACTCTGGTGCTTTTCTCAAAACTGAGAAATTAACATCGGTACATTACTAGTAATTAACTCCAGTCTTCCTTTGGATTCCGCAGTTTTTCCATTACTATCTTCTTTCTGTTCCAGGATCTAATCCTGGATACAGCATTGTATTTAGCCTGAATGATTTTGAAGATGGTGTTTGATTTAATATGCATGCAAATGTTGCTTTCTTCCTTATAACCTACCCGAGTTGTTTTTAATGTAAGAATAAAGGTTCTCCCTGCCAAACATTTCCGTACAATATTGCCACCACGTTTCTTTCTTGTGGCTTTTTAGACTGTCCTGCATACTGCCACGTGCCCTGTGGAGGGTGAAGCACCATTTTGAGAGGGCAGTCTCAGGCTGGGCACTGTGGCTCACGCCTGGAATCCCAGCACTTTGGGAGGCTGAGGTGGGCGGATCATTTGAGATCAGGAGTTTGAAACCAGCCTGGCCAACATGGTGAAACCCCGTCTCTACTAAAAAAATACAAAATTAGTCGGGCATGGTGGCAGTCGCCTATAATCCCAGAGGCCAAGGCTGGAGAATTGTTCGAACCTGGGAGGCAGAGGTTGCGGTGAGCTGAGATCGCGCCACTGTACTCCAGTCCGGGCAACAGAGCAAGACTCCATCTGAAAGAAAGGAAGGAAGGGAGAAGGAAAGAAGGAAAGAGGAAGGGAAAGGTGAGGGGAGGAGAAGGGAGGGGAGGAAAGGGTAGGGAAAACAATAGCCTCTGGGCATCTTTTGTATCCATAGCAGTAAAATCTCTGACTACAGGTCTGATTTGAGCAAGAGGCAGGGATCATTGGCCAGTGTAGGGCTGGGAAGAGCAGAGGCGCAGTGGGAAAGGGTGTGTGTCTGGGGAAGATTTGAAGGTAGGAGGTTCTCCAGGTAGCAGCCTGGGGTGCCCTGGGAGGCAGAGACGTGGGGTTTGAGTTGTGAGTGGGATAAACGTCCTGGGGTCCCCTGGTTCATTGGTCCCAGTCTTTTCTCTTCCTGTTTGCTTCTGCATCTTTCCATGCCTGTATCTCTTGGCTGCATCACAGTTGGTTCTGCTTTTGCTTGCATTCCTGGTAAACTGGAATAATTGGAGTTAAATTTTCAATTAAAATGTTACTGGATGTTCTGTTAATAACAGTGGTGAACATTCCGCCTCACTTTAAGCTTCCTGTGGAGCTGGGTCTTTGGAGTCCAGAAGGGCTGGAGGAGAAAGAAGCCAGAATGCAGGAGAGGTGATGGGTCAGCTAAGGTCCCTGCTCTTCGGCCTCCTCCACAGACTGGCTCCCCTTGTGGTTTGCACGTCTCTGAACAGTGTCTGCTGGTGTCTTCCACACACACTGGCCTCTAATTCTCCCTCTCTCTGTTGTCTAGGCTGGTCTTGAACTCCTGGGCTCAAGAAATCCTCATGTCTTGCCCTCCCAAAAGTGTTGAGGTACAGGCATGAGCCACTGCCCCTGGCTCTGATTTCTGATTCTCTTTGCCTCAAAAGGTTGACAGGCTGGTTGGGCTATGGGAGGATGTGGGAGGCAGAGCACTTGGCATTTGGTTTTAGAATTCTTTCTATTTTTGGAAAGCTAGCCAGTGACATCTGGGAGAGCCCAGCTGAAGGCTGGACAGGGAGAGGGGCTGAAGACCTTTCCACTGTGCTGGGAACAGGACACCCTGCTAGGTGGGCCTGTGGTCAGAGATCCAGGACACCCCCTCAGCCTTCCACCCAAGATCTTTTCCCTGACACTTATTGGAGGAGGCGGCCTCCTAAAAGCCAGCAGGCAGTCAGCAAACCAGGAGGGCACTGCACACAGGCATCTCCTGAGTGCTCGGGAAAGGAGGCGCCTCCTTTGATCTGTGGGTGGAGAGCACCATGATGTGTGTAGTGGGGACAAGGGGCATTCACCACCATCTCCTTCCGAGTTCCCTGCTACAGATTCTCTTCCTGGTCTTCATGTAATAATCTCAAACGTCTATAGGAGGTGGTCACTGCTATAAGAACCCTTGAATAGTGGTTCAAAACCTTGTCATTTCCCACCCCTAGTTGTTCCCCTAATTCAGACCCTAACATCAGGCAATTGGCTTAGAAAGGAACACAGATTTATTGTGCCAGACATGCTTTGGGGTACCCCCTGCTCATTCCAGCCTCTGTAGGAGGGGCAGGCTGAACAGTGGTAGTGTCCTGAGTCCCTGGGTCTCTGCTCACTGCCCCCAGTGATTGGAGCAGAGGTGGGCAGTTTACCTAAAGACAGTCAACTACAGCCTGGCTAGTGACCCAAAGCCCTGCCCTGAACCAGGAGCTGGGTCAGTCACATTCCTACCTCAACTGGGAAACAGAAGTTGGACCCAGTAGCAACTGGGATAGTAGTTGAAAGAGATTCTGAGAGGTTAAGGATGGAAAGTCAAAGACTTATGTGAGACAAAGTGACAAGGGAAGTGACAAAACAGAGTGTAGGAAGCTGTTGGCAGAGAGAGGAGAACAAGGGGACAGATGTCCAGAGAGAAGCAGAGTGACCACGAACCAGGGGCCTACCACTGGTTCACCGTTCTCGGTTCCCATTTCCATTCTGTTTCTAGACTGCTAGCCACCTAACATCCTTGCCACAAACTCCCCTTTTCCTTGAGGTGACTTAAGTGGACCTCTGTTCCTTGTAGATAAATGAGCCAGACCAGAATATAGATCTGTCTTGCCCACTCCTGAGAGCCTTGTTCCCACCTTCCAGCATCCTTCAGAACTTCAGAATTCTAGAACTTTGAGTTGGAACAAGGAGTGTGTTTCCCATGCATAATTGGTACCATGCTTCTGGTGGATTATGGGTGAAATGGGTTCTGAGGGTCTGACTGGGGAACCTAAGCACCATGAGGGAAAATGAGTCTTGAATTTTGACTGAGGCGCTCTGTGGTTGGGGTCTGAACATGGCACTCCTGTGCCGCCCAGTTGGGATCTCACTTCTGTTTCCATTGCTTCTGGAATCTAAACTGCTCCTCCTGTCTCTCTCACTTTCTAAAGCCTGCTCACTTTCTCACGACCTCTGGCCTGTGAGACAGATGCTACCACCTCCTTCCTCTTTCCCCAGAACGTACTGAAGGAGCCGTCCACACTCACTGCCTCTGCTTCCTCACCTCCCATGGATTCCTCAACTCTCATTCCACCCTTCCATGGAAACAATCTGTGGTTTAATGAGGTGCAGACTGGTCAATTTTGAAATTGTTCTTGGTAAAGGCATCAATGGCCAACTTGTCTTCAAACTATGGATTGGTTCTTGTCCTCATGCTCTTCCCACTCCACTGTGTGGAACTCTGTCTCCTCTTTTAGTTTATCAGCTCTCCTGGTCTCCTGGATGTCACTCTTTCCTGCTCCGCCTCCCAGATCTCCCTTGCTGCCCTCTGGCCTCCCTTATTTTTTCCACTCCACTGCTGGCTTCTCACCTTCAGTTGTCTTCTCCCTCTAAACTCACCCAGGCTCATATACCCTCTGCTCACACAGCAGTATCTCCAGCCTAAACTTTTCCCTGAGCCCTGTGCATATCATATCTCATCTGGTCATTTTATCAGAACAATCTTCCAAGCACCTCTGAGTCAACAGATCCACAGATGAGCATATCCTCTGCTCCCCAACTTGCGCCTCCTCCTGTATTTCCCTATTTGTGTTAACCACTATGTTCCCTGTTACCACTATGTACTATTGTCCAAATCAGAAAACTGGAAATCAAGCTAGACTCCTTTCACTTCCTCACCTTCCACATACGGTTACCCAGTAAGTTGTATAGCTTCTTTATTTTATTTTATTTATTTTTGTATAGCTTCTTACCAGAAATCTCACTAAACTTCATCCCTGCTCTCTGTTCCCACCAGCAGTGCCTTGGTTCAGGCCTTTATCATTCCTCCCTGGATTAATGCAAAATATTCCAACTGAGTTTGTTTCAATCCTTCTGCCAGTATTCTCTTTCAAAAAATGGATCAAAACATTCCATCTTCTGCCTATAAGCTTCCAGAATCTCCAAACAGAATAAAAATCCGCCCCCCCTTTTTTTTTAAGATGGAGTTTTGCTTTTGTTGCCCAGGCTGGAGTGCAGTGGCGTGATCTCAGCTCACTGTAACCTCCACCCCACTAGGTTCAAGTGATTCTCCTGCCTCAGCCTCCCGAGTAGCTGGGATTATAGGCATGCGTTGCTACCATGCCCGGCTAATTTTTTGTCTTTTTAGTAGAGACGGGATTCTCCGTGTTGGTCAGGCTGGTCTGAAACTCCCGACCTCAGGTGATCTGCCCGCCTCAGCCTTCCAAAGTACTGAGATTACAGGCATGAGGCACCATGCCTGACCAAAATTCCATTTTTTATTTTAGCATTCAGGGCCTTTCATAGTCTATGCTGAGTTTATTTCACCTGCCACCGCAGCCCATCACCTACTTTTAAAAATTTTTAATTTTTAAAAACAAGGTCTCACTATGATGCCTAGGCTAGTTTTGAAATCCTGGCCTCAAGAAATCCTCCTACCTCAGCATCTCAAAGTGCTGGGATTACAGGCGTGAGCTGCCAGGCCTGGACCCAACACCTACTTTTCCTGTATGCTTTACTCAGCCTCCTGGCCTGTAATCACAATGCCTTCTTTCACACTCCGCCTTAGCACATACAGGTCTTTGCCTGAAAAGTGCTAGTCCCTCTGTCTGGCACAATTCTACTTGTGCCCTACCCTGCAAAATCCCTCCCCACTATCAGCTAAATAGTGGTCCTCTCTAAATTTCCACATCCCTTTATCTTCAAAGAGCACACATAGCTTCGTATTGTGGTTACTTTTCTTTATCCATCTCACCATACTAGGCTGTAAATATCTTGAGGCCAAGGATCATGTCTGACTCAACCGAGGCTGGCAGTGTCTGGCGTGTATAGTCAGCAGATGCCTATTACTGAAGGGGTGAACGAATGAACAAATGAATGAGTGATTTTGGCTTCTGGGCCTACCTCTTTCTAAGCTGTGAGTATAAGCTGTGATCAGTAGGGGTTGGGAATACATCTCACACCTTCTTTGTCAACATTTTCCCAGGACGGGGCCTGGCACATGGTATGGTCTCAGTGCTGGTACATCAGATGTGCAAAAGGTCCTGGGTTCAGGCCAATGTAGATTTCTTTTGCACGAAGAGCAGCAAATAAACAGTCCTCTCTCCCTGTTTTGGATAAGACAGATGAGCCTAGAAAGCTTAAACAGGCTGGGCGAGGTGGCTCACGCCTGTAATCCCAACACTGGGAGGCCGAGGTGGGTGGATCACCTGAAGTCAGGAGTTTGAGACCATCCCGGCCAACATGGTA
>NW_022436952.1:849644-852472 GCF_009761245.1 Sapajus apella | reverse complement strand
GGCGCGTGGGCTTTTGTTGGTCTGGGGGTCGTTCTCGCCTCTTCTTCTTCACACTGCTCCGCAAGTCGGGTCTTACATGGAGGGCAGCAGGCAAAGAGAGAGAGATTGTGCAGGCAAACTCCTGTTTATTTTTATTTTTTTTACCATCAGATCTGATGAGACTCATTCACTATCACAAGAACAGCATAGGAAAGACCTACTCCCATAATTCAGTCACCTCCCACTGGGTTCCTCCCATGACATGTGTGAATGCTGGGAGTTACAATTCAAGATGAGATTTGGGTGGGGACACAGCCAAACCATATCAGTTATCCATCTCGATTTCTGAGTTTGGGGGCACTCCCTTAAGTTGTGTGCTGGAGGCAAATGCCTTACTGGTCTCTTAATGCCTTACTCCAGTACCTTAGGTTCTAAGATGGGCAGCCGCTGGTAAAGGCTGGGCCCTGGGGTTCACTTCCCTGGGTCCCTGGCTGACTGCAGCCCCAAGTAGCCCGGGCAGAACAGCTGCAGGCCTGGACCCTTCCTGTCCTTCAGGGATTGTGGCATGTGGTTTGGTCTGGCTTCTTCAGGAAATTAGGTCTCCCTTCACCCACTCGTGTTTCCTTGTTGAACAGCTGTGATCAGCCAGCCACCAAAGATGAAAAAATTGGGCTTCTCACTCTGTTGCCCAGGCTGGGGTACAGTGGTGCACACGTGGCCCACCGCACCCTCAAACTCCTGGGCTCAAGTGATCCTCTCATCTGAGCCCCACCAAGTAGTTGGGATTACAGGTGCACACCACCACACTCGACTAATTTTTGTATTTTTTGTAGATAAGGGGTTTCACCATGTTGTCCAGGCTGGCCTCAAACTCCCGAGCTCAAGTTATCCGCATTCCTTGGCCTCCCAAAGAGCTGCAATTACAAGCGCCGGCCTGGCTTCTAATGTCTTCTAAAGCCTGCCCTCCTCTGCAGCCCCACTGCCTGCTTGTCCACCCCTGCTCTCTTCTGACTGGTCCTCCCGCCTCCAGCCCCACCCCCTTCCACACCGGCCTTCACATTGCCACCAGGGTCACCCAGACAAACATCTCCCCATGGTGTTTCCCTGCTCAACTCTTCGGTTTCCTCAGCATGAAGTCCCAATGCAAAGGCGGTCACACCAGTGCCCTGACCCGACAGACTTTCTCCTTGATTAAACGTGAGTCAGAGTCAGGGTCCTCTGGGTCCCTTTTTTTTTTTTTTTTGGAGAAAGAGTCTTGCTCTGTTGCCCAGGCTGGAGCACAGTGGCGCAATCTCAGCTCACTGCAACCTCGACCTCCCAGGTTCAAGCGATTCTCCTGCCTCAGTTTCCCAAGTAGCTGGGATTGCAGGCATGCACCACCACACCCAGCTAATTTTTGTTTTTTTAGTAGAGATGATGTTTTGCCATGTTGGCCAGGTTGGTCTTGAACTCGTGACTTCAGATAATACACCCGGCTCAGCCTTCCAGAGTGTTAGGATTACAGTTATGAGCCACCATGCCCAGCCTGGGTCCTCTTTTTGACTGCATCTTGACTTTGGGCTGTGTCTTTGGACAATTTAGTCCAGTTGTAGCCTGAATCCTGCCAGGCCCATTTAGCAAAAATCCCCTATCCTTCCTCTCTGATCCAATTCCTCATCCCCACCCTGATGCCGCATCTCTGGCCTGCCTTCAGCAGGAATCCCCTGGCCTGAAGGCTTCCGCTTAGTGATTTTCCATCCACTGAGCCCACCCTGCTCCTTGGCTATAAATCTCCACTAGTCCTTGCTGTCTTCAGAGTTCAGCCCAATCTGTTTTCCCCATTGCCAAACCCCAGTGTAGCCCCCCCCTTAAATAAGGTCTTCCTTACTGTCTTTAAAAAGTGTTAAGAGTAATTTTTTCTTTAACACAACAAATTGCCTCCCTGAGTTCGGATCCTACTCAGGATCTTACACTGCAGTCACACCAGAATCCTCATGGTGTGCGGTGTGTGTCCCCTTTCTTTCCGGCTTCTCTGTCTTTGTACACACAGTTCTTGCCCTTGGATACCTTTTCTCCTCTCGTCTGCCTCTGAGCCAGCCCCCAGAGTCTTCTCTGTGCTTCGTGACTCCTCTCTGCTTAGCTATTACCCCGTTTGCTCCTCTGCACCGTAGTTAAACCTATTTGCAGGTCGACCTACCCCACCGAACTGTGAGCTCCTTGAAGGCAGGTCATGTCTATTTTGTATCCCCCCAAACCCATCCCCATTTCCCCCAGTACAGGGTCTGGCACAGAATTTTTCTATTTTTAGTAGAGATGGAGTTTCACTATGTTTCCCAGGCTGGTCTTGAACTCCTGAGTAAGTGAATAGGCACTGAGTAAATGAATGAGGGAATGAATGGATGGTAAGGACACCATGGGAGGGGAGGAAGAATAATATATTTTCCTTTTATTAAAAGATAGATTAACAAGAGAAAAGCATATTTATTTGTACAATAAGTTTACGTGACATGGGAGATGAAGACCCAAGGAAACAGGGAATACTGTGTATATTTTATGTTTAGGTTTGATGAGGAGCAGACACTTGTGTAGAAATATGATGGATGAGGCCAGGCACGGCGGCTCACACCTGTAATCCCAGCACTTTGGAAGGCCAAGGCAAGCAGATCAAGAGGTCAGGAGTTCAAGACCAGCTTGGCCAACACAGTGAAACTCCAGTTCTACTAAAAATAGAAAAATTAACCGGGCATGGTGGCACACGCCTGTAGTCCCAGCTACTCGGGAGGCTGAGGCAGTAGAATCACTTGAAACTGGCAGGCGGAGGTTGCAGTGAGCCGAGATTGCACCACTGCACTCCAGCCTGGGCAACACAG
>NW_022436952.1:793245-849544 GCF_009761245.1 Sapajus apella | reverse complement strand
AAAAAAAAAAAAAAAAAAGAAATACAATGGAAGAAAGGGGGTATGATCTAATGGTGATCAACTCCGGGGAGCTTAGCAAGGCCTGCGCGTCTTCAGATTCTTCCCTGCATCTTCATTCCTTTCCTCTGGGTGTAGGGAGGACCCACTCTAGAGGAAGGACAGAACATTCTTTTATGGTCTGCTTCGGGGAGAATAGTGGCAGAAGGTCAGAGAGACCTTCCTCCTTCTGCTGTTTTTGCCGACGTGCTGTACTGTTGGGTGGCGTGTCCTGAACTCCGTCACCATCTTGTTTGCCCCTTTAGGATTTGCCGAAAGATTCTGAGCAGAATCCGAATCCCTGGCCCCATCTTAGAGCTTGTAGCATCAGGTTTGGAGGTGAGGGGTTCCGGGTGCCCCAGCACCAGTGGGGAGGTGAGAAGGCCACCTTGGGAGAGCTGGGCCATTCCAGGGGAGGAAATTAAAACTAAATTTCGTTAATTGGTTTTCATATTGAACTCTGCTTCTTGAGTGAGCTAAATGTCTGGTTAAACAAATAGTGATAAAGATAGAATCACTTTGCTATCATTTTTTGTGGTAAGGGAAAAGAGAAAAAAACAAAGATGTTGATTTAAGATACAGCCTAGGGCTGCGGGCTGGGGAAACCCAGCGAAGGCTCCTGTTGTTTGGGGTTGGAGGTCGCAGGAGCAGTGGCTGCCTGGGGATCAGGCTCAAGGTTCTGGAGTGATGGAAAAACCTGGCCTGACGCTTTTCCTCAGCGGACCCTTCACTCGCTAACAGGAGCCAGCTGAGCGAACATAAACAGAGGCGCTGTAACCCGCACAGATCCCAGCTTCCTCTGAAATTTCCAGGCCTCTTTTTTCCTGTCGGATTCCAGACAGATGAAATTTTCCTGGCCCCAGCCCGTTCCTGGCAGCATCTCCCCTCTGAATCATCATAAATCAGAGCTGGCGGGGAGCAGTGGGGTTTTCCTGATTGACAAGCTGCTGCCCTGGTAAAATAGGGCTCCGTTTCCTAGGCTAAAAATAGCTCTGGGGTGCTTGCCTGAGTTCTCCCCGTCGCAAGTCACTGCGGGTATCTGCTTTGTATTTTAAATACTCATATCTGTCTCTGATTATTATTTCATTGAGAAGGGCTGTGGACGTGCAGACGTGGGCCCTGGTGGTCGTAAGTGACACCATTGTTCACAGGATCATATGCGGGGGCCTGTGCATTCCTCAAAGCCTCCATCATCCAAGAAGCCCCCAATTAATTTCAATACAAACACCGGATTTGGCCTCCCCCGCGCCTTTGCAGCCATAACACATGAGGTCATGCCGCTTTGGTTAACCCGAAGAGTTGCAGGGTGAGATGGGGAGGCTTCTAGGCCCCGGGGGAGGCTGAGTATCTGTCCCTCTGGGTTTAGGGGAGGCTGTTTACTGCAGTGGGGTCTACGGCACACCTACACTCTTTTGCGTGCCTTCTCAGAGACTCTGAAATCTTTGATTCCCAATGCGTCTTCCCAGCCACTTTCCCCATCTCTAACCACTCGCCTGCCAATCAATGTACCACACGCCCCTGTGGTTCTTTGCAAACTCCTTACCCTCCATGCTGTTGCACACACAGTTCATTCACTTGGGGCATCTTTTTGCCTCTTCATCAGGCTCCTTCTGGAAGATTCACCGCAGGAGTTTCTTCCTCTGGGAAGCCTTTCCTAATCACTCCATTCAGGGTTAAGTGCCATTTTGTCAGCTGGGAGCAGTGGAGTGGCTCATGCCTGTAATCTCAGTACTTTGGAAGGCCAAGGCAGGTGGCTCATTTGAGCTCAAGGAGTTTGAGACCAGCCTGGCCAACATGGTGAAACCATGTCTCCACTAAAAATACAAAATTAGTCAGGCATGGCGGTGCTTGCCTGTAATGCCAGCTACTCGGGAGGCTGAGGCAGGAGAATTGCTTGAACCCGGGAGGTGGAGGTTGCAGTGAGCCAAGATCACACCAATGTACTCCAACCTGGGTGACAGAGACTCCCAACTAAAAAGAAAAAAAAATTAATTTAGTTTTAAAAAAGTACCAGGCCAAGTGCAGTGCCTCACGCCTATAATCCCAGCACTTTGGGAGTCCAAGGCGGACAGATCACCTGAGGTCAGGAGTTTGAGACCAGCCTGATCAATATAATGAAACCCCATCTCTACTAAAAATACAAAATTAGCCAGGTGTGGTGGTGGGCACCTGTAATCCCAGCTACTTGGGAGGCTGAGACAGAAGAATTGCTTGAACCTGAGAGGCAGAGGTTGCAGTGAGCTGAGATTGCGCCACTGCACTCCAGCCTGGGCAACAGAGCATAACTGTGTCTCAAAAAATAAAGGACCGGCCAGGCATGATGGCTCACGCCTGTCATCCTAGCACTTTGGGAGGCCAAGGTGAGTGGATCACCTGAGATAAGAAGTTTAAAGCCAGCCTGGCCAACATGGTGAAACCCCGTCTCTACTAAAAATACAAAAAATTAGCCACGCATGATGGCAGGTACCTGTGATCTCAGCTATTCAAGAGGCTGAGGCAGGAGAATCGCTTGAACCTGGGAGGTGGAGGTTGCAGTCAGCCAAGGTCGTACCACTGCACTTTGGCCTAAGCGGTAAAGTGAGACTCCATCTCAAAAAAAAAAAAAAAAAAAGTACCACTTTCTCTTGTGTTCCTATAGCTTAGTGATTCTCAAACCCTAGCCCTCATCAGAATTACATAGAGGGCTTGTTAAAACACAGATTGCTGGGTCCCTCCCAATTTCAGAATCAATAGGTCTGAGGCAGGGCCTGCAAATTTGCATTTCTAAAAAGATCTCAGGAGGCACTGCATGGTGTGATCTCGACTCACTGCAACCTCTGCTTCCAGATTCAAGTGATTCTCCTGCCTCAGCCTCCTGAGTAGTTGGGATTACAGGCACACACCACCATGCCCAGCTAATGTTTATATTTTTGGTAGAGACGGGGTTTCACCATGTTGGCCAGGCTGGTGTTGAACTCCTGACCTCAAGTGATCTGCCCACCTCGGCTTCCCAAGGTGCTGGGATTACAGGTGTGAGTCACTGTGCCTGGCCACCTGCTTATTTTTTGTTCCTTCCCACTGGGAAGGCTGGGACTGTCTTTTCCATGTCTCTGTTCTACTGCTTGGCAGATAGTGAAGCTGATCCCTGGAAGTTTGTTGATTGAATAAATTGTGGATGTGGAACCAAGCTGCTGGTTATAGAGCTCAGTTGAGGGGAGGAGGTCTGCTGGGCAGGATGGCTGGTTCTCCGAGCTTTTGGAGTCATGAGTATGTTACTGGAAGGAGGGCCCAATCCAGACCCCAAGAGAGAATTCTTGGACCTTGTACAAGAAAGAATTTGGGTGAGTCTATAAAGTGGAAGTTTATTTATTTGAGACAGAGTCTCACCCTGTCAACCAAGCTGGAGTACAGCGGCACGATCGTGGCTCACTGCAGCCTCGACCTCTTTGAACTCATGTGATTCTTCCACCTCAGCCACTCAAGTAGCTGGGACTACAGGCACGCACTACCATTCCCAGCTAATTTTTGCATTTTTTTTTTTTTTTTTTTTTGTAGAGACAGGGTTTTGCCATGTTGCCCAGGCTGATCTCAAATAATCCACCCACCTTGGCCTCCCAGGGTGCTGAGATTACTGCTGGATCCGTTTTCTATAGTTCCTTCAACGTACTGTTGTGATCACACCTCCACACCTCTGCTTATGCTGTTTCCCCTGCTCAGCGTTTCCATGTTCTTTCTTTGCAGGTGGACATCCAACTCACTAATTTAAGACCGAGTCCAAATGTGGCCACTTCTGGGCAGGTCTGAGAGGCTTGTTTGCTTCTCTGGGCTCTCATATGGTAGCAGCCTTACTACTGTGGGTCTGGTTCCTGTACTAGCTGGGATGTCTCATTCATTCTTTATGCCTGTTCTGCAGCCTTTAGCGCTCTGCCTGGTTGGCAGTGGGTTCAGTTAAGGCATTTGGGGGTGGATCACACCTGTTCATCTTCCTTAGCAGCTATTGTGTTTTTTTTTTTTTTTTTTTTTTTGAGACGGAGTTTTGCTGTTGTTGCCCAGGCTGGAGTGCAATGGCGCAATCTCAGCTCACTGCAACCTCCGCCTCCTGGGTTCAAGCAATTCTCCGGCCTCAGCCTCCTGAGTAGCTGGGACTACAGGCATGCACCATCATGCGCAGCTAATTTTTTTGTATTTTTAGTAGAGACGAAGTTTCACCTTGTTGACCAGGATGGTCTCGATCTCTTGACCTCGTGATCCACCCACCTCGGCCTCCCAAAGTGCTGGGATTACAGGCTCGAGCCACCGCGCCCGGCCTGCTATTGTGTTTTTTGTTGTTGTTGAGATGGAGTCACACTCTGTCGCCCAGGCTGGAGTGCAATGGTACGATCTTAGCTCGCTGCAACTTCCACCTCCCAGGTTCAAGCAATTCTCCTGCCTCAGCCTCCTGAGTAGCTGAAATTACAGGCACCTGCCACCACGCCCAGCTAATTTTGGTATTTTTAGTAGAGATGGGGTTTCACCATCTTGGCCAGGGTGATCTTGAACTCCTGACCTCATGAGCCACCCACCTCGGCCTCGCAAAGTACTGGGATTACAGGCATGAGCCACCACACCAGCCTTAGCAGCTGCTGTTTGAGGTAGATCAGGTTGGGGCATTGCTCCCTCTCTGACTGCCAGAGCTGCTTGGCTGAATAAGGCGTCTCCTTCCTTCTCCCCGTTCCTGGGGTGACCCTGTCTACTAGTCCCATGCTCAGCTGGAAGGGATAACTGGTTGGGGTGAAAGAGGGACGAGCCAGGCAGCTGGTATGGCTCAGGGAGTCAGGCCTCCAGACCCCAGCCAGAGAGTTCAAAGCCCTGTTCTACTTCTAACCACCTGTGTCAATTTGAGCAAGTCATTTGTTATTACTGAACCTGAGTTTGTTTTTTCTTTCTTTTCTTTTTTTTTTTTTTTGAGACAGAGTCTCGCTCTATCACCCAGGCTGAAGTGCAGTGGTGCGATCTTGGTTCATTGCAACCTCTACCTCTCGGGTTTAAGCAATTCTCCTGCCTCAGCCTCCAGAGCAGCTGTGACTACAGGCATGCGCCACCATGCCCAGCTAATTTTTTATTTTTAGTAGAGATGGGGTTTCACCATATTGGCCAGGCTGGTCTTGAACTCCTGACCTCATGATCCACCTGCCTTGACCTCCCAAAGTGCTGAGATTACAGGCGTGAGCCACTGTACCCGGCCAAGCCTGAGTTTCTTCTGTAAAATGGGGATAATTATGCTGGCTTCCCAGGTCTAGTAAGGAGTAAAGATGGCATGTGCCAAGCTTCAGGTACAGGGCTTGGCGTGGGCTGTCTTTCCCTCTTCACCAGAGCTTCTGAACAAGGACTTCCAGCTTTCTCTTTGTGAGTCTCAGCAACGGTCAGCTTTACACAGGCCCCCTCCCTAATTTTCTTGCAATGACAGAGGACAGCAGTCTGAGAGGGGTGTCCATCAGGGCTAAAAGCAAGCTGCTTCACCCAGGCTGATTTCAGCTGGAAAACCAGACCTTAGACAGGAGGGAGGAAAAATTATTAAAGGATTAAATCCAGAATAATCCTATAAGCCCCAGGAGGCTCAGAAAGCAATAAGCCACAGACTTAAAATCTGATCTGTGAATTCACGGGGGCGGAATCAGCATCGGAAGGCAGGGAGTGGGTTTCAAGTGTACACTGTGGTCAGATTTCTTCTAAATTATGGCCTCATTTTGGCCACTTGGACAGTGTTTTGTTTTTTTGTCCCCCCTCATCTTGTCATGGTTTTTAATAACAATACGCGAGCTCCAGGAGTGGGGGAACTCTTGCAAAAATTCCATAAAAATAAAAATTTAATTAAAATACACAAGTCATGAAATTCCATCCTTGTAAAGTGAGACATCTCAGGACTCTGCCCTGAGCTGCTCTCGGTCCCCGGGGTCCCAGGTTCACGCTGGCTCCTCCTTGGGCCCTGTTAGAGAAGACACAACCTCATCCAGGGCCCTCATTGCCGGCAAAGGGTGCAGGCATCTTCTGGTTCCTGCTCCAAACTCTCTCCTGGGTGAAAGAGATCCCCAGTGTCCTGCCTGTAAAGGCCAGGAGGGTCCTGAGGCTGGGATGAGGGGTATTTCATGGGACTGGAGGCAGGCCCATGAAATACCCCTGTGGGCTATGGGAGGGGCTGAGTACCTGGCCTTTTGGGGCAGAAAGTGTGGTTTTCGCCTTTTCCCAGGCAGAAGGAAGAGCACAGACCTGGCCATTGGAACCCAGGAGTCTTGCATTCACGTCTCAATGACATCACAATTAGCGGGGCAACATGAGCAACTCACTTCTTTGTGGGCCTTAGTTTCTCCATCTGTGAGTTGATTAGGCTGGACCAGGGATTTTCCAAGGTGTACATGGAGGAGTCCTAAGGGTTTCACAAAACCCTCCTTAGCGCCTCCCAGAAGTCTTGGAGGGTCAAGACTCTCCTCCTCCTGCTCCCTTCCCTGCCTCCTTTTGTCTGTTTCATAGATTGGGGTTTCCTGTAAGATTTTGTTTGAACAAAGGGTGCTGAGGCTGAAAATGCTCGATCACCTCCGAGGATCCTTCTGGCTGGAAGTGTCTGTGATCTGCCCGTTAGTGTCTGGCTCTGCTTCTATTTATTTGGCAGCTGCTTCCTGTGCGAGTGCATGAGGGCCTCGCCCCTCCCCACTCGCATTTCTCTTTTTGTCTGTCTTCTATTCTGAGTCATGGAACCATGAGAATCTGATGAAAGCTACCAATCCTCTCCCTGGAAAAATATACACAGGAAAATATATATGCATACTGTGGAAATGTAACCATTGGAGCATCCAGATCCCTTTTCAAGAACCTGTCTTTCTTTGGGAAAATTACTTGACAGGTCTATGGGCCTGAGGGCAGGGTATGAAAGGCCGGAGCAGAACCAAGGGAGGACCTTGTCGCTCTGCATAAAAAAAGGGCTCACTTCACCATAAAAAAAGGGCTCACTTTGCAGATTATCTCACCACCCGGCAGGCACTGCCCTTGCTCTGCTCTGGTTGACCCAGACAGAAATCAGCCCCTCTCCATGGCATCACCACCAGAAGCTGTGTTGTCGACCTGGCTAAAGGTTTGAGGGCCAGCAAGGCAGGGTAGATGGAACCCCCTCAGTATTTAGTCTTCTGGTAGTGAGTGATTAAATCTCAACTCGAATTTCTTGCAAGAGGCTGGGCGTGATGGCTCACACCTGTATCCCAAGCACTTTGGGAGGCTGAGGTGAGAGGATCTCTTGAGCCCAGCAGTTTGAGACCAGCCTGGGCAAGATAGTGAAACTCCATCTCTACAGAAAAACAAATTTAAAATTAGCAAGGCACGGTGGTACATACTTGTTGTCCCAGCTACTCGGGAGGCTGAGGCAGGAGGATGGCTTGAGCCCCGGAGGTTGGGGCTACAGCGAGCCATGATTGTGCCACTGCACTCCAGCTTGGGTGACAGAGTGAAACCTCTAAAAAAAAAATAAAAAAAAAATTTAAAAAGACCAGGGGTGGTGGCTCATGTCTGCAATCCAAGCACTTTGGGAGGCCAAGGTGGCAGATCATAAGGTTAGGAGTTTGAGACCAGCCTGGCCGACATGGGGAAACCTCATCTCTACTAAAAATACAAAGATTAGCCAGGTGTGGTGGTGCGCATCTATAATCCCAACTACTCAGGAGGCAGAGGCAGGAGAATTGCTTGAACCCAGGAGGTGGAGGTTGCAGTGGGCTGAGATCACGTCATTGCGCTCCAGCCTAGGCAACAAGATCAAGACTCTGAAAAAAAAAGAGAAAAGAAGAAAGAAAGGCAGATGGAAAGATGGAATATGTTGATGTTGACTCGTCTAACTGGGAAGTTGCCAGTGGAGCCACGATTGTACTGAGTTGCATGACCCAAGGAGTGCTATTCACATTTTGGCAGCTCTCGAATCTGGCTCAAGTGGAGATCTAGGGACTCAAAGGACACTTCTCTTCTTGTTCCCCATCTCTCTTGGTTCAGCTTCTTTTGGTCTTGGCTTCAGTCTCTTTCTCTGTAGAGAGGCCTCTTCCCTACAGTTGAGAAGATGACCCCAATAACTCTAGGCCTACTGCACACCAGCCTAGTAACCCCTGTGGCTGGGTGGGCTGGGATATCATAGATGACAAAACTTCTAGAAACATGGAGTTGGGGAAAGGCAGCTCTCTGTTTTCGCCAGATGGTGAAAGGGACACTGGGCAGGAAAAACAAACACATCACACACACGCACACACACACACACACACACACACACACGCACACATGCAACACGAACGTCTACCCTGCCTTGCTGGTCCTTGAACATTTAGCCAAATTTGCAACACCCTTGTATATGAGTGATTTCTTTTTTTAAGGAAGTCATGGAGAAGAGAACAGAACATGATTAGCAGCTGCAAGGTCGCAAGATGATTGACAAACTAAATCACCTTGGAAGATGGTAGAGCCGGTGATAACCGGGAAGTCATTAGCCAGATCCCAGAATTCCTGGGGGGCCTGAGAGTGGGGTGCACGTGGGCTGGCATAGATGCTGATTTTATTTGAACTCAAAGGATCAGGTGTGGACAGGTGTGGTGGCTCATGCTTGTAATCCCAGCACTTTGGGAAATCAAGGGGAGAGGATCAATCACTTGAGGCAGGAGTTTGAGACCAGCCTGGGCAACATAATGAGACCCTGTCTCTACAAAAAATTAAAAAAGAAAGAAAAAAAAACTAGCCAGTTGTGGTGGCACATCCCAGATACTCAAGAGGCTGAGGTGAGATGATTGCTTGAGCCCAGGAGTTCAAAGCTGCAGTGAGCTCTGATTGCACCACTGCAATCCAGCTTGGGTGAGAGAATGAGACCCTTTCTTTAAAAAAAAAAAAAAAAGTTGGGTGTCTTAGCTAATGTCTGGATTATACACACAAAATACTGCATAAAATTCTGGGACTTCAGGATCTCCCAAAACTCAGGCAGTGCAGAGCCCCCATCTTGGATCCTGTCTCTTTTTTTGATTTTTTTCTTTTTCTTTTTTTATTTTATTGCACTTTAGGTTTTGGGGTACATGTGAAGAACATGCAGGATTGTTGCATAGGTACATACATGGCAATGTGATTTGCTGCCTTCCTCCCCTTCACCTATATCTGGCATTTCTCCCCATGTTATCCCTCCCCAACTCCCTACTCCCTGCTGTCCCTCCCCTAGTCCCCCTCAAGAGACCCCAGTGTGTGATGCTCCCCTCCCTGTGTCCATGTGTTCTCATAGTTCAATACCCACCTATGAGTGAGAACATGCAGTGTTTGATTTTCTGTTCTTGTGTCAGTTTGCTGAGAATGATGGTTTCCAGGTTCATCCGTGTCCCTATAAAGGACACGAACTCATCGTTTTTTTATGGCTGCTTAGTATTCCACGGTGTATATGTGCTACATTTGTATCATCAATGGGCATTTGGGTTGGTTCCTAGTCTTTGCTATTGTAAACAGTGCTGCAGTGAACATACGTGTGCATATGTCTTTATAACAGAACGATTTATAATCCTTTGGATATATACCCAGTAATGGGATTGCTGGGTCAAATGGAATTTCTATTTCTAGGTCCTTGAGGAATCACCACACTGTCTTCCACAATGGTTGAACTAATTTACGCTCCCACCAACAGTGTAAAAGTGTTCCTATTTCTCCACATCCTCTCCAGCATCTGTTGTCTCCAGATTTTTTAATGATCACCATTCTAACTGGTGTGAGATGGGATCTCAATGTGGTTTTGATTTGCATTTCTCTAATGACCAGTGATGATGAGCATTTTTTCACATGTTTGTTGGCCTCATATATGTCTTCTTTTGAAAAGTGTCTGTTCATATCCTTTGCCCACTTTTGAATGGGTTTGCTTTTTCCTATAAATCTTTTTTAGTTTTTTTTTTTTTGTTTTTTTTTAAGACTAAGTCTCACTCTGTCACCCAGGCTGGAGTGCAATGGTGCCATCTCGGCTCACTGCAACCTTTGCCTCCCAGGTTCAAGCGATTCTTCTGCCTCAGCCTCCCGAGTAGCTGGGACTACAGGTGTGCACCACCATGCTCAGCTAATTTTTCTATCTTTAGTAGAGACGGGGTTTCATGGTGTTAGCCAGGACGGTCTGATCTTCTACCTCATGATATACCTGCCTCGGCCTCCCAAAGTGCTAGGATTACAGGTGCGAGCCACCGAGCCCAGCCTGTTCTCACTTTTTTTTTTTTTTTAACCACTGTCATCTGTGTACTTCCTCTCATGCAACAGATTCCAGGGCTGAGGCCCCCACCCCTAACACTCAGGCCTCTCTAGCTCTACTCTGAGATGTGATACATACACTCCCGTGGGAATTTTCTGGACTGTCCTCAAAGACCACTGGGCAACCCCAAATTCTGCATTTGTACCAGTTCTCCTCTGCCTCAGGATGATATAGCAGTCCCAAGAGAATCAAAGCCTCCTGCTGCCCCCACCCCTCCCATCCCCACGGCTGAGAACCTGTCCTTCCCGATGATGTCATATCTGGCACATGGGCCTCAGCTAGAATGAGGAGCTGCGGGTCACCCAGTGCAGACCGCTCCTGGCAGGGGAGCAGCCACAACTTGGTCCTGAGCCTGAGCTGCTGCAGGATTTACTACTACCTGCTTTTCTTGGATCTGACAACTGCAGAAAGGGTTGGAGAAAGGATTTTGAATTTGTCCCAAGAAAATAATTCAAAAGAAGAAAAGTGCTACAGGCAAGAAGGCGTCCATTGGTATGGTAGTGACACTAATCACCAACAACCGAGAAGCCCAGTAATGAGAAGAACCAGCATTTGCCCTGCATTTCACATTACTCTGCCTGCCTGCTCATGATTACCCCGTGAGCTAGGTAGGCGCGTGGTCCAAGTTTACACAATGAGTGAGTGGCCGAGCTAGACTTTAAGCCTGGGCTCTCTCAACTCCACCACTCTGGTGATATTTTCTCCCTCTGATTTAACCACTTGTTTTATGCAAGTTAAATTAGTTACAAATGCCTTCTACTGATTGCTGGCTTACTCTGTGGAGGCATTGTACCAGATGTGCCACAGATGGGCTTCATCACGTCTTTCTCCAAATCCTGCGAGATGGATTTTATTTTATTTTATTTTATTTTATTTTATGATGGAGTCTCACTCTGTTGCCAGGCTGGAGTGCAGATTTCAGTTCACTGCAACCTCAGCCTCCCGAGTTCAAGCGATTCTCCTGCCACAGCCTCCTGAGTAGCTGGGACTATAGGTGTGCGCCACCATGCCCAGCTAATTTTTATATTGTTAGCAGAGACGGGGTTTCACTATGCTGGCCAGGATGGTTTCGATCTCTTGACCTCGTGATTCGCCTGCCTCAGCCTCCCAAAGTGCTGGGATTACAGGCATGAGCCACCGCGCCCGGCCCTGAGATGGATATTATTTTAAAGATGAAGAAACTGAGATTGAGCGTAGATAAACTATTTGCCCAGATCACAGATGTATTTTAGGTTTTGTCTGATTATTATAACTATCACGATGATGAATTACATTCTGATTCCAGCTTTTTTCTTTTCTTCTTTTTCTTTTTTTTAAGATAGAGTCTCGCTTTGTCACCCAGACTGGAGTGTGGTGTTGTGATCTTAGCTCACTGCAACCTCTGACTCCCAGGTTCGAGCAATTCTGCCTCAGCTTCCCAAGTAGCTGGACTTACAGGCATGTGCCACCATGCCCAGCTACTTTTTGTATTTTTAGTAATACCGGGTTTCACCATGTTGGTCAGGCTGATCTTGAACTCCTGACCTCAAGTGATCCGCCCACCTCGGCCTCCCAAAGTGCTGGGATTACAGGCGTGAGCCATTGCACCTAGCTGGCTTTTTTTCTTTTTAAAAATTATTTCCTTGGAATAAATAAAATTATTTCTCATCTCTGAGTCTCAGTCTATATGCAAATAGTGACTACTCTGTAGGGTTGTACTGAGAATGAGGTGAGGTGTCCTATGTAAAAGCACCAGGCAAAGATTGGCATTTAATGAGTCTCCATCAATGTGGGGTTCCTGCCTTCTTTTTGTGACCCTTGAGAGCAACTTCTGTGTTTGCTTATCATTTTAGTCAACAAGATGGTTCAGGGCTGCGTGGATGCTTGACCACATATGCAGATGGCTGAGAGTTGGAAGAGTAAATGAATACAGAAGATGCAAAATAGGGTCTGCGGGGTCCTCACTTGCCCAGGGCAGGCAGAATGACTGTTTTCTAGAACTACTCCAAAGTCCTACATTTGGGTTCTGAAAATCAGTGGCATTGCTGGGCAAGGTAGCTCATGCCTGTAATCCCAGCACTTTGGAGGCCAAGAGTTCGAGACCAGCCTGGCCTACATGGTGAAACCCTGTAGGGTTTAGTCTCTACTAAAAATACAAAAATTAGCTAGGCGTGGTTGTGCACACTTTTAGTCCCAGCTACTTGGGAGGCTGAGGCAGGAGAATCACTTGAACCCAGGAAGTGGAAGTTGCAGTGAGCCGAGATGGCACCATTGCACTCCAGCCTGGGTAACAGAGAGAGATTCTGTCTCAAAAAATAAAATTAATAAAATAAATCAATGGTACAATTATGCAATGGTGGGTGACTAGGCTTTCCTTACATTTCATAGAACACAGACCTAGGGGCTTTAGTCAAGATCAAAAGAAATAATCTGTGAGATACATCCATTAAAATGCTAATGGCATCTTGGGCAGGAATCAGGGACAGTGTCCATCACACAGGGGGAAACAGTCGCACTGCACAACCACATCTAGAGAGTTGTGATCGATTCTAGGAACCATACTTTAGGAAGTACGCTGATATACTGGAGTGTATACAGAGAAAGGATGGGGAAAGTGACAGAGCACCATCATCTCAGACTAACACTGCCACTTTTAGTTCCAGCTCCCTTTCTAGTCTCAGGCATTTCAAGGAAATCACTTCTTTTCTAACTACAAGCAGCCAAAAAGAGCAGACAGTAAAACACAGATAAGACAGCTCGGGCACAGAGGGAGGTGGGGAGAAAGCCTCTTGGGTAACTGCCAAACTTCACCCTCATACAAGGGGCCCGGTGAAACAGTGGGCCCTAATGAGCACATTCCTTTCCCTTCAGGTGCACTAAGATACAGCAGACTCAGAGGTAATGCCTGCAGCTGCAGAAAGAGACATCGCAACAGACACTCAGCTCTCCCTCCTAGATAAGACAGCAAAGAGACACGGAAGCAGTCCAAGCCTCTGATAAATTCTCCCACCCTGAATTCTTCAAAACTCTTAGTCTGTAAGAGAGTGTGCCTCTGACCTAAGTCGACCAGAAGCTTCTCCCAGGTTTGTTTTCTCTCAAATAAACCTGTCTTGACTGGCGAGCTACCTTTCATGTTTCTTTCCTCTTTCTTTAATTCTTACAGGAGGTTGTGGAAACAAATGGAGGCTGAAGGAACTGAGATGCTGAGACACGTATTAGTTATTAATTGCTGTGTAACAGATTATCCCCAAACTTAGAGGCTTAAGAAACCATATACATTTATTAGCTCCCAGTGTCTGTGGGTCAGGAATCTGGTATGAGTGCTCTGCTCAGGATTTCACAAGGCTGCAGTCAGGGTTTTGGTCAGGGCTATGGTTCAGGGGAGGAGGATTTGCTTCAAAGCTCATTCTCACTGCTGTTGGCCAGAAACATTAGTTCCTGCCCCGTGCTCTCCATAGGGCAGCTCAACATGGCAGGTGCTGACCCTCAGAGTGATGGAAGAGAGAGTGAGCAAGATGGAAGTCACAGACTTTTGGTCACCTAATCTTGGAAGTGACAGCCCACCACTCTTACCCTGTACTGTTTGTCAGAAGTGAGTTGCTACGTCCAGCTCACACTCAGGAGGGGGTACAAGAGTTGGGGCTCCTTGGGAGCCACCTTAGAGGCTGCCTACCACAGGTGAGGAGGCAGGGAGGACAGAGGATAGATGTGCTCTTTATTAAGAAGGGGTGCTGGTTGAATTGCATGTGGATTGTGGACATAGAGGGGAGAATGCATGAGTGAGAAATGGCAGGGAGGCCTGTTCAGCTAGTGAGTCAGTTAGAACTGCCTAATAATGGAAAGGACTGCCTAGGTAGATAATGAGCTCCCCGTCACTGGTTGTATCCAAGCAGAAACTGATGCCCTTCAGGGAAGTGGTGGAGAAGGTTCTGGTTTGGGTGGCAAGCTGGACTGTCAGACAGGCCTCTGAATCAGACAGGCCTCTGATTTTCTGCTGTTTGAACTTTCAGTCATTTGGAATTTAGGAATGATTAGGTAGCAATTTCTACCTAATCATAGCAGAATCTATTTAAATAGTAAGCTCTTTAACTTTTTAAAAGTAGGATTTTCTACAAAGTCGTGGAAGGTGGGTGTGATTACCTTTTGAGCCTCTGAAATAGGCCAGGTACTGTGTCACTTACTCCTGCTAACAACTCTCCCATCTCACAGTCAGGCTCCTGGGATTAATATGATGACTCCAGAGTGATGGGGGCCCAGGCTCCTTCTTTCTTGTTGCTCAGCCAGCCTTAGAGAATTGCCTTTGTCTGCATGGCCCAAGACAGCTCTCCACCACTTCTGTATTCCCAAGCAAGGATAAAAGAAGTGTAGGAAAAGGTCTGACCCTTTTTTTTGTATTTGACTGCTGACAGTTTTTAAGCCCTACCCCTCTGTCTTCCCTTGGTGCCTCATGTCTGGCAAGTTGAGAAAGCCCAGGAAAGTCAGGCATGGTGGTACACTAGGGGCTGAGGATTGCTTGAGCCCAGGCATTTGAATCCAGCCTGGGCAACATAGGGAGACCCTGGTCTTAAAACAAAAAAATCCCAGGAGTTCCCTTCTTTGCTGTCAGCAGGAAGTTCAAATCATGAACTTGGTCCCTCACACCAGTCCCACCCCCACCCCCATCCCCATTTTATGTCTACCATAAAAATGCAGGACAGACGAGCCCCCAAATTGTGGCTTAGCCCAAGAGGGTGCTTAGCTTCACCCAAGAAAGAATTCAAGGGTGAGCCAGTGGTGTAGGATAGCAACTTTTTTTTTTTTGAGATGGAGCTTCACTCTTGTTGCCCAGGCTGGAGTGCAATGGTGCAATCTCAGCTCGCTGCAACCTCTGTCTCCTGGGTTCAAGCAACTCTCCTGCCTTAGCCTCCTAAGTAGCTGGGACTACAGGTGCATGCCACCATGCCTGGCTAATTTTTTGTATTTTTAGTAGAGATGGGGTTTCACCATGTTGACCAGTCTGGTCTTGAACTCCTGACCTCAGGTGATCTGCCTAGCTTGGGCTCCCAAAGTGCTGGAATTATAGACATGAGCCATGGCGCCCAGCTTTGGATAACAACTTTTATTGAAGTGGTGGTATACAGCAGCAGCAGAGAGACTGCTCCTTGCGGAGTAGGGCTACCCCATAGGCAGTGTGCCCAGAGTAACAGCTCAGAGGCAGTTCTGCAGTCATATTTATACCCACTTTAGTCATATGCAAACTAAGAGGCAGATTATGCAGAAATTTCTGGAAAATGGGTGGCAACTTCTAGGTTATCAGGTTGTTAACATGGAAAGGGGCAGTAACTTCTGGGTGTTGCTATGGTACTGGTAAACGAACATAGCACACGGGAGGCCATGTCTTAAAGAGAGGTGCTTTCCCCTCCTCCCCTCTTTTAGCTAGTTCTCAATCTGATCCATTGCTGAAGCCCGCCTCTGGAGTCAAGTCCCACCTCCTACCTCAACATGACCAAACCTAACTGCAAGCAAAGCTGGGGAATGTAGTCTGTCTTGGGCGGCCATGTGCTCTGCTGAAATTCTAGTCTGTTGTTAATGGAATAAGGGGAGGGTGGATATTTGGGGCCATATCACCCTTCTATTGAGGCAGAAACTGAGACACAGAAAGGCTAAATAGGCCAAGTACAGTGGTTCACGCCTGTAATCCCAGCACTTTTTGAGGTGGAAATGGGCAGATCACTTGAGGCCAGGAGTTCAAGACCAGCCAGGCCAACATGGTAAAACCCCATCTTATAAAAATGCAAAACTTAGCTAGGCATGGTGGTGGGTACCTGTAGTCCCAGCTTCTCAGGAGGCTGAGAAGTTTGGTGATCTGGTGAATTTCAGTTCTTTGATATATATATATATTTTTCAGAGGCCTGAAGGTCTTTTCCTGAGGAAGGAACTCAGATAAAACAAATGTAAGTTTCAAGTTTTAAGACCAGAAGGGGCAATATCTATTTTTATCAAAAAAAAAAAAAAAAAAAAAAGCGTCTATTTATTGGGTAGATCTCACTACTTGTCTCCTGAGGGGCAATAAGATCACACAAGAATTGTTCGAACCCTAGAGGTAGAGGTTGCAGTGAGCTGAGATCATGCCAGCCTGAGTGACAGAACAATACTCTGTCTCAAAAAAAAAGGCAAAGAAAGTAAGAAAAGGCCAGGTGCAGTGGCTCATGCCTATAACCCCAGGACTTTGGGAAGCTGAGGTGGGTGGATCACCTGAGATCAGGAATTGGAGACCAGCCTGGCCAACATGGTGAAACCCCATTCCTACTAAAAATACAAAAAAAGGTAGCCAGGTGCGGTGGTGCACACCTGTAGCCCCAGCTACTCAGGAGGCTGAGGCAGGAGAATTGCTTGAACCTGGGAGGCAGAGTTTTGCAGTGAGCGGAGATTGCAACACGGCAGTCCAGCCTGGCTGACAGAGTGAGACTCTTTCTCAAAACAAACAAACAAACAACAAAAAAAAAACAGGCTAAATGAATTGCCCATGCCATCAGCTCTGGTGTCGTTACAGAGAAAAGTGCCACTGTTACCAAAGCACCAGGCATTTGGTCTAGGTCCTGATGTTCACCACACAGAAAGCCAATGACTGAGATGATAAGTATTGCCAAGAAAGAAGGCTTTAATTGGTGCCTCAGCTGAGAAGGTGGGAGCTCAGTCTCAAATCCATCTCCCTGATGTACTAAAACTAGGGGTTTATATGGCAGGGAAGAAATGTAACAATGTCCCTTCCCCTGGACTGAAAATGCCTTAAGGTTTCTTTTGCTCCAGCACCTAGATCAGTGCCTGGAACATAACAGGTGTCTTGTAAATGACCGTTGACCGCATGAGTGGGTATTTATTTTATTTTATTTTTGAGACAGTCTTACTCTGTCATCCAGGCTGGAGTGCAGTGGCATGATCTGAGCTCGCTGCAACCTCTGCCTCCCAGTTTCAAGCAATTCTTGCGCCTCAGCCTCCTGACATAACTGGGATTACAGGTGTGCACCACCACGCCCAGCTAATTTTTGTAATTTTAGTAGAGATGGGGTTTCACCATGTTGGCCAGGCTGGTCTCGAACTCCTGGCCTCAAGAAATCTGCCCGCCTCCGCCTGGGACTACAGGCATGAACCACCATGCCCAGCCTAATTTTTGCATTTTTATGGAGACAGGGTTTTGCCATGTTGGCCAGGCTGGTCTTGAACTTCTGGCCTGAAATGATCCACCTGCCTCGGCTTCCCAAAGTGCTAGGATTACAGGTGTGAGCCACTGAACCCAGCCTGCATGAGTGAATGAACTGAAGAAGTGAGGACAGAAGGAAGGCTGGGGACAAGATCGAGGTTTAGCAGGGAACCAGAACCACCGTACTAGCCAGTATTATTGCAGTAATGCTCCATGACAAGCCCTCCCAAAACACTGGCTTACCTTAACCAGTGTTCATTCACGTATTTTCCCCACTTAAGAGTCAGTGAGTGGGGAGTTCTCATTCACGAGGCTGGCTGTGCTGGGGCTCAGCTGTACTTGGCTCTGGGCTTAAGCTCAGGTATGCTACATGGGTTTCTTCCGTTTCTTGGGCAAGTTGCTATTTGGCATGTGCCCTTCTCATGGTGTGTGGCAGGAGTGGAAACATATGGTGCTGCTTCAGGCTTTAGCTTGGAATTGGCATGCTGTTGCTTCTCACATCCCATTGGCCCAAACTGGACACATGGTCAAGCCCAATGCTGCTGGGTGGGGAAATATGTTCCACCCATTCTCCTGCCCCGAGTCACAAGGTAAGTCACACAAAGAGCTGAAGAACAGTCTATTGCAGCTTCCCTGAAACAAAACCCAGAACCTCTTCGGTTCCTCCAGTGAGAATCTCTAGAAGAGTGACTGCTGGTTCCTGAGTGCCACTTGTGGTCCTGATAGCCCTTTCCTTCTGGGGTTAATGGCAGAAAGTGACAATTGTCCCCATGACCCATTGCCCCTTTCTTCCTTTTAGTAATAGAACACCCCAGGTTTTAGTTGGGCATGTGGTGCCCACTGGAGACCACATTTCTCAGCCTCCTTTGCAGCTAGATGTGATCATGTGACTAAGCTGTGGCCAAGGGGATGATGCAGAAATCCCACAGGCACCTTCTGGTGACGGTCGTATGAAGAAGCTGCATGTCCCCCCCTCCTCTGTCCTCGCCTTGGGCTGGAATGTGGGCACTCAGGAATGGCGCGGGAGCCTCAGCCATGAAAATAAGGACCGTACTCTAGGATGACAGAGTAACACAGCAGAAGGAATCTGGGTGTCCTCACAAGCTCTTGGTATTTGCCTGGATTGCCTGTCTAACCCTGGTCCCTAATGTGAGAGAATAAAATTCTCTTCTGTATTATATTTTTGTTTGTTCCAGCATCTTAACCTGTATCTTAACTCACAAAAGGTCCCTCACTTGTCACCCCTTTGCCGCCCCCGTTCTGGCTCCTAAAGACCCCTTGACTGCCTCTTATCTCCCGTTCACCAAAGTGTGGACACAAATCCCTTTTCTTGATTTTCTTTAGTAAAATGGAGACAGGATGGATTTTTAAAAAATCATGAACTACAAAGAATAGTCAATGGATAAATAAAACCCAAGAAATGAAACAGAAAGCAATCAAGTTTCCATCACAGAGATACCTTGCCCCATTATGGCCATGACCCAGGGCAGTCTGATTGTGCTTTGCCCAGGGGCCTGAAATTTAGAGGATATGGAATTTAAAGCGCTCAGGTGCGGAAAGTGATGAAAGTGAAAACGTTATGACATTTTTAACATCCTGACTACATATGTACCCCTGCATGACACAGAAACAAAGGGATTTGGCCCTTCCATAGGAAGCTTCCAGAGGGCGTGTGGTCAATAACACCCCTTTCGTGATTCCTAATGGAAAACCGAAGCTGGTCTGAGAGTGTGTTTCAGACTCTTGCCTGAGGCAGCCAAAATGCCCGTTAGACCTCTGTGTCCTCCACAGGTGACTCACCCCCTGGACTCCGCACCTTTTCACTCTCACCTTTCAGAATTTCCAAGGATTCCAATTTTGTGGCCACTTTATGGAGTTTCTTGCTCCCCAAACCTCAGGCTACTTCCCTCCAACCCACATCATTTTATTTCCTGCCCTCTCTCACCTGGGCTCCTGGCCATGCCATTTCTTTCTTGGTCAAGACCAAGAAAGTTCCCCTCAACTCTCTGGAACCCTTCTTCATCCTTCCAGGTTCCATTCAGAGTGACTGTATCATCCCTAGGCCATTGCCAGGAATCTGGTGACGAGTCCAAGAAGTAACCCGTGACCCATATTTTCCAGGGTCCTGCAAGAATTTGACATTTGCAGATCCTACTCTCACAATTTTATTTATTTTTATTTTTTTATTTTTTGTCTTTTTGAGACAATCTTGCTCTGTTGCCCAAGCTGGAGTGCAGTGGTGCAATCTTGGTTTATTGCAGTCTTTTTTTTTTTTTGAGATGGAGTCTCACTCTGCCGCCCAGGCTGGAGTGCAGTGGTGTGATCTCGGCTCACTGCAACCTCCGCCTCCCAGGTTCAAGCAATGTCTGCCTCAGCCTCCCAAGCAGCTGGGATTACAGGCGCCTGCCACCATGCCCAGCCAATTTTTGTATTTGTAGTAGAGATGGGGTTTCACCATCTTGGCCAGGCTGGTCTTGAACTCCTGACCTCGTGATCCACCTGCCTTGCCCTCCCAAAGTGCTGGGATTACAGGTGTGAGCCGCTGCATCCAGCCAGTTTACTGCAGTCTTAACTTCCTGAGCTCAAATGATCCTCCTGCCCCAGCCTCTCAAAGTGCTGGGATTACAGGCATGAGCCCCCATGCCTGGCCCAACAATTTCTTAGTTATACAATAGCCTTTCCTTCCACAGGAAGAAAGGGAGGAAAAAAATATATATATATATATTTTTTGAGATGGAGCTTTGCTCTTGTTGCCCAGGCTGGAGTGCAATGATGCAATCTTGGCTCACTGCAACCTCTGCGCCCTGGGTTCAAGCGATTCTCCTGCCTCAGCCTCCCAAGTAGCTGGGATTACAGGCATGCGTCACCATGACTGGCTAATGTTGTATTTTTTTAGTAGAGATGGGGTTTCTCCATGTTGGTCAGGCTGGTCTCAAAACTCCTGACCTCAGGTGATCTGCCCACCTTGGCCTCCCAAAGTGCTGGGATTACAGGCATGAGCCACTGAGCCCGGCTGGGAGGAAGAAATATTAAGGAAGCATCTATTATGTGCCAGATATTTTCCTATTTTCTTTCTCATCTAGCTGCAAGATCATATGATAACATGAGACAGCAGAGAGAAGACCCTTTTCTCACAACCGGTAAGCGGTGGGGCTGAGATTTGAACTCAGGTTTCTTCAACTGCAAAGCCTTTGCTCTTTCCTTCGTGCAGTCTCCACACAAGAACATGCATAGGTGCCCAAGGGTGCTGAGGGGGAGTGTTTGGTTGGAGATGCAGGAAGAGAGAGGGATTCAATGGGAGTGGGCTCAGATGGGGGAGGGTGGAGATGATGGGGAAGGAAGGTGGCAGATGGAGTGGCTGATGGAGAGGGAGGTTGGGGAGGGAAGGGTCACAGGGGTCTGCTTTGCAGGGATTTGGGATCCCAAGTATGGAGCATTTTTTTCCACACTGTGCCTTGCTAGAATCACCTCACGTCCCCACGTGCAATGAGCTCACCCTTCCCTTGGCACCAACTGCCTCTCATCTTGGCCCTGGCTAGGACACACCAACATTTCTGCAGGAGGAATAAAGCAGTAACAGGAATCTCATTTTTCTCCTTAAAATAATACCTCTCTGTTCTGCCAGCAAGCAGGGAGCTACTCCTGCCAGCACTCCAGTGGGAAGCCTGTTCCCAATCTGATAGGATTAGTCTGATACTGGCTTCCCAGGAGCCCCCAGCAGCCAGGGCAGCCCTCAGGTGACCTTGAGCTCCTGGCTACAGATCCCCTGATGTCCTTCTCAGCCCCCGAACAGTTGTTCACCTCGCTGTCTCCATCCCAGGCTCTCCAGGGCAAAGGGATGCTATTCTCACTAGTCCCAGGTTCCCCTGGCTGGTGGCTCCTTCAGCATCTCTCTAGGACATAACCAATTTCCTACAAGGAAAGGATCACTGGAAAAACCATTTTGAACAGGAAGAATTTAATTTTTTTCCAACAGGCTTTTCCCTCTTTAAAGAAAAGAAAGAAAAAAGAGTCCTCATTTACCTAAAGGTCTGAGTGCCTGGAAATTTCTTCCCTGTGTGCACATTACCCACTTCCTGGCTGCAGGGATGGAAGGACTCAGAGAATTCGAAGGATATTAAACAGATTCATAATGGACCCAGCAGTATAAACATGTCTCAAGTGCAGACAGAAATGCCACAAGCTCCTACTTGGTTTAATGAAAACATACACCAGTTGTGTCTGTGTTCCCATTTTACAAATAAACAAGGTGGAGAGATGGACTCAGAAATTCTCCCTGGGGAGCCAGGTGCCTCTGTTCATTGCAATTTCAATGGCTTCTCCTGCCCACAAACAACTCTTAATGTAGCCTTGCAGATCAGTGCCAAAAGGCACAGCAAATGGGAGATGCCCGGCCAAATGGCCCGCAGCCATTCCCGTTCTTTGTGATGACGCCCCAAGTGGCTGGGGGCTCGGGGCCCCAGAAGAGGGTGTTACCAATGGAACGCCTCCAGGCAGGGGGATGTGCACAGGATGGGGCATTGGGAGCCCTGGGTTCAAATCCAGCTTCTGTTCCCACTGCCAGCAGGCTGCGCCATTCCAGGCACCTGACTCCACCCCTCTACCTCCAATCAGGTTTTCCTCATCTGCGAAATGGGATAACAACCCCAGACCTGTGTTGGTCACTGCGTGATCATGAGTGCTCTCTGAGGCAAGGTGGGCCAATGTCCTAGGTTAAGATGTAAATGACTTCAGAAATGGCTATTTTCCCATTTTAATTCAAGATCAGTATTTCCTATTACTGGTTCTTTCAAATCTAGAGCTGGAGGGACTGTGTCACTGTCAGAAAGCCTAAGCAAGTCAAGTCAGGATCACTGACTCAAAGGCCAGTATGACTAATTTGGCCCCATAACTAGTTAGTTCGGTGCTAGGAACATCCACCAAACCAGTGAGCTGGCTGGGTTGACCCATGGGATTGGTCAAAATGGCTGCCCGGGTGTTCCAGCGGGGGGGCACAGCCCACATCTGGACAGGGAAGGAAGATAGATGTGGACGTTGGAGCCAGCATGCCTGGGTGCTTCTGTGTGACATGAGGCAAATTCTTGAACCCTCCTGTGTCCTGGGCTCCTCATGTGCCAAATAGGACCTAATAGAAAGCCCTCAAAGGGGGTTTGGAGGTGAAATGGTATAATTGCGTGAAGCGCTCTGAACAGTACCAGCCCCCAGCAAGTGCTCTGCAAGTGTTACGTATTATTTGTGTCAGGGGAACTCAAGGCATGAACAGCAAGATGTTTCTTTCTTTTTTATTTTTTTTTGAGATGGAGTCTCGCTCCGTCGCTCAGGCTGGATTGCGGTGGCACGATCTCAGCTTGCTGCAACCTCTGCCTCCCAGGTTCAAGTGATTCTGGTGCCTCAGCCTCCGGAGTAGCTGGGATTACAGGTAAGCACCACTGCACCCAGCTAATTTTTTTGCATTTGTAGTAGAGACAGGGTTTCGCCATGTTGGCAAGGCTTTCTCAAACTCCTGACCTCAGGTGATCCACTGCCTCGGCCTCCCAAAGTGCTGGGATTACAGGCATGAGCCACCACTCCCGGCTACAGCAAGATGTTTCTAAAGAATAAAAGAAATTCTCAGATAAGGAAGCAGAGGCCCCTAAGTGGGGCATGATCTGAGGAAGTTCACACAAGTTCAACTAGCAGGCAACTGACATTTTCCAGGCACCATGAGCGTAGTAAGAATCACGTGGTTAACATTCAGCGATCCCTTTCTCCATTCCAGGAGCAGTGCAAAAAATATCTTGGGCTCTAAATAATCAAATCCTCACCACTACTCTGGAGGGAAAACACCATTATCCCCATTTTATAGATGAGAATATTGAGGCCCAAAGTGGGAGAGGACTTTTCCTGACCTCAGGTAGCTGGTAGCTGGGATTAGTCCATTTTTCTTCCCCAGAATGCTGGCCACCTCTTTGGCCAGGCTCAGGCACCTGGTTCTTTATTCTTGGCTGACTCCAGTGCTCCCTGCATCCCTCCCTGTGGCTTCTTCCTCTGTACTTCAGTCTCACCCAGCGTGGGGACATGGGACAGGATGGCTTTCAGCTCAGCCTTGGGCCTGGATCAGTGACCAGGTGGGCGTCGCTGTGTCTCCCCCAGTCTCCCTGTCCAGCACTACATTTTTCACTGTGCTTGGTGAGTGCTTGCCCCATTTTTTCCCCCAGGTTTTTGGCCATGCTCATGTCCAAGGTTCTAAGGATTCTCTGTTCTCAGATAATAAATAACAAGTTCCTAAGTCTTCCAGAGAGGTGAGAAGGGAGGTAGGTGCTCAGCAGCTCTTCAGGCCTTGGACCTAACCCAAGAGTTCCTGGCATCCTGGTTCATCTGTCCCCAAAGATACCTACTTTCCCACTTCTCTGACTGGCTGATGTATACATTATCCCCAAATTCTTTCTGAGGAAAATAAAAAAGAAGAGTGGAGAATCAGAGAGAGAGAGAGAGAGAGAGAGGAAAGAAATGCCAAACCCTTGAGAAGAGAATAATTATTCCTCCTGTTCATCATCACTTTATAGTTTAGAGCAGAACCTACTGCCCTAGACCAGGTAAGAGAGGCCCCTGGCCTAGTCGTCAGCTGTATAGCTGGTCTCATTCTTCTAGCCATGCTCCTCTCCATGGGGTGAGAAGTCCACGGGGAAGGGATGTGCCCGTCTGGAGCCAGCACCCGCTGATCCACTGTGTGGGTGTGCCTGGACCCTAGACCTGCCCCAATGACCCTGAGCCCACTTCCAGGATCTGCATGGGCTTCTTCCCAGAATCCACCCTCCCCAGCACCTCCCACCACCACCCAGTGTGTGCACCTCTGGGCTGAAGGGTGTGTGTGTGTGTGTGTGTGTGTGTGAGATATTAGGGCTAGGGCATCCTCATGCATCTGCCTGAAGCCCTTGCTGTGCAGGACGGAGCTGGCAGGAGGAAGGGAAGGGGAGAGTGGGCCATGAGTAAGGGCCAAAGACTGGCTTCTCCCCATGCTGGCGTACCTGCAAATGCAAACCTAGCCTTCCAGGGTATTAGGATAGGATATTTGTGAGAGTTGGAGGATGAAACATTTCATTTACAAGTTTTCTAAAGTTGATTTTTTTGACCTCTTTAAGTACTTAGACATGTGTAGGTGAACTTCCATCTATACTCTTGCCCCAGGCCCTGAAATTGTTAGGGGTTGGTCAGGTTTCCACAGCCCTTTTGATCTCCTTTAGTCACCATAGCTGGTTTAATCATTTGCACTTACAAATGAAGAAGGCTCTGAGGCTCTGGGAGGTTCAGAACTTGCCTGACTTTGGAGTTCAAGACCAACATGGCCAATATGATGAAACCCCGTCTCTCCCAAAAATACAAAAACTAGCTGGGCGTGGTGTCACACATCTGTAGTCCCAGCTACTTAGGTTGGCTGAGGCAGGAGAATCACTTGAACCCAGGAGATGGAGGTTGCAGTGAGCCGAGATTGTGCCACTCCACTCCAACCCGGGCAACAGAGGGAGACTCCGTCTCAAAAACAAAAAAAAAGAACTTGCCTGACTTTGCATGGGTGGGAAGTGGCAGAAATTGGACCTGAAACCAACCCCCTCAACCCCACATCTGGTTCTTCCTACTCCCCTGAACCCCACTTCTGTCTTGAAGACTCTTTCCCCTCTAGGAGGTGGTAACTTCCTCCTCTGTGGGTGCTCAGGCTGAGTGGTCAGCCAAGTGGAAGGGGCACATGCAGGCTTGGTGGGGGGATATAATAAAACAGACTCACCCCAGCATGGGGGGGCTCTAAATTGGGGGCAACAGAGAAGAGCACCTACTTAGAAGAAAGAAAAATGAGAGCCTTGTTGCTCCTCAGATTGGCGATTCCTGACAGCTCCTGTTTCAAAACCATAACCTCATCAGGCCCCCCTTCCCAAAGCTCCCCTCTCCCGACAACAGAGTTTTCCATTGTAGAGAAGGAAAGAAATGTGGCTCTAATCCCCTTTGTTCCATGATTTCATCTCCTCCTCTCTCTCTTCCCTGGGGACTCTAGGCAATCACTTGGAGGAGGGAAGGTGGGGCAGGGAGGGGAGCCAACACGTTCTTCGCATGGTCTAGGGGGTCATCCGGGGCTTTGGGCAGGAGTGGGGAGCTGGAAGGTATAATCCATCCCCTCCCCAGGAGCCAAGAGAGCTGGAAAACTGGGA
Source organism: Sapajus apella (assembly GCF_009761245.1). Classification (NCBI taxonomy): domain Eukaryota; kingdom Metazoa; phylum Chordata; class Mammalia; order Primates; family Cebidae; genus Sapajus; species Sapajus apella. Next base: position 823,926 of record NW_022436952.1, on the reverse strand, counting down.
GGCTTCCATGAGGCCACCCTCCCCTTCCCTCCCCACTGGCCCACATGCCACTGATATCACCTCCTTGACTCTGTCCCCAGTCATGTATCACGAGTACATGCATCATGGATACTCTTGCAAGTGGAGCGTAGCCTCATCATTTCTCACTGGATTTTGCTACAGCCGCCTTGGTGGGCCTCTCAGACTCCAGTGCTGTCCACCTTGGGCCCATCCTCCGCCCAGCTGTCCCTGTGATCCTCCAGGTCACGCCTCAGGAGCTCCGCAGCACCCACAGGGTGAAGCCCACACTCCAAATGGTGCTCAAGGCCCTCCTTGTCCTCTCCCCACTTTCTCTCCAACCCAGTCATCACAATCTCCTCTTGGCACTTTTCTTTTTTTTTTTTTTTTGAAAACAGGGTCTCACTCTGTCACCCAGGCTGGAGTGCAGAAGCACAATCACGGCTCACCACAGCCTCAACCTCCACATGGAGGATTCAAGCAATCCTCCATCCTCAGCCTCCCAGGTAGCTGGGATTACAGGCATGTGCCACCACGCCCGGCTATTTTTTAAAATTTTTTGTAGAAATGGGGTTTCGGCCAGACACGGTGGCTCATGCCTGTAATCCAAGTACTTTGGGAGGCCAAGACGGGTAGATCACGAAGTCAAGATATCTAGACCATCCTGGCCAATATGGTGCAACCCCATCTCTACTAAAAATACAAAAATTAGTCAGATGTGGTGGTGTGCACCTGTACTCCCAGATACTCCGAAGGCTGAGGCAGGAAGAATCACTTGAGCCTGGGAGGCAGAGGTTGCAGCGAGCCGAGATCGTGCCACTGCACTCCAGCTTGGCGACAAAGCAAGACTCTGTTTCAAAAGAAAAAAAAAATGGAGTTTTGCAATGTTGCCCAGGAGGCTAGTCTCAAACTCCTGGGGTCAAGTGATTCACCCACCTTGGCCTCCCAAAGTGCTGGGATTACAGGCATGAACCACCATGCCGGCCTTCCTCTTGGCATTTTATGATCAGTAACCCCAGATTCTATAAGGTGCTGTCCTGGTCTCTGCGAGGCTGCTCCTGTTGCCCTCCCTCCTCCAGGAAGCCTTCATGGTCACATGCACACAAACACATGTATGCACAGGCGGGACCACCACTTCTCCTTGGGCTGCTGTAGAGTCCCCTGTGCTGCTCTCCCGTGTGCACGAACCACATTTTTTGCCAATCATCCCCCTCTCTGTCACCCACTAAGCTCCTTGAGGGATACGTGGTTTCTGCATTTTTACATTTTTGCTTTCCCAGGTCCTAGCAAAGCCCTTGGCCAATCAGCCTTACCCCGTGCTCCCATGCGCTTCAGGGAAGCAGGCAGGCCCTCTGCTCTGAACCCTGTGCTTCCTATCCACACCTCCCAGCCTATCCTGCCTCCTGGCCCAACCCCATTGCAAAGCCCTTCATTTCTTCCATCTAAAGATGGTCCTAACCCTACCCCTTCCCTGGCCCTACCTCTTTCTGCCCCGTTCTACCTGGGACCTCCTCCAGCCCACTGCGCACCAACCCTGGGCTCTGCTGACACAGGGGTGTTTTATAGACTTGCACTCCTGGTTTGAGGTGATATAGAGCTTCCAGGAAAGAGCCACATAGAATTGAATATCATCCTTTCTTTTTTTTTTTCTCACTTTGTCACCCAGGTTGGAGTGCAGTGGCACGATCTTGGCTCTGCAGCCTCTACCTCATGGGCTCAAGCGATCCTCCCATGTCAGTCCCCAAGTGGCTGGGACTGCAGGCACATGCTACCACATCTGGCTCATTTTATTTTTGTATTTTTGGTAGAGACGAGGTTTCATCGTGTTATCCAGGCTGGTCTCAAACTCGAGTTGAAGCGATCCACCCACCTCAGCCTCCCAAACTGTTGGGATTACAGGTGTGAGCCACCATGCCTGGCCTGAATATCATCTATTGTTAGACCAACAGTCAACAGACTTTTTCTGGAAAGGGCCAAATAGTAAATATTTTAGGCTTTGCGGGTCAAGAGCAAAATTAAGTGTAGAGACTTACATAACAACAGAGAAAACACATTTTCACACGTCTTTTATTAATAATTCAAAACAATAAGAGAAAGACGGAGTTATTTGGAGGAATAACATTTGGCTTAACTGAGCTTCAAAGTTGGTATTCCTTCTCATCAAATTGATTGCAAATGTTCATCTGTAAAAGCCATTCTTAGCTCACAGACCCTACAGAAACAGGTGTGGGTCGATTTGGCTGGTGAGCCAAAGTTTGCTGAGTTTCATAGTTTCATCAGCCGTCCCCAGCCTCTCTAACCCTCTAGTGCTGACCTTGACATGTCCATTCATTGCCCCTCCAGACCGTTCCTCTTATCTCCCCTCCGTCCTCTCTCCGTACCCCGAGGCTTCCATGCAGACTCTAGGAGAACTGTTTTTTGTTTTGTTTTGTTTTAATGTACTGAGTATTTAAATCCCATTAGGCTAAATTTTTCCTATCTAGGCCAGCAAGCCACAGTTCGTGAGCCAAATCTAGTCTGCTATCTGTGTACAATCGGTGAGCTTAGAATCTTTTTGGTTATTTATTTATTTATTTGAGATGGAGTTTCACTCTTGTTGCCCAAGTCAGAGTGCAGTGGCACAATCTCAGCTCACTGCAGCCTCTGCCTCCCAGGTTCAAGTGATTCTCTTGCCTCAGCCTCCAGAGCAGCTGGGACTACAGGCGCATGCCACCATTCCTGGCTAAGTTTTGTATTTTTTTTTTTTTTTGAGGCGGAGTTTCACTCATGTTACCCAGGCTGGAGTGCAATGGCACGATCTTGGCTCACCACAACCTCCGCCTCCTGGGTTCAGGCAATTCTCCTGCCTCAGCCTCCTGAGTAGCTGGGATTACAGGCACGCGCCACCATGCCCAGCTAATTTTTTGTAGTTTTGGTAGAGACGGGGTTTCACCGTGTTGACCAGGATGGTCTCGATCTCTTGACCTCGTGATCCACCCGCCTCGGCCTCCCAAAGTGCTGGGATTACAGGCTTGAGCCACCGCGCCCGGCAAGTTTTGTATTTTTAGTAGAGATGAGGTGTCACCATGTTGGCCAGGATGGTCTCGATCTCTTGACCTCGTGATCCGCCCACCTCGGCCTCCCAAAGTACTGGGATTACAGGAGTGAGCCACCGCGCCAGGCCTGTGTACAGGTTTTCATGTGAACATAAGATTTCAGTTCTCTCAGGTAGAAGCCCAAGCCTGCAATTGCTGGTTTATATGGTATGTACATGTTTAACTTCATAAGAAATTGCCAAATGATTTTAACCATTTCAAAGAGTTACAGACACCATGACGTGTCACTCCTAAATGTTTGTGCATACATTTCCAAGCATCAGAATTTCTCTCCTCAAATCACAATACTATTATCATAAGCTAACAAGGGTCTCTGAAACCATTTTGGTTTTTTTTTGAGACAGCTTTGCTTTGTCGCCAGGTGCCAGGCTGGAGTGCAGTGGTGCGATCTCTTGACCTCATGATCTGCCCGCCTCAGCCCCCCAAAGTGCTGGGATTACAGGCATGTCTGAAAACTATTTTTTAAAATAAGGCCAGGTGTGGTGGCTTGGCTGGGTGCAGGTGGCTCATGCCTGTAATGCCAGCACTTTGGGAGGCCAAGGTGAGTGGATCACCTGAGGTCAGGAGTTCAAGACCAGCCCAGCCAACACAGTGAAACCCTGCCTCTACTAAAAATACAAAAAGTATCCGGATGTGGTGGCATGTGCCTGTAGTCTCAGCTACTCGGGAGGCTGAGGTAGAAGAATCACTTGAACCTAGGAGATGGAAGTTGAGTGAGCCGAGATTGTGCCATTGCACTCCAGTCTGGGAAACAAGAGCAAAATTCTGTCTCAAAACATCTCACATTCATGGATTGGGAGATTTAATATTGTTAAGATGACAATACTTCTCAAAATGATCTACTAACTTGTGATGATTAATTTTAGGTGTCAACTTGACTGGATTAAAGGACACCCAGATAGCTGATAAAGCATTATTTCTGGGTATGTTTGTGATGGTGTCTCTGGAAGAGAATGGCATTTGAATCAAGTGGATTGAGTAAGTAACATCTGCCCTCACCTAATGTGGGCAGGCACCATCCAATTGGCTAAGGCCCCAGATAGAACAAAAAAGCAGGGGAAAGGCGAATTTGCTTTCTCCCTTTTGGAGCTGCGACACTCTTTTTCTCCTGCCCTTGGACATAGAACTCCAGATTATCAGGCCTTTTAGATTTCCTGGTTCTGAGGCCTTTAGACTTGGACTGAGTCATGCTACTGAGTTCCTTGATTTTGCAGTTTGCAGATGGCATATTCTCAGCCTCTGTAACTACCTGAGCCACTTCTCCTAATAAATCCCCTCTCATCCATCTCTCTCTCTCTCCTATTTATTATCTGTCTCTGGAGAGCCCTGACTAGTAGAAGATTCATTGTAGTCTCTATTCACATTCCAATGATCTTTTTGTAGAAATGCAAAATTCTATTCTCAGATTCATGTGGAATTGCAATGGGCCTGAATAGTCAAAACAATATTGAAAAAGAGAAAGTTAAAAGACTCACACTTGGCCGGGCGTGGTGGCTCTCACCTGTAATCAGCATTTCGGGAGGCCAAGGCAGGTAGATTACTTGAGGTCAGGAGTTTAAGACCAGCCTGGCCAACATGGTAAAGCCCCATCTCTACTAAAAATGTAAAAATTAGCTGGGTGTGGTGGCGCACAGCTGTAATCCCAGCTACTCGGGAGGCTGAGGCTGGAGAATTGCTTGAACCTGGGAAAGGGGCAGTGAGCCAAGACAGAGCCACTTCACTCCAGTCTGGGTGAAAGAGTGAGACTCCATCTCAAAAAAAAAAAAAAAAAAAGACTCACGCTACTTTCCAATTTCAAAATGTACTACAAAGCTACAGTAATCAAAACAATGTGGTACTGGCATCATGATAGAAACATAGACCAATGGAATAGAACCGAGAAGTCAGAAATATAGCCAAGTGGTTTTCAAGGGTGCCAAGACCATTCAATGAGAGAAACAGTATTCTTATCAACAAATGAAGCTGGGATAATTGGATAACCACATGCAAAAGAATGAAGTTGGACTCTTACCTCACTCCATAAACAAAAATTAACTCAAAATGGATCCAGAACCCAAATATAAGAATTAAAACACAGGAGAAAACATAGGGGTAAATCTTTAGGACTTTGGATTTGGCAAGGGATTCTTAGACTTGATAGGAAGAGCACAGGCAACAAAATAAATTTTAGATAAATTGGACATCATTGGCTGGGCGTGGTGGCTCACGCCTATAATCCCAGCATTTTGGGAGGCCGAGGTGGGCAGATTACCTGAGGTCAGGAGTTTGAGACCAGCTTGGCCAGCATGGTGAAACCACATCTCTACTAAAAACACAAAAATTATCTGGGCATGGTGGCATGCACCTGTAATCCCAGCTGCTTGGGAGGCTGAAGCAGAAGAATCGCTTGAACTCAGGAGGCGGAGGTTGCAGTGAGCTGAGATTGCACCTCTGCACTCCAGCCTGGGTGACAGAGTATACCCAGCTAGCGATGTATTTTTTTACCCTTTGTGAAACTGGCAGTAGAGGTGAATGTCTGGTTTCCATGAAGAATCCTCTTTGAGTCTCCCCAATAGCCCTGCCATGTAAATTATTCTCATTTTATGAATAAAGAAACTAGTTGGGCGAGGTGACTCACGCCTGTAATATCAGCACTTTGGGAGGCTGAGGCAGGTGGATCACCTGAGGCCAGGAGTTCCGGATCAGCCTAGGTGATATGGCAAAACCCCGTCTCTACTGAAAATACAAAAAATTAGCTGGGCATGGTGGCTCATGCCTGTAATCCCAGCTACTTAGAAGTCTGAAGCACTAGAATCCATCGAACCTGGGAGGCGAATGTTGCAGTGAGCCAAGATTGAGCCACTGCATTCCAGCCAGGGCAACAGAGTGAGACTCTGTCTCAAAAGGAAAAAAAGAAACAAGAGTTTCAGGGACTCAGTAATCTGCCTAAAGCAGGGAGAGATATTTTGCGATTTTCACTTGTGTTGTTTTCCTTCCCTTTACTCTGCCCTTTTGCATGCTGCCCAATGCCAGCAGACACCTGGGGTACTTAGGTACCCTCACAGGGTGGACAGGTTCTACCTCCCCAAATGCAAGCAGCCCTATCAGCGTGGTCCTGTGAGGGCTGAGGACACAGCCTGAGACCCTGAGGACAATGGTGGCTGGGGAGAAATGGGCACGATGGGAAGAATGCCCCCTGCTCCCTCCCCCCCCCCCCCCCCCCCCCCCCCCCCCCCCCCTCTATTACTAAGCCTTTTGTAAGCAAGAGGAGCAGACCAGATCTCCTAGAAGGAGAAAAAAAAAAAAAAAGGGAAAAATTCTCCCATCTGTTGAGTATTAACCTCTGAACCATTTAACCAAACATTGGCTTCTCCTGTCATTTGATAAGGTGTATCCAGCAAAGGGAGATGAGAAAATTGGGAGGTTATTCTTTTAAATTACATCAGCTGGGGGTTTGTTCCTGCCGCAGAGCTTGGAGGGTCCCGTCTGGGACATCACATCACCATCAGCACACTCAAGGACAGCCTTGAGTGCTTTCCTCTGCCTGGGAGTTCAGGCATTCACAGGGATTTAGAAAAGAGAAAAAAAGCAAGAGGGCTTTAAAAGTAAAGTCCATGCACAGCAGGCTGTCTGCCCCGAGCCAGCCCCGTAGCAAGCGGCGATTATGGAGGAAGGAATGGTTTGTGTCACCGTCACACGGAAATGTCCAACGGCTTTTCTGCAGAGACAACACCTCTCAGTCTTCCAGAGACTCTGTGCTCAGACTTCCGGAGCTGTCGGGGACCTCCAACGCCATTCTGCCTGCCCCAGCCCCCCTTTGAGTCGGGTTTCTCAGCAGAATGGGCCAGCGAGCAGTCTAGACAGATAGGGACCTTCAGCGCTGGCCAACTGGCTTCCACTGGCAGGTCAGACCTGTTGTGAGGACATCAAGCCCTGGACAGAGGGCAGGAGCCCAGACTTTGGCTGCTGTCTTTGGTCCAGCCCTCCCTCCTGTCCCCTCTGCTGACCTCCAACTGATAAGAGCAGATTATCTCCCTGGGCTTAGGCCCCTCCTGAACTAGTCCCTTCTCTCTGGGCCTCAGTTTCCCCATGAATGCAAGGAGCTGGATGGGAGGGTCTCCAAGGGCCTACCAACTCTGCTACACAGTGGTGTTTGTTCATAAGATTCCTTTGATGGGGAGGAAATACCTATTCTCTACCTTCCCCAGTGACTCACAGTCCATTTGTTGAAAGTCTTCCTTGCCATCTTTTCTAGCCTCATTTTACTGAAACTTCACTCCTTTTTTTTTTTTGAGATGGAGTCTGGCTCTGTCACTAGGCTGGAGCGCAGTGTCATGATCTTGGCTTACTGCAATCTCTGCCTTCTCCACTTGCGGGTTCAAGCCAGTCTCCTGCCTCAGCCTCCCACGTAGCTGGGATTACAGGCACATGCCACCACATGCACCTAATTTTTGTACTTTTAGTAGAGACAGGGTTTCACCATATTGGCCAGGCTGGTTTTGAACTGACTTCAAGCAATCTGCCCACCTCAGCCTCCCAAAGTGCTGGGATTACAGGCACGAACCACTGTGCCCGGTTACCTGAAACTTCACTCCTTTTATCTGGTCCTTGGTTTCCAGAGCCAGTGAGATCTTGCCTACCTTTTCTCCTGGACTTACTAATTTATCTGTCATTTATCACTTCTTCCCCAGTAAAGGCAAGGGAAAGGCAGCCCACTCTCCGGATTCACTAACTGAGCTCCAGACTCGGGGCTGGGCTCTTCCATATGTGTTAGCTTATTTAATCTTTACAGCAGCTCAGAGCCATGGATGAAGTCCCACTTCAGATGAGGAAAGTGAAGCTCAGAAACGATGGCTTGACCAAGCTTCCGCACTAGGAAGAGGAAGAGCTGGGATTCAGAGCAGATCTGTTTGAGCCTAAAGGCCAGAGTCTTTCCATCATATCATATAACACCTCCTCAGAGTCCTTCAGTCATCGGGGCTCTTCCTGATCAAGATTCCTTCCTGGAAGAGACTCCAGGCACCTTGGGGACAGGGGAGGCAGAACAGCAGAGAAGCAAAGCATGGAATCTTGCTCCAAAGACGTAACCCTCCTCAGGCAGACAGGGGAAGAGAAAGGGAATCAAGTCTCAGAAACTGGTCAGGACATGGCAGTCATTAACATGAGCCCAGGGCTCCACTGCAAGTGACTTCGTACCTAATCCATTTCTCATCCCAGGTGATGCCCAGTGTTGCTGGCCAGTGTGGCTCGCTGGAGAGAGCTCTATGGTGGGTTCCTTCCAACAGCTCAAATGACACAAAACAAGGCCTGTCATTTCCAACACAGAGCAGGCATGTGACCTTGAGCAAGAGGGGGGCCTGAGACCACCCACTGTCAGAGCCTTGATTTCCTCACCTGCATAATGGGCATAAGATTATCTGTCCACTTCAACAGCTTGTGGTGGACAACAGTGAAAAGGCTGCACCGGCTCTCATGTCCCAAATACCGTTTCGCCAGGTGCAGTGGCTCACACCTGTAATTGCAGCACTTTGGGAGGCTGAAGAGGGAGGATTGCTTGAGCCCACGAGTTGGAGATCAGTCTGGGCAACACAGAGACCGTCTCTACAAAAAATTTAAAAATTAGCTGGGTGTGGCGGTGAGCACCTGTAGCCATTTGGGAGGCGGAGGTGGGAGGATTGCCTGAGCCCAGGAGGCTGAGGCTACAGTGAGCTGTGATCATGCCACTGTACTCCAGCCTGGATGACAGAGGGAGATCCTGTCCCCCCGCCAAAAATTGTTCTTTTTCTTACTCTCGTAGTGTCCATCCCAAGTCTAACCTGTAGCAGACACCCGGCAGGTGTTTATTGGATGTAAACCAGCCACTAACCTTTGGACAGCCCTTGAGAGCTTACTGAATGTTTCCACACGTTATGTAATTCATTTTTCTTTCTTCTTTTTTTTTTTTCTTTGAAATGGAGTCTCGCTCTGTTGCCCAGGCTGGAGTGCAGTGGCGTGATCTCGGCTTACTGCAACCTCCGCCTCCCGAGTGCAAGCAATTCTCCTGCCTCAGCCTCCTGAGTAGCTGGGATTATAGTGAGCACCACTATGCCCAGCTAATTTTTGTATTTTTAGTAGAGACAGGGTTTTGCCATGTTGGCCAGGCTGGTCTCATACTCCTGACTTCAGGTGATCCACTGCCTCAGCCTCCCAAAGTTTACAGGTGTGAGCCACCGCGCCTGGCTTTTATATTCGTTAATTCTCCCAACAGCCTTTCAGAGGGCAGGGTTTGCCCTTGCTCTTGTTCACAGGTGTGGAAACTGAGGCTGGTCCTCTGTGGCTTCCAGCTTGCTGAGGGGTTAAGGTGCTTTTCGGAGCCCTCTGCTGATAGCTTTCTGTCTTCTTGTTTGGAGAGAGCAGCCAGCTGCAGCCCAGATGTGGAGACCCGGCTGGCCACAAAGAAGGTAGGTGGGTGGGAATAGCCTACCATTTCCTCTCTTGAAGACAAATGGTTCGGGGCCGCTGGAGGCTCCGTAGGCTCCGCTGTGGCTGGATTAGGAACCTCCGTGGGGCGGGAGATGTGCTCGTCTTGAAAACAATTCCTGCCTTGTGAGGTGGCCGCTTGGAGGATGGAATCAGCAGACAGGGTCCTCAGTAGGCTGCCTCCCCTTCCCCTCACGCCACTGCTCTCTAAATAGCTTTGTTTAGGCTCTAGGTCCCAAAGGTCCTCAATCTGCCTGTGAAAAGGAAGGGGTTCTAAAGAGGGTGCCATGTTGGCCGATGTTTTGTTTGCTCTGCCAGCATTTTGAGCCCTCTCCTCTGGCCGTGGAGTGAGCAGATACACACACAAACTCAGAAAACACCCATACAACGCACACACCCACGGGCTCACAGATGTGTGCACACAGGTACACGCACATACACAAGTGTACACACACGCACGTCCGTTCACACCTCCAAGGAGCAGCCATGAGCTTCCCCAGGCTCTCAGAGCTGCGTTAAGCCCCTCAGGAGTGGAGGGAAGGAAGCTGGGTGTTATATATCATTTCTCTCCAAACAGGCAGTGTCCTCTCTGCCCAAAGCAGGGGTGGGGGCGGTCGGCAACCATGAACTGGTCTCAGGAAGGAGCCCCTCTGGCCCATATTTCACAGACACCCCAGATGGAGCCTGCTGTCAGGAGCGCTGTCTAATTTCCTCCCGACTGCCGGCCCGGATCCCCCTGACAAAGAGGGGCTTTGTGTCGCCTCCCCACCCCTGGCATCTGCTCCACAGAGATCCTTCAAGGGACGCACAGAGGGGATTTGTGGGATGAAGGCGCCGCATCCCGTGCCACAGCCCCCAGAAGGGCCACAAATTCTTGAGTGGAAAGAACTTGGTCTTGGCTGAGGGGTTCCCCCGGGCTCAGGGGCCTTGGTCCCTCCAGTGTCCCCACCCGCAGTTCTCCTCAGGCTTGTCGGGGAAGAGGTGAGTGAAGGGGAGCAGCTGAGGATGAAAAGGCATTTTAAGGGGCCCAGGCCTCCCCACCCTCTCTTTAGAAGAAACACAGCCTTCAGCACTCGGTACCCACTTCTGGAGGGGACATGCCCACTTGGCAGGCCACCTGCAGGGCACCTTGCTGTGGGGAAGGGACAGTTGTGGCTGGTTTCTCCCTGCTCTAGATCCTTCATGGGCTGGTCATGCCGGGAAGGAAAAGTGGGGTCCTGGGGGGCAGAGCCATGGAGGACAGGATGAGGGAGGGTGGACTGGCAAGCATGACATGGGCCGAGTGCCCTGGGAGACCTCCTGGGAGAACACAGCCAAGGAGTGCCCTGCGCCTTCACTTTCTGATCCTTCCTGATGAGGCCGCTCCTCCACAGGTGCCCCTGGGTCAAGATCCCAGCGATGCCTCCTTTGAAGGGGCTGTGGACCGGAGGGGATTGACCTAGTAGCTGACTGAGTATCTTAAGGTGTGCTTAGGGGCTGTCATGTGCGGCCACAGTATGAAAAGTTCTGTTCTGGGTTAACACAGAAGCTAATCTGGATTCGGCATCCTCCAAGCCCTTGACTTTCCCCAAGATCCCCTACTGCCTCTCAGCTGCGCTTCTTATTTGGTATAGCTCAGTGCTTTGAAAACATTTTGCCCATAGTGTCTGTTTATCTTTTATATTCAAGGCAGAACAAGGTATTAGAATGCTTTGTTTTTGCAGTTGGGAAATCAGCCCAGGGAAGGTGAGTGGCTTGCTAAAAGCCACACAGCAAATGAGTAGAAAACCAGGTACTGAGGGCTGGGCTTGATGGCTCACGCCTGTAATCCCAGCACTTTGGGAGGCTGAGGTGGGCAGATCACGAGGTCAAGAGATCGGGACCATCCTGGCCAACATGAAACCCCGTCTCTACTAAAAATACAAAAATTAGCTGGGCATAGTGGTGGGCGCCTGTAATCCCAGTTACTTGGGAGGCTGAGGCAGGAGAATTGCTGGAACCCAGGAGGTGGAGGTTGCAGTGAGTGGAGATCATGCCACTGCACTCCAGCCTAGCAACAGAGTGAGAGTCTGCCTCAAAAAGAAAGAAAACCAGGTACTGAAATGTAGGCCTCCTCCTCCGTGCTCCATGCTTGTACTCAAGGCAGAAGACAGTACTGACACTGTGTTGCACCCTCCCTGAAGAAGGGGAAGAACACTCTGACTAGAGTGTGTGTGTGTGTGTGTGTGTGTGTGTGTGTATGAAAGAGAGAGATACACAGAGAGAGAGAGAGAGAGAGAGAGACTGACAGAGGGGAGCTCGCTCCCACTTGGAGGGGACCCAGGCACTCCGTGAGGTGTTCTGTAGACCTTACCCCATTTCCCTGGGGATGGTCTGATTGTCTCTACTCACCCTACCCAAGACTTAACACATAGTGAGCTCTCAAGTAATGTTTTTGTGGAGTGAATGAATGAATCGAATCCTCCTATCAGCCTGTGAGTAAAATATGAGCTCTACTTTGTAGAAGCATTTTTAACAAATGTTGATCAAGCACCACTACTTCTGCAGGCCACTGGATGAGGAAACTGAGGATCAGAGAAGACGAGTGACTTCATGCAGGCCACACAGCTAGTCTGTAGCAAAGCCTGTGTCGGAACTGGAATCTGACAGTGTCCAAAGCTGGGGTGTGTGTATGCGTGTGTGTGTGTGCATGTGGGGATGGGGTGAGAGCCGCGGAGAGGGAAGGCGATAAGAAATACAGGATTTCCCCTCCTGCAATGCAGATAATTTTTATTTTTATTTTCATTTATTTAAGAGATTTTTATTTTATTTTTTTTAAGAGATGGAGTCTCGCTCTGTCACCCAGGCTGGAGTGCAGTGGCGCGATCTCTGCTCACTGCAACCTCCACCTCCCGGGTTCAAGCAATTCTCCTGCCTCAGCCTCCCGAGTAGCTAGGACTATAGGCGCCCACCACCAGGCCCAGCTAATTTTTTGTATTTTAATAGAGACAGGGTTTCACCGTGTTGCCCAGGCTGGCCATGAACTCCTGAGCTCAGGCAGTCCACCCGCCTTGGCCTCCCAAAGTGCTAGGATTACAGGCATGAGCCACCGTGCCCGGCCTATGCAGAGAATACTTTAAAGGAAAATAACCTGAAGATAGTATGGTCCCACCAGGCAGTCAGCCAGCTCAGACACCGGACTCCAGCTCTCTAGCCAGGTGCACCGGGTGCTTTAGACAGGATTTGTGTTCCTGGAAAACTGGTTTTAAATCATTCTTTAAAACACAAATAAAACCATCCTTTGTAGCCACTGGGGAAGCCTGCAGCTTAATGGGAGGCTGCAGCAAGGTTTTTTATACCCAGAGGAATGCTTTAGAGCCTTTGGATCGGCCCTACTGGGTAAATCTGCTGGATGGTGGAGAAAGCCAACTACGAGGCCCTTGCCAAGACGAGCACAGACTCGGTGGGCATCCATCCTGGGGGTTCTCAGACCCTGGCTGAGCCTGTTCCCTTCCCACTAACGCTGGATTGAAGCCCAGCCGTGGGCCCCAGCTCTGGGGACAGGCTAGAGTCCTGAGCCAGGAGCTCCGGTTAAGAAATTAAAAAGAAAGAGAAGCTCTTGCAGCCAGGCCCATGGCGAGAGACGAGTTAGGTCATGTCTCTTTCTGTTCAATCGGATCTTAGTCCCAACCCTGATGTCACCTTGAAGCTATTAAGCGTCACCCTCAGAGATGTGTGTGAGCGGCTCACAAACCTCTTATCAGGCACGCCTCTGAGTCTCGCTGTTGTCAGTGGTCAGGCTCTGGAAGCTGCTTCTTTGCCAACCACAGGTCAAAGAGGAGAAGCTTGTCCAGACTTAAGACAGAGCTGAGAGAGTGGGAGAGGGATTTGCAGAGAACCGTGGTCCTAGAGAGCTCCCAGGGCTGTAGAAACAGGGTGACTGTTGAGGGCCCCTCCTCAAGGGCACGGCCCGCCAGACCTGGTGGTCTCTGAAGGCCTGACTCCATCAAGCTACCGAACCAGCTTCTGGGCTTAGCTTCTCCCATATTGTCCATGTGTCCAGCAATGGACAGTTTTGAACTGAGAAGGCAGTGATATCAATAATTTAGCAGTTCCCCCATCCGTCCATCCATCCACCATCCATCCCTCCATCCATGTATGCGTCCACTCATCCAGTACTATCTATTGAGCATTTATTAGCTGCCAAACATCATGCTAGTAGCTGGGAACAAAATGGTCAGAAAAGCACATCCCTTTCTCTTTCTTCCAGCCTAGAAAGCAGACCACACATGAATAGGCAAACAAAAAACAGAACGATGGATTGCGGTAGTGGCCATAAGGGAACACATGCAAGGTGGGAAGATAGAGCATAAATGGACAGTCGTGGCCACAGGTCACGGTAGCATTAGAGAAGAGCATGGATTTGAGATTTTTTTTTTTTTTTTTTTTTTTTGAGATGGAGTCTCACTCTGTCGCCCAGGCTGGAATTCAGTGGTGTGATCTAGGCTCACTGCAACCTCTGCCTCCCAGGTTCAAGTGATCTTCCTGCCTCAGCTTCCCAAGTAGCTGGGATTACATGTGCCTGCTACCACGCCTGGCTAATTTTTGTATTTTTAGTAGAGACAGGGTTTCACTATGTTGGCCAGGCTGGTCTTGAACTCCTGACCTCAAGCAATCTGCCCTCCTCGGCCTCCCAAAATGCTGGGATTACAAGCATGAGACACTGTGTCCAGCTGAGATTTTTTTTTCTTTTTCTTTTTTTTTTTGAGACTTGCTCTGTCACCCACACTGAAGTGTAGAGGCATGCTCTCTGTTCACTGTAAGCTCTGCCTCCCCAGTTCAAGCGATTCTCCTGCCTCAGCCTCCCAAATAGCTGGGATTATAGGTGTGCACCACCATGCCCAGCTAATTTTTGTATTTTTAGTAGAGATGGGGTTTCACCGTGTTGGCTAGGCTAGTCTCGAACTCCTGACCTCAGGTGATCCACCCGCCTCAGCCTCCCAATGTGCTGAGATTATAGGTGTGAGTCACTGCACCCAGCCGGATTTGAGGTATTTTTGAAAGTGTTTCAAAAACATTCAGATGCCCAGAGTTGGCAGCAAATGGGGCTGAGAAGGGGCAGCCGGTGAGAGAAGGAACATGGTGAGAGCCCAGTGCTGTGGTGGCCAAGAGAGGACATGACTGACTAGTGCCTCAGTGGTGGCTGTGAGGAATTAGCAGGCACAGGCTCCTCTGCCTGGCCAGGGAATATACAGCTCTTAACGGCAATCATTTCCACTCAGTGGAAGGAAAGAAAGCCAACCACCACGGGCTTACCCAGTTACTGGAATTGTGGTGCTTTGGGGATCTGGAGGGAAAAGAGTAGATCTCTGCCTGACACTGATTCTTATCTTTGAATAGAGGAACTATCAGAAATGCACACATCCATTGCAGGACCTGGCCCAGGCAGGTGAGCAGGTTTCTGAAGGCCTGAGTCCCTCCTCCAGGCCTTTTCATTTGGAAATTGATTCCGTACTCGCTTCATCTCTCCCTTTTTTTTTTTTCATATTTCCTGGCGTCTCTCAGCAGGTCAGCCACACACTCGTTCATCCCTGATGCTCTTTCAAGGATGGAGAGAATCCCATTACTGAATAGTTACTGTCTGCGAATTCTCAGTTGTTTGGATTCCTACCAAGCCACCATCTCTGTTCACACTCACTGGTTCCCATCAGGGTGGTGCCAGTGGGTGGCCTTGCTTCCTTCATGCAGCTTTGCCCTCGGAAGAAAGTAGAGGATTTTTACCAACTTGAAGAACAGCTGGTCCCAGCTAATGCCCACCCAGCATTGGTCAATCAAACACCAACGCTGAAGAGGGGAGGCATGCGGGGAGTGTTCAAAACCAGAACCCTCTTGATTGATGTGTGCGTGTACTTTTAATTTCATGACCAGACTCTCCTCAGTGGGCTTATTAACTGGGTTTATTGGGGAAAGGAAAATTCTCACACTGAGATTTTTTTCTGATGGTTTTAAAAACTGGTGACTGTTGCTGCCTCATGTTAGGCATTGGCCTACTATTGAAAGTTAGTTTGGTCTGGGTGCAGTGGCTCATGCCTGTAGTCCCAGGGATTTGGAAGGTAAGGCAGGAGGATCCCTTGAGGGCAGACGTTCAAGACCAGCGTGGGCAACGTAGTAAGACCCCATCTCTACAAAGCAACTTGAAAATTAGCTGGGGTGGGGTGTGGTGCCTCACGCCTGTAATCACAGAACTTTGGGAGGCCAAGGTGGGCAGATCACACTGTCAGGAGATGGAGACCATCCTGGCCAACACGATAAACCCCCATCTCTACTAAAAATACAAAAATTAGCTGGGCCTGGTGGTACACGCCTGTAATCCCAGCTACTCGGAAGACTGAAGCAGGAGAATCGCTTGAACCTGGGAGCTGGAGGTTGCAGTGACCCAAGATGGTGCCACTGCACTCCAGCCTGGTGACAGAGTGATACTCTGTCTTAAAAAAAAAAAAAAATGCTGGGTATGGTGATTCACACAGCTACCGAGGAGGCTGAGGTGGGAGGATTCCTTGAGTTTGAGGCTGCAGTGAGCCATGATCACACCACTGTACTCCAGCCTGGGTAATGAAGTCTCTTGGAAAAAAAAACAAAAAAAAAACAAAAACACTTGGGCCATATTTATATTAAAACTTCCTGCGTGTTCCTTTAGAGTGCTCCTAGAATGCATAAGTCCTTGGGATTCCAGGTCTGGGAGAGGACTCCAGACAGAAGTGAATGAGCCAGGGAATGGAGAAGAGAAATCACAGGGCCTGTGGCTGTGGATGGAAGGCAGCTTGGTCTTGCTAAAGCACAGGATTCATGGCGGGGGTGGTGGGTTGCAGCTGTAGAGGTGATCAGGGGCTGGATCACGGGGACCTGTGAAGGCTCTTGGACTTTATTTTATAAGTGAGGGAAGCTACTGATAAGTTTTAAGTTGGGGGAGGCAGGGTTGAATTTTTGTGTGTGTTGTCACTCTACAGGCTGAGAGGGGTTGGAATTTGAGCAGCCTCAGATCAAGAGGGAGAGCTCTCAGAGGCTTGAATTCAAGTGAGATGTCAACAGCCAGAAGGAAGGCAGTGGTGGTGGGAAGACAATGCCACGGGTGGGAGAAATATCTATATGGAAAGTAAAATGAGCAGGACCAGGTAGCGGGTTGGTTCGGAAAAGCAGAGGTCAGTATCAAGGATGTGTCCCAGGTTTCCAGCATGAATGAACAGGTTGGTTGTGGTGTCGCCAGCTAAAGTAGAGGCTCAGAGCACAGGGAGAGACTCTCGCCTAATTTGGGGGATGGTGATTTCCCCTTCAGTTATCAGAGTCTGAGATGCTTATAGTCCCCTAAAGCACGGAGTTGAGTTTCCAGCAGGAGGGTGGCCAGGTCTCCTCTCCTGCCTCCCTCTCTCCCCTTGCCATAGCCATTCCTGTTTTGTCCATTGTTGACATCTTGGTGAGACAAATTGTTTTATAGTTAAAAAGACATAGAGGCTGGGGGTGGTGGCTCACACCTGTAATCCTGGCACTTTGGGAGGCCAAGGCGGGTGGATCACCTGAGGTCAGGAGTTTGAGACCAGCTTGACCAACATGGAGAAACCCTGTCTCTACTAAAAATACAAAAATTAGCCAGGCATGGCGGCAGGTGCCTATAGTCCCAGCTACTCAGCAGGCTGAGGCAGAAGAATCGCTTGAACTCAGGAGGTAGAGGTTGCAGTGAGCCAAGATGGCACCATTGTGCTCCAGTCTGGGCAACAAGAATGAAACTGTCTCAAAAACAAAACAAAAAAGACTAAGAATATGGAATATTTTTTTCTTCTTCTTATTTTTTACTATTATTAATATATACTTTTCTACCTTGAAAAATAAAATCTTCAAACTTTGAATTTAAATATTATGGATGGTTTAGTTTGTGGTCAAGTTTCCTTTATTAACAAAAGAGTTCATCTTTTGTTTACTAAACACTATTTGATAGGTCATAGTTTAGGGAAACTGAAAGCTAGTTTTACAATGAGAAATGAAAACCATGCATTTGCATGGGAGAAAAGATTTTTTTTTCTGCAACGATTCTATTTTGTATGCACCTTTTGAGAAACTAAAGGGGGACACCTCGGTCTAGGTCATTTCTTCCCTTTTTCTCTTGCTTCTAGACATTGTCTCGTCAATCAGAAGGCTGCACACAAGAGCTGTGGTTGTTAGCCCTGCAAAGAAAAAGGCTGGGAACTTTGCTTTTTATTGATTTTATTTCTCCAAGAGTTTTCTTACAAAGCAAATTGACCTTGCACAATTAGCTTGATGTAATCTTAAGAAAATATATGAAGTATGCTTTAGAAAAAAAAATCATCCTCTAACCAGCCATCTCATTTGGTGATCATTTTCCACAGCTTTTGTCCTCTTTGAGGTGGGGAGGTGGGGTTATTTTTACATGTGAATGATTAAACCTGTGTACAGGAGATCCAAACTTGCGTTGACCTCCCTCTGCAACACCAGCTGGTGTTGGGAAACAGAACTCTGAGGCAGGCCAGGGGGTCGGTCCCCCAGGCTGTTTGGCCATCAGTCCCCAAGTGGCATCCCAGAAGACCTGGCTGAGGTCTGAGCAGTCCACACACAAAAACCTAGCATTTCCTCCCACAATAACAGCATGTGTAGAACACACAGGGAGAGCTTAAATCCATCCCATGGAGGAAAAGGGATTTTCTTGTCCCCTTTGCAGACACTTAGCGGGAGAACCTTCCATGCCAGGGTTCCATGTCTCCAGGCCCTCACCTGGCAGGCCTCATTATTATTTCCCCACCCCCTCCAGAATGTAGGGGACACTTTCCGGCCCCTATGTTGTTTCCAGCTCCTAGTAGTTCAACTCAACAACTGGGCATCTGGAGAGGCTTTCAGTCCAGAAATTGTGAATTTAAAAGGAGTAGCTGCTCCTTTCCTCTGGACACTGCTTAACAGCCCCTGCTGAATCGCTAAATTGATTTTGATTCGGAAGAAGCAGGTGCTATCATGGGTTCATTCTTTGTCCACCCAGTCAAGCCTGTGTGGATGGGCCTGTACGGGGACACAGTAGCCTACATCAGGCTATTTTGCTGTCTTCTCGTCAGTGCTCAGAAGTGTCTCCACTTAGCCAACAAGTTTGGAGACAGGGATAGGTTTCTGGCTTGCAGCAGCTGAGTTGCTGTCCTTGACTCTCCTCGTTCTGATTTTTCCTGGGGTTCGGGGACAACTAAGGAGCCCCAAAGCCTTAGATGTACAGCCCACAGAGGAAAGGTGGGTCAGGGTGTGTGTCTCCGTCATTTCCTTCCTTTTGAAGCATTTACTTTCCGAGTCACCAGCTGGTTCCAAAGCTCCTCTCCCACCAGGCCAGGTGGTGTCCAGACCAGGAGGAAGCCTGGCTGACACAGGAGAACGGTGGTAGGAGGAGGTGTGGGTGGCAGCCAGGAGACCCTGAGCAGCAGTGTCCCTGAAGCTGTTCCCAGATTCATCCGGCCCGGTAGGATCACTGTCTGATTCCATGAGAGCGTGGGAAGCAAAGGCCCTAGGGAAGAGGCTGCTAAGAGGCTGGACAGAACTTCCTGGAAGACTCCCAGGAATGCTGGGCAGTTTCATATCCAAGAGTCAGTGAAAGATGTGGAGAGGCTGCCTGGCTGGGAAGGAAGAAGGTGAAGGTGGGAATGGGGTGGGGGCAGCTGGGGAGGGGCTCAGTCCTCAGTCATTTTTTCTCCATGAAGAATCTCACTCTGAACTTGGAGAGGCTGCAGAGTCCCCATCCTCAGGGTCCTGCCCATTAGGAGAGATGGGCTGACCTCCCTTCACACGCTTCCACTTCATCCTTCGGTTCTGGAACCACACTTTGACCTGGGGGAGGAAGCAAAGGAGCCTGGTCACTGCAGGGCTGGTGTGACCTCCTCCCCATATCAATGCTCGGGCTAGCCAGGGTATAACTCCAGGGACCCCAGCTTGAAACCATCACTTACGACTCCCTACTCCCTCAAAGGCCTCAGGAACTGAGACCAAAGAGAGGACACACCAATCTGCCAGAGGGTCTGTCTTGTGTCTTGGGATAAAGCCCCAGACAGGAGAACAAGCTCTAAAAGCACTCTGCATTGGCCCCACCCCCTTCACATGGCCTACTCGGCAGGTGCCAAGTCCCATTGCCTCCCCCTCCATTCCTCAAGGCTCTGGGAGCAGAGGTGCCAGGCATGTGTATAGAGCACTTTTTGGTTTAGACAGCTTTGGTCAACACATTTTCTCAACTGAGCTTCAGTGTTACTTGCAGGATTATGATCCCATTTTGCAGATGGAGACCCAGAGGTCCCAGGACTAGGAGAAGGGATAGAGGCAGGATTTGAAGCTAAGTCTTCTGACTCAAAGTCCAGCCTTCTGGCAGAGCCCTCTATCAATGTAAATCTGCTCTGAAACGTTACTGTTATTATTACTGTGCTTCCATATCAGAGCATGGGTGTGGGGGTTGGGACGGCTGAGGGAAACTCCAAAACAAAGAGCCAGGGAAGTTTCTCAAAGTGTGCCCAGGAACCAGCGGCATATCCAGATCACCTGGGAAACATACTGGAAATACAGACTCTCAGCCCCACTCATTATGGCAAAATCACTCTCCAGACCTCTGGAATCCACATTTTGAACAAGTGCCTTGGGGATTCCAACATATACTCAAGTTTGGGAATAGGCAGACCAGAGGTCCCAACCTAGGTGCATATGAGAATCACCTAGGGGGACTTTGAAAAATTCTGAGGCCTGTATCCCATCCCAGACCAATTAAAATCATCCCTAGGGGTACAGCCCAGACATCAGCGCTACTAAAATCTCCCTGGGTGATTCTCAGGTATGGCCACAGTTGAGAACCACTGGACTGGGTGGAGGAGGAAGAAAAAGGAGAAGGTCCAGGGAGGGGTGGTGGGAAAGGAGGGAAGAGAGGGAGACGAGAGAGCAGAGAAGGGTAGGGGCTGCCGGGGGCACACCTGGCGCTCAGAGAGGTCCAGGTTTACAGCGATCTCGTATCTGCGGAGCCGAGTCAGGTAGTTATGGTGGGCAAACTCCGCCTCGAGCTCCCGCAGCTGCTCCTTGGTGAAGGCTGTCCTCTCCTTGCGGGCCTTGCTGCTGCCGTCTGGCTTCCCTCGGCTGTCCTGGTTGTCTAGGGAGAGAGGACCCCAAACAGGAAGACATGGGCTGAAGGAGACTCCATTCCCTTTCTTTTGTCCTTGAGCAACTAGGCAGCCTTTCCCAGTCTCCCTTATTTTTACAGGATGCTGAGAAAGCTACGCTGCCCCTTTTATTCCTTCTGGTGTCTTATCCATCTTAGAACTGGGAAGTTT
Source organism: Sapajus apella (assembly GCF_009761245.1). Lineage (NCBI taxonomy): Eukaryota > Metazoa > Chordata > Mammalia > Primates > Cebidae > Sapajus > Sapajus apella. The sequence continues at coordinate 803,096 of NW_022436952.1, read as the reverse complement.
TTTTTTTTTTTCGGCTTCCAATTTCAGGTACCTGCTCCTTCCCCAGCCCCCCACCACCAAACTTTCTTTTATTACCAAAGCACAAGAAGCTACTCTTGGCTGTTTAATGATGTCTACTCCCCAGCCCACCACCCAGCATGTCATAACTGGTGGCCGTAAGCTTGTGGGGTGAGATGAGATGCTCTAAAACGAAGCCTCAAAATGTGGTCCCCAGATCAGCAGCATCAGCCTTACCTGAGAGCATGTTAGGACTGCAAATCCTAGCCTCACTCCAGACCTACTAAGTCAGAAGCTCGGGATGGCGCTCAGCAATCTATTTTAACAAACCCTCCAGATGCGTCTGGTGCATGGTCAAGTCCACTGCTGTATGACCTCACCACTCAAACGAGGGCCTGGAGGCCAGCAGCATCAGCACCACCAAGGAGCTGTTCAGACCTGAAGGATCTCAGGCCTGCCCCAGACCTGCCTACCCAATCAGAAGCTGCCCCAGAGGGCCAAGTCTGGAAAACCATCTGGACCCCTCCGAAGGAGGCTCCTGTTAGAATCAGTGTGGCTCAGTCATAACTGCCAACAGGGTCCGGGACATGCCCTGTGCCAGGTGCTGTACCTGACAAATATTAGCCTCTTAATCCTCAATAGCCCAACCTATTGGTCTAGTATTAGCCTCACTTTATGGACCAGAAAATGAAAATGGAGAAGTTAAACAGATTGTCCAAGTTTATTCAGCCAGGGGGTGTGGGAGACAAGAATCAAATTCAGGCGGTTTGACTCACACATGCTGTTCAAATGAAAAATATGTAGGGGCCGGGCGCGGTGGCTCACGCCTATAATCTCAGCACTTTGGGTGGCCAAGACGGGCGGATCACAAGGTCAGGAGTTCAAGACCATTCTGGCCAAAATGGTGAAACCACGTCTCTAATAAAAATACAAAAAATTAGCCTGGCGTGGTGGCACGCGCCTGTAATCCCAGCTGCTTAGGAGGCTGAGGCAGGAAACGCGTTTGAACCCAGGAGTTGGGGGTTGCAGTGAGCCAAGATCGCGTCATTGCACTCCAGCCTGGGCGGTACAGCAAGGCTCAAAAAAAAAAAAAAAAAAAAAAGGAAGGGCTTACAAATGGTTATCTCTTGAGCAGACAGTGGGAGGCAGCTCTACCTTCACTTTAATGACTGGAGATGGTGGGTGGAGAGGAGACGGGGCAGAGACCACACACCTATACCATTAACTCTCAACGAATGCCATGTGGCCAGGGAATGGCTGCAGGAGCCATGCGCAAGGGGCTCTAACATTTAAGTCTTTCGCTTCGTCGTCCTCATTGTCTAGACACAGAGACCTTGGTTCGTAGTGAGGTGCTTTACTGAAACCTGCACCCAACTTCCCGCTCCCTGAAAGACCCATTTCTGCCTTGCTGGACAGTGTTGGAAGGGGAGTCCTGTTTTCAAAGGCTGAGTCTAAGTTACCTGGAAGCCTGGGATGGGGAATTTAGACCAGCTAGTCTAAGGCAGAGAAGCCGCCCATGCAGGCGCCTAAGCGGCCGCACTGGGAGTGGGTGGTGAGGCAGGAACCCCACCTTAACCCGGGGATCTGCTTTGGAGCTTTGAGCCTAGCTGGTTCCCTCTACTGCTTTCCACGCAATCCCTTCGTATTTCAGTTTCCCCGTCCTCCGCCCCCGCTCTCCACTGCCTTGGGCCGGGAGGCGCGTGGGAAAGTGATCGGGCGCCTGGCCGGGCCCACTTCCCGCTGCGTGTCCCTGGTCCCCGCCGCGGGATGGAAGGGGAGTGGGTGCCGCCGTTCTAGGAACCAGAGAATGGGGAGGGGCCTGATAGTCCCGGTGCCCGGTTAGGAGTGTCGCGGCACCCTGGCCCGGGGGTCCGTGTCCGATCCGGGTTGGCTGCCCGTGGGGCGCGCCCAGGGAACAGGGCAGGGGGCCGAGTTCCAGGCACGGGCGGCCTGCCCTGCGGCCTCTGGCTCCCGGCCGGAGAAGGCAGGCCCAGACCCTCCGGAAGCGGAAGCGGGAGCGTGGGCTGGAGGGAAGGACGCGCAGCCCTGGGCCGGGGTCCCCGAGGAGCCCTCCAGCCTTGGCCGCCGCCAGCGTCGCGCCCCCTCCTGGCAACAGGCCCGGGAGTGTCGGTCACGAGTGGATGATGGGCTTCCCGGAGCACAGCCTGGTCCGCGGGCCGGGAGAGAGGCAGGAAACCCGGGCTTTGACACCGGGCGCGGTCGGAGACTGGTTTCCCAGTCTCCTCCCACCCCGGTGGCTCAGCGTTTCCCAGCCCTTCCTTTCCACGGTTGCCGGGAGTGGATAGCCCAGAGGACTGGCGCAGAGGCTTGAATTCTCAATCTTGCTGGGAACTTTGAGGAAGTCACTTAATCTCTCTGGGCGTCGGTCTCCTCATCAAGAAATTGAAAACAATTTCACCTAGGGTTATTGGAAGACTGAGTTAATATGTGTGTGCAAAATGCTATTAAAATCTAAAAGTGGCTCACGCCTGTAAACCCAACATTTTGGGAGGCCAAGGCAGGCAGATCTCCTGAGGTCAGTAGTTCAAGATCAGCCTGGACAAAATGGTGAAACCCCGTCTCTACTAAAAATACAAAAAGTATGGCGAAGGGGGCCTGTAATCCCAGCTACTCTGGGGGCGGAGGCAGGAGAATCACTTGAACCCGGGAGGCGGAGGTTGTAATGAGCCAAGACTGTGCCACTGCACTCCAGCCTGGGCAACAGTCTCAAAAAAAAAAAAAAAAAAAAAAGAAAAGAAAAATCTAAAAGTGCGGGACAAATATATTCTCCAATTTATCAGCTCCACGAGATGCCACCTGAAGGGCTGGGATAGAAACAGCTGCGCTTCTGGAAGGCTTCTGTGTGTCTCCAGAGGCGTCCGTGGCTTTAACCTCACCAGCAGCAGACTATAAGTGGATACTGCTCTTAACCCCTTTAGCACTCTTACGTGGGTTTGTGTGATAATTTGATTAATAGTGCTCTCCTCTGGGAAACACTTTTTCTCGCTCTAGCCTCTAGCCATAGTTGCTTCTGTAACCTGGCACAACTGCCCCCTTCCCCTACCCTACCTCAACCAGTTTTGCACATAATCCTTCTAGAGAGAAGAGGGAAAAGTACTTGCTAAGTATTTGCTAAATCATCCTGCTTGATACAGAGGAGGCAGCCTCAGACAGGCCCAGGAACTTGCCCAGGGTGCCTGGCAGCTTTTAAGTAGCAGAAGGGAGATTTGAACCCAGATCCATCTGATTAGAACCTAGGCTCTCCAGCATCTCCTGGCTGGCTGGCCCAGTTGGGGCCTGGAGCTGGACCATGGCAGCTCGGCTTGTCACCATTTCCAAGGCCCCTGGAGGCACCACCCTGTTTGCTACCCACACCTACCCTCCTCTGAGGCCTGCTTAGGTGTGCACAGGTGCCCCACGGCATCCCGCAAAACAACTCCCCCCGCCCCAGTTCTATACATAGTCCTTCCTGGAGAGAAGAGGGAAAAGCAGGAGAGGACCCCTTTGGAGTAGGTCTTGGCCTGGTTGTGTGGGCAGGGCAGCTGATCACTGTCAGCCAAGCCATGCCCATCCCTGGCCACCACTCCTCTCCTGTCTCTTATTCTTCTGATTTAGCCTCTGGGGCTCCAGCGACGATTTCCAGCAGAGGAAACAGGAAGCAGCAGCCTGGGTTGGGAATCGAGGGTCTCGGCTAACCCCCTGTGTGAACCTGGGGATGATACCTAATAATGGCGAATAGGATGGATATTGGCTCCGGGAAGGTGCTAATCCCTTGTCAACTTCTCAGAGTGGGATCAACTACCACCACTGTTGGAAATGATAAAGGGACCAGAAGTATGGGAAGCAAGCTATGAAAGTTGAAGTGGAGGGGCAGGCGTGGTGGCTCACACCTGTAATCCCAGCACTTTGGGAGGCCAAGGCAGGTGGATCATGAGGTCTAGAGATCGAGACCATCCTGTCCAACGTGGTGAAACCCCGTCTCTACTAAAAATGCAAAAATCAGCTAGGCGTGGTGGCATATGCCTGTAGTCCCAGCTACTCAGGAGGCTGAGGCAGGAGAATTGCTTGAACTTGGAAGGCAAGGCGGAGGTTGCAGTGAGCCAAGATCCCAGCCACGGCACTCCAGCCTGGCAACAGAGTGAGACTTTGTCTCAAAAAAAAAAAAGAATAAAAAAGAAAGTGGAAGTGGAAGTTATGGTTCTCTTTGTTCTGCAACAGTATTACAAATTGCAACATATTCATCAAGATGGATACACTGTGAGTGCTTGCATGCCTTTCTGGCTGGGAGCTGTTCCCTCACCACAAATTGCAACATATTCATCAACATGGACACACTGTGAGTGCTTGCATGCCATTTCTGGCTGGGAGCTATTTGGTCACCCTGCTCATGGGCACAGTTCCAGTGTACCCTTACAACATGAAAGTAACTCATGCCTCCCAGGATGGTTTGTTCCCAGGATAGTACAACTTTGTTAGGGAGCCTTCCTCGCCTCTCTGGGCCTCAGTTTCCCCATGTGTAGAAGTATGGGATTGGACTGGATTCTATTTCTGCCAGGGAGCTGGTGTCAGAGTTCCTTCCCTTACATAAGCCCTGATGCCCTGCACTCCCTACTCTCCTGTTGAGAATCTCTGGCCTTGATGAAATCCGAGGCTTCACCGAGTTCACATATTCTTGTCTTGGCTCCTAGTTTCTCCCTTCAGTCAGATCTGAGGTCTTGCTGTGTGCTATGTTTCAAAGCCCTCCCCAGCCTTCCCACGGCTCAATGATCAGGGCTCTGTTTCTCTCTCCCTGCCCCGAGCTGTGTAGAAGGAAGTTATATTTGTAGAAGTGTCAGAGGACTTGTTGGTGAACCTGGGCCTTAGCACTCGTAGGTGAGGGAGGCACTGAGGAAGAGCTGTTGGACCTCGGGCAAGTCCTTTAGATTCTTGGAGCTTCAACTTCCTCTTTTGTAAAGCAAGAATAGCTGCACCGCTGTGCTCATAAGGCTGAGAAGTAATATGAGCTGGGTAGCGCATCGACACCTAGCACAGTGCCTGCATTCCATGGAAGCTCGGTTCACTAGAAACAACAGAAGGAGATCTACTGGAGATGATATCTGGGATGACTCATGGACAGAGCTTAGACACTATGCTCCTTAAGGCACCATGTCTTCAGACCCGTGTGAAAGGGTTATCTTTTTTTTTTTTTTTTTTGAGACAGAGTCTCACTCTTATCTCCCAGGCTAGAGTGCAATGGCGTGATCTTGGCTCACTATAATCTCTGCCTCCCAGGTTCAAGTGATTCTTCTGCCTCAGCCTCCCAAGTAGCTGGGATTGCAGGCGTGTACCACCACTCCCAGCTAATTTTTGTATTTTTAATAGAGACAGGGTTTCACCATGTTTGGCCAGGCTGGTCTCGAACTCCTGACCTCAGGTTATCTGCCTGCCTCAGCCTCCCAAAGTGCTAGGATTACAGGTGTGAGCCAACGGGCCCAGCCAAGGGTTACCTTTTAAATGTCTGGCCTTTCAGCATTTTTTTTTTTTTTTTTTATAGACAAGAGTCTTGCTCTGTCGCCAGGCGCCAGGCTGGAGTGCAGTGGTGCGATCTCGGCTCAATGCAACCTCCGCCTCCCAGGTTCAAGCAATTCTCCTGCCTCACCCTCACGACTAGCTGAGACTACAGGTGCATGCCAGCACACCCAGCTAATTTTTGTATTTTTTTTAGTAGAGACAGGGTTTCACCACAGGTTGGCCAGGATGGCCTCAATCTCTTGAACTCATGATCTGCCCGCCTCGACCTCCCAAAGTGCTGGGATTACAGCTGAGTCTCACTCTGGTCATCCAGGCTGGAGTGCAGTGGTGTGATCTTAGCTCATGGCAACCTCTACCTCCTGAATTCAAGCAATTCTCCTGCCTCAGCCTTCCGAGTAGCTGAGATTACAGGAGCCCACCACCATACCAGGATAATTTTTGTATTTTTAGTAGAGATAGGGTTTTGCCATGTTGGCCAGGCTGGTCTCAAACTCCTGACCTCAGGTGCTCCATTCACCTCGGCCTCCCAGAATGCTGGAATTACAGGCATGAGCCACCACCGCACCTGGCCTAGGCCACTATTACTGCAGCCTTTGGGGTCCCACAATTCCAGGCACAATAACTAGGTGAGTCACATGGCAATCCATCACTCCTCCTGTGCTGCTTCTCTCTTGGGGGTCGCAGCTGCGTCTTCTAGGACTTGGGAGGGAGAACGCTGGCCCTCAGCTGGCTGCCTCTGTGGTTAGGGAGGAGCTGCCCCACCCCAGCCCCTGCATGACCCTCACCCTCCGCTGGTGCAGGGCTGTGAGGGAACAGTCAACAGCACCCAGAAAAATGCAAATGGTGTGTGTGTTATTGTGGTTTCCACCATGAGCTTCCATACCATCCAGGGCAAATTATTTCATACATAGCTGCCATGTTTGGCTGGCCTTCCTAAAGTGAGCAGACAACTTCATCAGAGCTACGGGGAAGTTCAGACAGACCCAGTGGAACATGCCTTTCTGGAGTTCTGTACTCTACAGTCCAACTCTGAGGACACCAATTTACATAAATTCATATTCAAAATCAGACAGGAGGCCAAATGCCCCACATTCAAATAGCACTTTGCAGTTGACAAGGGATTTCTTTCCCCCAAAGAGAACTTCTTTTAGGCTTTTACAGATACTATAGAATCATAGAAAGTAGCGGTGGGAGGGACTTAGAAATGATCAATGTCACCTTTCCATTTTATAGGTGAGCCTAGAGAAGGTAACAAACTTGTGTAGTGACACACAGCAAATCAGGGGCAGAATTGGGCCTACAGCCCAGATTTTTTTGATAGGAAGCTGTTTCCACCCTACTGGGCTGTCTCCTGTTGTATCCTCTTAATTATTCCATTAGGTAGGTAAGATCCACATGACCCCATTGAACAGATGAGCAAGTTAAGACCCAGAGACTAAATGGCTTGCCCAAGGCCCCTGGGACCAGTCTAGGGCTATAGCCTCATGTCATACTGCCACAGGGGGATGATGAGTAGGCAGGCTGTGCCTATTCTAGGGACATTGTCTGGGTCTGGCTTCAGGTCTGTCTCCCTGGGACTCCCCAGAGAGGGAAGAAGAAGGGAGTATTTTGAGCATGACATCAGTAGGTGAAACCTTGGCACATCCTCTGAAAACAGTGTCTGTGGCTTCCTGCAACGTCACAGCATAGACACTTTGATGTCCTCATAAGTTCTGCTACCTTCAACCTCAGAAGGAGGGGTCAAAGCCCTTGGAAATAGAAAATACTTGGATGGAGCTAGCCCAAGACTGGTTGGATGTTCACATCTGGGACCTACCTGGTTTCCTGGGGTTGGGCTGACTTTTTCACTGAGCCCTGCCCCACCCCAATGTCCATGCCCTTTCCCTCTCCTGTAGGTGCCAAAAAGAGACACGGGCAGGGCTCCAGCCTCTCTGAGGAGCCCAGCAGTGGGGCCAGGGGATTCAAGGGATGATTCATGGGAGAGAGGCAGGTTCTTCTGGAATGAAAATGCCTGGTGCTAGTCTTTGCTAGGGTCCCAGGTGGGGTAGGTTGGTGAGGGGGAAGAGCAGCAGCTTTTAAGAGGGATGGGAGAGGCGTGGGCAGTGCTGGGTTTTGCTTATAAGTTCCAGATGTCATCCTCAGCTGTCACCAAAGTAAATGTGGCCTTGAGACCCAGGCCCACTGCTCACACTGTTCTTCTACCTTGCATGCAAGGAAAACAAGGGGGAAGAAAACAGAAAAGGATGGGGGTGGGTCCTGGCCAGAGCTCAGGGAGCCTAATTGGGTGGGAAGCCCAAGCAATGGGCAGAGAGGGAGTTGGGCAAAGGGGCCAGCTCTGGAAGTCTGCAGGGGCACTGAGTCCTGCCTCTCAGACAGAAAGGATGCTTGGCCTCTGAATTAGCCTCCTCCCTGGGCCCAGGTTCCCCTGATTTATTCAAGCCAGAGAAATAGGTGAGTGGGCAGGGTCCCTGATTCCCTAGCATGGCAGAGTGGCCCCTGATCTGTCCTTTTTACAGCTCACGGGCTCATCGGACCTTTCCTTCTTTGCTGTTGGTCAGGATCCTGCTGCCTCAGCAGAAACTGACTATCTCCAGAGCTTCTGACTACCTGATCGGGGCCTGAGCAGGCCCAGGCATGAGATTTGTACTGGAGCCTCTGAGTTCAGACGGCGGCCAAGGCCTGAGTCCTGCTTTGGGCTCTGAGCTTTCTTTCCTTGTCAGAAGAGGTGGTCAGGAGCTCTAACCAGAAGGCCGGGATGCCCAGAGGGACACTGGCTGAGTGTGGAGTTGCTGTCTCCCCTCCCACGCTGGCCACTCTGGACCATTAAACTTCTTCCTCACTGGGGATTCTGGACATGGACTCAGGACAAGAGGGGCTGCTGCAGCTGTGCACCCCTCAAACCACACCCCACCCAGCACGGCCACAACCCTAGGTCAGTGACATTCTCAGAGTCAGGCAGGCCCGGCTGATGTCAGGGGACAAAGACTCAGCAGAGCTCAGGTCACTCTGACCTGACTTTGAACATGGATAACCTGACCCAGCCAGCCAGCATCAGGGAAAGATTTTAAAGAGAGAAGGGTACTCATCTGTGGGTTTGGGAAAAGTGGACTCTGCATCTCTGATGTCATTTAGTCCCACAGCCATCCACCTTATGAAGTAGGTACTGTCATCCTCATTCCTCAGAGGAGACAAGGACTCAGGAAGGGTTAGGACTCACCCACGTCCACACAGCCAGGAAGCTGTGGATCAGGGACCTGAACCTGGGCTACCTGGCTAATGTACTTGACCTCAGTCTCTTACCACCTTCCTCATATTGCCATGCTGTGGCCTAGCAAGGGGGTGAGTGTGGACATGAGATCACCTGTGTGGGACTTGGCATCACTCTGGTGACCAGGTGACACTTATTGGAGTTGTCCATTTATTTCATTCTCATCTCTATCATTGCCTCTTTTTTTTTTTTTTTTTTTAATCTTGAGACAGTCTCACTCTGTCTTCCCAGCTGGAGTGCTGTGGCATGATCTTGGCTCACAGCAACTTCCACTTCCCTGGTTCAAGTGATTTTCCTGCCTCAGCCTCCTGAGTATCTGGGACTACAGACGTGAGCCACCATGCCTGACTCATTTTTGTATTTTTAGTAGAGATGGGGTTTCACCATGTTGGCCAGGCTGGTCTCAAACTCCTGACCTCAAGTGATCCGCCCGCCTCGGCCTCCCAAAGAGCTGGGATTGTAGGCGTGAGACACCTCGCCTGGCCCCATTTCCTCTTTTCTCTCTTCCTCTGCCAAACAGCCCCGTTCTTGAGAGATTCACTCCTAAAACTGCCTCCACTGTTTACATCTCTACTTGTAGGTGTAAGATGGGAACTCAGGGATCTGTTTGTGGCTAGAAGCAACTCCCTGTCTCGAGTGGAAGGGCTCTAGTGGCCAACAGGACCCTGGGTTAGCAAAGCTCTGGGGTCAGGCACACATCGGGGGTGTTGCTTTCACCAAAGGGACTTTCAGCTGCAGGGTCTGTGCCATGGCTTGAACCTTGTCCCTTGTTCCTGTCCCTGTACAGTCCCTGTGTGGGCTGAATTGTGCTTCCCTCCCCAATTCCTGTGTTGAAGCCCTAACCCCAGTTCCTCAGAGTGTGTCTGTATTTGGACATAGGGCCTTTAAAGAGGGGATGAAGTTAAAATGAAGCTGTTAGGGCAGGTCCCAATCCAGTCTGCCTGACATCCTTATAAGAGGAGGAGATTAGGGGCCAGGGGCGGTGGCCCACACCTGTAATCCCAGCGCTTTGGGAGGCCGAGGCGGGTGGACTACCAGAGATCAGGAGTTTGAAACCAGCCTGGTCAACATGGTG
>NW_022436952.1:788970-793145 GCF_009761245.1 Sapajus apella | reverse complement strand
AAAAAAAAAAAAAAAAAAAAAAAAAAAAAAAAAAAAAAAAAAAAAAAGAGGGGGAGATTAGGATACATAGAGACATGCCAGGGAAAGACCTGGGGCACTGGGGAAAGACCGTGTGAGGACACAAGAGGGTGGCCATCTGCAAGCCAAGGAGAGAGGCCGTAGGAGAAACCAAACCTCCTGACACCTTGATTGTAGATTTCTAGTCCCCAGAACTGGGAGAAAATGAATTTCTGTGGCTTAAGCCACCCAGTGAGGGGTGTTTTGTTACAGCAGCCTGAGCAGACTAAGATACCCCCCAACTCTCCACACCAGTGCTTGCCACGGAGGACTGAGAAGGAGTGAGGTCCTGAGGGGTGCTTGGAAAGGCTGATGCTAGCCTATAGGAGACCTCTGTGCTTAGAAAAAGGTGCCTTTTTCTCTAGAATGGAGAACACAGACACACACCCTATGACGGCTGACCCTCTAGCTGTCCAACATTGTGGTGCCCATACCTGCCTAGCCATGGTGGGTCCTTCTTATTGCCCAGACATGGCAGCCCCACTTGCTTCCCATCCATGGTAGCTGTGGTGCCTCTGGGGTCAGTACCCCGTGGAGGGTTCCTGCAGAGTCAACCCAGCCTGCACGTGGGTCTTATGTCTCTTTCTGGCCCCAGCACTCGCTCTGACCCTGGGCTGGTTTACTGATTAAAGTCTGGCTCTCTGAAAATCGTTCTCATAAGTGAGACTGTGAAAATCTTGAAGCATTTCACAGAAGCATATGGCACAGGGTGGATATCTTCATGCCAGGCAGTGGAGCTACTCTCAGAAAGTGAAAAAAATGAATGAATGACAGGCTGCAATTGAGGCCACTGACCAGACATTCAATGGGCTTCTCCTGTGTGCAAATGTTTCGCCAGGTACCAGGGATTAAAGACCTAAATGTAAGACCTAAAAATATAAAACTAGAAGAAAACACAAGGAAATCTTCATGACATTGGATTTGGCAATGATTCCTTGGCTAAAACTTCAAAAACAGGCAACAAAAGCAGAAACAGACAAGTGGGACTGCATCAAACTTAGAAAACTTCTGCACGGCAAAGGAAGCAATCAACAGAGTGAAAAGGTAACCTACGGCATGGAAGAGAATGTCTGCAAACCATATATCTGATGGGGAGTTGATATCCAGAATATATAAAGAACTACAACTTAACAACAAAAAGCCCCCAAAGCCGGTGGCACGTGCCTGTAGTCCCAGTTACTCGGGAGGCTGAGGTGGGAGGATTGCTTGAGCCCAGGAGTTCTGGGCTGTAGTGTGTTATGTCAATCGGGTGTCTACACTAAGTTCGGCATCAATATGGTGACCTCCCAGGAGCCGGGGACCACCAGGTTGCCTAAGGAGGGATGAACCAGCCCAGGTCGGAAACGGAGCAGGTCCAAACTCCTGTGCTGATCAGCAGTGGGATTGTTCCTGTGAATAGCCACTGCACTCCAGCCTGGGCAACAGAGCGAGACTCCGTCTCTTAAAAAAAAAAATGCCCCCAAAATCCAGTTAAAAATGAGCAAGGGGGCTGAGCACAGTGTCTCATGCCTGTAATCCCAGCATTTGGGGAGGCTGAAGTGGGAGGATCACTGGAGCTCAGAATGAGGCTGTAGTAAGCTGATTGTGCCACCGCACTCCAGCCTGAGCAATAGAGAGGGAGCGAGACCACATCTAAAAAAAAAAACAAAAAAACCAAAAAAAAAAAAAAAAAAGGAAAGGACTTGAACAGACATTTCTCTAAAGAAGATATGCAAATGGCCAAGAAGTATGTAAAAAGATGTTCAACATCACTAATCATTAGGGAGATGCAAATCAGAACCACAATGAGATATCATCTCATACCTGTTAAGGTGATTACCAACAAAAACAAAACAAAACAAAAAAACCACGAAACTAGTGTTAGCGAGGATGAGGAGAAAACCGGAACCCTTGTGTACTGGTGGTGGGAACGTAACATGGTGCAGCTGCTATGGAAAACAGCATGACGTTTCCTGAAAAAGTTAAAAATATGGCCAGGTGCAGTGGTTCACACCTGTAATCCTAGCACTTTAGGAGGCCGAGGTGGGAGGACTGCTTGAGGCCAAGAGCTCAGATCAACCTGGCCAGCATAGTGAGACCCTATCTGTATTTTTTTGATAATAAATAATTTTTTTTGAAAAGTTAAAAATAAAATTACTACATGATCTGGCAATTTCCCTTCTGGATATACACTTAGCAGAATTGAAAACACGCTCTCCAGGAGTTATTTGCACACTCAGGTTCATTGCAGTATTGTTCACGATTGCCGAGAGGTGGAAGCAACCTAAATGTTCATCAGCAGATAAATGGATAAAGAAATCTGGTATACCCATACAATGGAAGGTTATTCTGCCTTAAGAAAGAAGGAGGCCAGGCATGGTGGCTCACGCCTGTAATTCCAGCACTATGGGAGGCCAAGGTGGGAGGATTGCTAGAGGTCCAGAGTTCAACACCTGCCCAGACAGCATAGCAAGACCCCATACTGAAGAAGAAGAAGAAAATCCTGTCACATGCTACCACCTGGGTGAAACTTGACGACATTATGCCAAGCGAAATAAGCCACTCACAAAAAGATAAATATTGCCTGATTTCACTTATATGAGGTATCCAAAATAGTCAAACTCTTAGAAACAGAAAGTAGAATGGTGATTGCTAGGGGATGGGGGAAGGGGAAAAGGGGAGTTGTTTAATGGATATAGAGTTTCTTTTTTGCAAGATGAAATGTTCTAGAAATCGATTGCACAACTACTGTATGTATCACATAAAAACGGTTAAGAAGATAAGTTTTATGTTATGTGTATTTGGCCACAATTTTTTTTGAGATGCAGTCTCCTATGTCATCAGGCTGGAGTGCAGTGGTGCAATCTTGGCTCACTACAACCTCTGCCTCCCAGGTTCAAGCAATTCTCCTGCCTCAGCCTCCTTAGCAATTGGGACTATAGGCGTATGCAACCCTGCCCGGCTAATTTTTTGTATTTTTAGTAGAGACGGGGTTTCAACGTGTTAGCCAGGATGGTCTTGATCTCCTGACCTCGTCATCCACCCACCTCAGCCTCCCAAAGTGCTGGGATTACAGGCGGGAGCCACCATGCCCGGCTGACCACAATTTTTAAAAAAGGAGATTTCAAATATAAGATGTCCCAGGTAAGAAATCTCAGGAGAGTTCCTTTACGAAGCAACTGCAAGCTAAAGTGAGAAAATCAACACAGATTCTAGCAGAAACTTCTTTGAAACTTCTTAACTATAGGTTTCTCTGATACCATGTTACATACAAGTGTAGCTATAAATTTTTGAAAAAGAAGGAAACAAATATTCTTGGAAGGGGTGGTTTTTAAGCAGGACTTCAACAGGCAGAAGTATGGGGAAGGGAAGGGTGCTCTAAACAAGGAGAAACCGCCAGAGCACAGTCAGAGGGGGAAGAAAACACAGGATGTGTCTGCAAGGTCCGTCCCCTGGTGTGGCTTCATGGCAGGGATAGTGCAGGGGAACTGGGGGAGGTGGCCGGCAAAGGGGCATCAGGAGGGGAAGTGGGAGAGAGAGGCCCATTTGTGGAGTTTTATCCCGTAGGTGAATTTGTGGTTGGGCAGGGGCAGGCAGAGAAATTGCAAGGAGAACTTGGGGCAGGACAGCTCTGGGAACACGTGTGTTGGAGCTGAAGGAGGATGAGACGAATCACGTCTGATTAAAGGCACGTCTCAGCAGAGGGAGGACGTGAGGGCAGGAGGGAGCAGTGCTGAGCTCTAGCACCACGGCTTTCCCAGGTGGGCGATCAGATTCACCTGTAGCCACTCTAATCACACGCAACCTTTCCTTGAACCCCATCAGGAGCCCACCGCAAAATCCCTCATTCCCATAAATTAAAGACAACCACAGTAGCAAGGACAGTTTGGGGGAAAACAACAGTGGCCTCCCAGCTGTTCCTGCCAGCAGGGGCCTTTAACCCCCATTGGCCTGGGGCTGGGAGTGGTTTGGGTAAGTTAACACCATGCTGGTCTCCAGGGTGGAGAAGTGCCATGGGCCAGGGACCTTTCTTTCTTCTTTTTTTTTTTTTTTTTTTTTTCACCCGCGAAAAAGGGGAGGGGCGGTGCTCTTTTTTCACCACCACCCCCCCCCTAGGTCCAAAATTTCTCCTGCCTCAG
>NW_022436952.1:759938-788870 GCF_009761245.1 Sapajus apella | reverse complement strand
TTTTTTTTTTTTTTTTTTTTTTTTGTATTTTTAGTAGAGACAGGGTTTCACCATGTTGGCCAGCGGGCTGGTTTTGAACTCCTGGCCTCAAGTGATCCGCCTGCCTCGGCCTCCCAAAGTGACGGGATTACAGGTGTGAGCCACCGTGCCTGGCCAACCCTGCTTTCTTGATCATTTCTTTGAGTAGATCAGCTCAGATTCCACAGGCGTGAGCAGGGAGCTGCTGAAGGAGACGGCAGAGGAGGAAGGGAGAGCAGAGAATGCTCCTCCTGCAACAAACTTTCAATTTTTGGAGGCTTCTCAGCTACTCTAAAAGGGGTGCATTTGCCAGGCCCAAGTCACCCCCAACCTCTCCAGCAGGTCTCTGAGCTCTATGCTCCTCACTGATAACGACGGGGCCAAAATGATTGCCAGAATTTCCCCAGACTCAGGAATTTCTGAGACAGCACAACTGAAATATTCAATTCCACCATCCCCATAAATATAGAAATATTTGTCAGATCTTACATTCTGAAGGCTGGTTCAGGAAATATGGGCCTGATACCATTCACAGCTGCTATTTATTGAACTCTTACTATGTGCCAGGCACAGGGTTAATTTCATGGATCACTGCATCTAACCTTCACAGACTCTCTGTGGAAGGTGCTACTGCTATATTCCCATTTTACAGCTAGGCAAACAGAGGCTGGAAGATGTTAAGAACTTTTCCAAAGTTATGCAGCCAACAGCTGCAGTGCTGACACTGCAGCCTGTCTGACCAGGAAGAGCTATGGAAAACACGTTTCTGATCAATGCTGGTTAACCTTCCAGAGACCACTCAGCCCAGACTTGGGGAGCCCCAAATGAGAGGGCAGGCCCAAACCCTCTGTAATCAAGATCAATAATATTTTAAGGCAATCTTTGTAAAAACAAAAATTAATGCAAAAAATTGATGATGAAAAAATGTCACAATTTTAGAGAGAGGATCCAATCACAGACTCAGGACTGGCAGGGTCAGGAGGGGGAGGGTTCTTTGTGGGGTTTGCCTTTTCTGAGCTGAATTCCAGATTCCTGGAGTAGGTTATGAGCCTAGCTCATCACTTTCCCCTTCTTTTATTTATTTATTTATTTTTTGAGAGGTAGTTTCGCTCTTGTCGCCCAGGCTAAAGTGCAATGGCACGATCTTGGCTCACCACAGCCTCTGCCTCCCGGGTTCAAGTGATTCTCCTGCCTCAGCCTCCTGAATAATAGCTGGGATTACAGGCATGTGCCACCACGCCCAGCTAATTTTTGTATTTTTAGCAGAGACGGGGTTTCTCCATGTTGGCCAGGCTGGTCTCGAACTCCCAACCTCCAGGTGATCTGTCTGCCTCAGCTTCCCAAAGTGCTGGGATTACAGGCATGAGCCACTGCGCCCGGCCACTTTCCCCCTTCTTTAGGCTCTTACAAAGCTGATCTTTCTTGCGTCCTTCCTCCCCTTCAGTTAAATCCCAAATGAGGACTCAAGCAACTGGGCAATAAAGGTTTCCATGCTGAACATCGAGTTTGTCTGGAATCACGGGGATGAGTGAGAGTCGGCTCGCTGGACCCTGCCTCAGCTGCTGCTGCTCCTGAGGGGAGCCCTAGGGAAGCCCAGGGCCCCTGCAGATGGGAACCTCCCTCCACTGGAGTCTGACCCCAAAGTGTGCAGGCCGTTCGGCAGAGGGTGTCCCTGTATTCCTGGGTGGCCAGCTGCTTGGCGTGAATGCTCTCTCTGCATTGCAGGGCCATCGGCCACTTGCCGAAACGACAGCTGGTGCATTTAGATTTTGCTGAGACTCAGAATGCTGAAAGACTCTGCCTGCGCCCAGCAGCCTCTTGGCTTTGCTATCCCTTCCCACTGCCCTTGGCTCCCAGTACCCTGGAAAGTGGCAGGCGCTGCCACCAAGGGGAAAGCTCTTCAGCCCAGCTTACAGCTGAGAGTTCCTGCGCATCCTCGGCACATTTCCTGCCAGGGGTAGGATGAGTTCATTTTTGGGATGGGGACCTAACTGGCTGGAGGTTTAAAAGGCCCCGCTGTTTAGTGGCGGGTTCCTATCGGCCATTGTGAGCTCACCGAGGGGCTTCTTCAAGCAGGAGGACCAAAGATCATTTCAAAGTGAGCATTTCAAATCTACAAAAGGGTTGATATCAGGTCTGAAGCCTGAGTTTCAAGCGCACTTCAAGGGTGACCGATTGTCTTGCTTGCCTAGGACTGCGGGCTTTCCCAGGACACAGGATTTTCAGTGCTCAAACTGGAAGTCCTGGGCAAATGGAGATGAGCTGCTCACTCTTTTTTGACCCCAATCTTTCTGTGTTCTCACAAACTTCCAGTCTCTCATTTTGCACAGTGAGAGAGTTGAGATACGAATAAAACCTGCTTTATTCGTATACAAATAAAACTCAAAAGGGCTAGCGTCGGTAACCCACAGCACCTAGAATCTCCCCATCAGCGCACATCCCACTGCAGACAGGCCTCTGCAGGACCCTTCTTCTCAGTTTGAGCTTTTTTGGGTGAGACCCCTTCGTTCACCTTGGCATTCCTGGGGCTTGGCTAAGAGCAGAAACTCGGGGAAAACTGTGCTGCGTCGAAAATGCCTTGTAAAGAAACCCAGAGCGTTCCTGCTTGTTAATTGGTGCCCTCCTGATTCCGGCCTGCCCTGGTTAGCCCCATGGGAAGGTCCTCTACAGGCTCCGGCAGACAGGCGTGCCCCCGAGGGCGGCTGTCAGGGGGACCACAGGGCAGCACAGGCAGGAGGCCTGGGCACTACCGTGTTCTGAATGAGGTTGGGACAAGGAATCAGACAAAAGGTGAACGCCCCCCCGGGAGGGCCTGGCAGGGAGGTGAGGAAGCAGCGGGTCCCCACCCTGGGGAAGAGAAGGGCTTTAGCTGGGATCTTAACAAACAGGCCAACCTCACCCTCCAGCCACTGGGACTCCAGCACGGACTCCCTCGGCTGCCTGCCTCCCTGACTCTCTCGCAGGCTGTGCATCCCTCAAGGCTCCTTGAGGGGCTGCATTCCTCGGGGGGGGTCAGCCCGATCTCAGCATGCTGAGCTGTCCTCTGGGCCTGGGCATAGCCCAGCTCTGCAGGGTGATACCGGGTGCGCAGTCCGCCCCAAACCTCAGCCCTCCATCCCCCCTCGCCCCTTCACTCTGCAGTCCCAGTCCCAGCCCTGCTTCTCTGCCTCTAGGCTCCTGGACACATAGGGTCCTGGCTTTGGGTGGCCACCCAGGGTCCCAGCTTCAGCCTTAGCTCTCAGAACCTCAGTCTCAGCTGACTTTCTTGGTAAGTGAGGCCTGTGGCTCTAGGACCACTTGGGGCTGGCCAAAGCATGGTGGGGAGGAAAACGACTCAACAGCAGCCTGACTCAGGAAAGCCCCTCACCGGTCCCATCAGTCGGCGCCCAGAGGATCCATTCACGTGTCCTCCAAATCCTTGCTGATCCTTTTTCATTCTCTTGCTGGGACATCTTTTCTGGGGCCCAGGAGTGCTGGGACACAGACATTGTCCCCATCACCAGACAGTCCTAGAACTCTCAGTGGAAGAAATCACTAGTCTCCTGCATTTGGATAGGCTAGACAGAAATTCATGGTCAGAGCACCTAGGCACAGAAAGGGTGAGTAACCTCCCCACGGTCACACAGTAAAGGAATGACCAGCAGCTCCTGAGCCACCTACCTGAACTCTCCTTTCTCCGCCTGGATGACTTCTTCTCTGTCTCATTGGCAGTGCTCCCAAGCACCCCGTAGTCCCCGCCTGGGCCTCCTGTGGTGTCCACCAGGCCCAGGCTGCTGGTCCCCATTTCCTTGGAACCCCCTGCCGGGCTTGAGTTGGGCCTGCGCCGGGCCTCTGAGACAGGGAAGTGCCAGTTGGGGGACTGTGGGAAAGCAGGGTGCTGCTCAGTGAAGATGCGCTCCTCCTGAGGCAGGCTGTGTGGGGTGGCCGCCAGGCAGGAGGCCGAGAAGTCGGGGTATGCTGCCGTCGCTGTCGCCGGGAAGTCTGGTTTCTGGTGGAAGGAGAACGGGGTTGGCGGGTAGTGGGGTAGCCCTGAGGCCCCATTGCCTTCCGAGTGGGGGTTTCGAAGGCAGCCCCAGACAGGGGCTGGGGGCTGGAGGCTCCTCATGCAGCTGCTGGCCACGGGATCCATCTGCTGTCCGCGGCACGCCTCAGTCCTTTCAAAGATTTGACTCTTTATACTTTTTATGTTGTTTTTTTTAAATGCAAAAGAAAAAAAATAGGGAAAAATGTTCAACAGAAAATTTACCCCAGGACTGAAAACAAAAACCGAAACTAAAGTCTCTCTTTAGAGGACACACACATGTGGCCAGATACTCCTATGCGTGTGCACACACCTATGTGGGGCTTCCTCCTGCCCCTCCGACGCACCAGCCTGCCTACTGGGGTCCCCTGTACGTGTATGTGTCGCCAATGACACTAAACATTTTCACTGTCCCAACCCAGACGCACCAGCTGATGAGGAGCTTGCCCTGGAGCCCGAAGCAAATGCCTACAGAGGGCTGGACCAGGGCTGCTGGGACACACTTTTAAATCCTGCGGTGGGGAGAGAGTGACAAATTTCTGAAGTGAAATGTGAGAGAGGAGAGGGAGGGGTTAACCCGCACACACAAGATCCCCTCCAACCAAAACCCTAGCAGGCAACTATTAATCATCAGAAACCTTATATGCACATCTAATGGGATTTGCAGATGGAGACTTTTAAAGAAACATTGTCTGTATTTTTTTTTTATTTTAAGGAAAGAGAGCAGTGTGCGCGCGCAAGCACACACACACACACACACACACACGACCCGTCTTTAATGTCCCTTCCGTAACACTATGAAGTTATTTTTATTGCACTGTTAACAAAATTCCCCAAGTCTTGGATTTAGAAAAAGCCTTAAGTCAGATCCAGGATCCATCAAATGCCAAATTCCAAGGAGTGAAGCGAGGAACAAGTGCAAGAGGCAAGCCTGGTGACTGCGTTTGATTTAAAGGCCCTTCTATTGCTGCCTGTGAAAAAGGAAGGTGGATTAAAAGAAATCCTTTTTGCAAGTCTCAGCGGCCCACTATGGTCTCTAGCATAAAGAAAGGCACACTCTAGAAAAAAAAGGAATTTCTCTCTGCCCAGAGTGGCATTCTCACTTTCTCAGTAACTTAAAAAAACAATCAGATTCTTCCTTCCGCTCTTTAACCTCCAACTTACATGCCAATTAGCCACCCTCTTGTCTAGAGAGCTTTCAAGTCATTTTTCTTCACGGCAATGGCAAGGTTCTTAAATAAGGCCCATGAAGTTCCTTCGAGTCCCCTCCCACCTGCTCCCTGCCCCCTTCACCTCCACCCACCTGCTTCCCTTTCTCAACCTCCAGAGGCAGAGGCTTCTGAGGAATTTGGGGCAGGGAAATAGGAATCAGGGGCTCCTTGTTCCCCAAAGGAGCCTCTTTGGCAAGCAGGCACGTGGGTCTCCGGGCTGGTGCACATCACAGGGCGGCCAGCCCAAGTGCCATCTCGATGCCCAATCAGTTTTTCTTATGGCTGTGCCCTGCTAGTCTCTCAGAGGGTTAATGCAATTTCTTGGAGGATGATGTTCCTAACACCCAGGGGCCAGAACTCCTTCCCCATGGGTGATTTACATGGTCCAGAGCAGCAGGATGGGGGCAGAAACAGGCATGGACCTTAACAGCAGCATCTCTGCTGGCTGCTTCCAAAGACAACCAGGGTTCCCTGAGGAGGGGCCCCTGGGTCTTAGCTCCGCAGCCTGGAGGTGGGGCCCTGGGGGGTAGGTGCAGGAGATGCTCCTAGGAAGAGCAGAAAGGCACCCAGGGATGTGAGATAAAGCCAAGACTTGTCTTTAATCCAGAAACTCCAGTCAGATACACATCCCGGGAGCAAGAACAGCTGTAAAAGATGAGGAGGGGCATGCATATGACAAGACATGCTCTCTTCTGGAACAAGCAGTCAGGGTGTCGTAGCAGTAGAGGGCGCGGAGTCATAGCTGCCAACCAGACCCGTCTCTCTGCCCTCCCCAGTGCTTAGCTGTGGCACACACAATTCTCTGAGCCTCATAACTTTCCTAGGATGGGTAAAGCAAGAATTACATCTCCATTTTGCAGATGACAAAACTGAGGCTCAGATGGATGACTGGGCTGCCCAGACTCACATAGCAAAGAATAGGTGGAACCAGCGCTCGGGCTCAGGGGTCCAGCTGTTCAGTCTGGAGCAGGTCAGATGCAGAGGAAGAGACATGGGGTTTGAGGTTAGACAGGTCTGAGTTCAAACTTCATGTCTGCCACTTCCTGGCGGTGTGCCCTGGAACAAGTCACTTACCTCTCTGAATTTCTGTTTACTCATCTGAGATGACAGTCAGAATGGGATCTGTCTAAGGCACTTTGCACCTTACACATTTTTACCTCCATGAATTCCCACAAAAGCTTTCGGAGGCAAGAGTCATTCTCATTAGCTCTGTTTTTCAGCAGAGGACTCCGATGCAGAGACTGTGTAACCTGCACAAGGTCACATAGCAGGGAAGTAGAGGATGGACCCAGGATTCAAATCCAGGCAGCCCAGCCCACAGACATTTGTAAATTTCAATGAAATCCTTTATGCAAAGGGCAGAGTCAGTAATGGACAAACATAGCTTCCTTCCTAGCGCATTTATTTGTGGTTAACCTCGAAGATCCCAAAGCATAAACCTGGGAATGGGGAATTCTGAGGAAATTCTACAGAAACAGCCTTGTGCGGTCCTGTGGGGGGGCACTCTGTGCTGTAGGGGTTCTGGAAGGAATCCGTGGGAGGCTGGGAGGAAGATCTGGTCTGTCAGCTTCCCTAGGAAAACCTTCCCCTGGGCCAGCCACAGGCTGTAACCGGATTCCTGCTCCGCCTCTGCATCTGGCCCAGGGACCTCATGGCAGGGAGGCCCAGCGCCTGGCCCTTTGCCCCTGGATGGGGTGGACCCTGGGTCATGGTGGGGTGGGTGGGGAGGTCAGGAGGGCCACGGGAGGGGGACGCGGTGGGGTGCTCTGCCCTGAGAACACAGGGCCCGGGCACCCCAGAGCCCCCGGCAGCTGCTGGCGTCTGTCAGCCACCTCGCAGGGCGCGGCCGGGGGCCTCCTGGCCCCTACATCTTCCTGACAGGCCCCTCTTCTGAGACCAGGAAAAAACAACAAGAGTTCCTCCCCTCACGCAACCCATTTGTTAGATGAAGGCCGGGCACCAGCACCTTTCACCTCCTCAAAGTCAGCATTTCCCTGTCAAGGCCCTGCAGGGCCAGAGACAGAGATGGATGGAAGGGGCTGCGTGTAGAAAAAGCCCTGTGGGCCGGGTGCAGTGTCTCACGCCTGTAATCCCAGCACTTTGGGAGGCCGAGGTGGGCGGATCACGAGGTCAAGAGATCGAGACCATCCTGGCCAACATGGTGAAACCCTGTCTCTACTAAAAATACAAAAATTAACTAGGCATGATAGTGCGCGCCTGCAGTCCCAGCCACGCGGGAGGCTAAGGCAGGAGAATCTCTTAAACCCAGGGGGTGGAGGTTGAAGTGAGCCAAGATCGTACCACTGCACTCCAGCCTGGGTGACAGAGCAAGACTCTGCTTCAAAAAAGAAAAGAAAAAGAAAAGCCCTGTGGCTGCACCAGGAGAGCCCTGTTTTCAGGAAGGGAGGGAACCCCGGTCTCTGGTGGTTGTGGGGGAGATTGGGGGGAGGAAGAGGAAAGTGTGAGTCAGGAGGAGGTCCCCCAGGGGCGTGGGGAGCCCCCTGGAGGGCTTGCAGCCTGGCCACATCTGAGCCATCCCAAGGAACTTGTGGAATTTCCCCCATTGTGTGCGGCAGGCAGGCAAGTACTTGGCAGGCAGGCAAGTACTTGGCAGGACGGGTCGGCTTCTGTTCATGGCCACCCCACCCACCTGAGCCTGGAAAGGCAGGGTGTCAGGGAAGGGCCCTGGACCTGGAGGCAGAAGGCACGGGTTCAAGGTGTGACCCTGCCTGTTATGGGCTGTGTGGTCTCAGGCAAATCACAGCCCTTCTCTGAGCCTCATTTTTCTCACTAGCAAAGTGGAGTTGACAGTTCCGGCCTCACCTGGCAGTGAGGAGGATAAATGAACTGCATCTTAGAACAGCTGGCTGTTAGGGTGATGCACGTGAGGAACAGCCACACTTCTTCTGTGCTCAACTAGGCAGTCTGCAGCCATACCACCCTGAATGCGCCTGATCTCATCTGATCTCAGAAGCTAAGCAGGGTTGGGCCTGGCCAGTACTTGGATGGGAAAACTACGCAGAGCCATTGGGCAGGTCACATCGTGATGTAGGTGAAGGTGGCTCATCCTCACCCCCAGTTACCTTCTCCTATGGCAATATAACCCAAGGGTCCAAATCATGGCCTTGGGAATCAGGGGCCTGTGGGTTCAAATCTCAGCTCTATGTTTTTTTTGTTTTGAGACAGAGTCTTGCTCTGTCACCCAGGCTGGAGTGCAGTGGCTTGATCTCTGCTCATGGCAACCTCTGCCTCCTAGGTTCAAGCAATTCTCCCGCCTCAGCCTCCTGAGTAGCTGGAATTGCAGATGCCCACCACCACGCCCGGCTAATTTTTGTATTTTTAGTAGAGATGGGTCTTGCCATGTTGTCCAGGCTGGTTTCCAACTTCCGACCTCAGGTGATCTGCTCGCCTTGGCCTCCTAAAGTGCTGGGATTATAGGCATGAGCCACTGTGCCTGGCCTTAGCTCTGTTATTAATAAGCTAAATGACTTTGAGCGACTTACCTTGTCGTTTGAGCCTCAGTCTCCTCATCTGTAAAATGGGGACAAACTTCTTCCTTCCACATGGGTTTGCTGAGAGACATGAGTGAGGTAGTCTATGAAAGCTCTCGTCGTAGTCTGGCATGGAGGGGTAACAACTGCATGATGATGATGATACCTGAGATTTTTGCCTTAAGGACAACTCCAGAAGGGCCCTGTGAAATATTTATATGCCACCGAACAGGGAACATGATGAAGCCATTAGCCTGAGCTTACCTAGTAGAATGTGTGAATCAGATGAGATGCCTGGTCTCTAGCGAGGCCTTAAGGGATGAACAGAAGACAGGCAGATTTCGGATATGGTGTACATGGCTAGGGACTAGTGTGTTTACCACTGGGTCTGGGATTTATCTGAAATGTACACATGTGTCCTTTGTTTCTCAGAAGACTTTGAGGCAGCAGAGTTACTACTGCCTGCCAAAGCTCTTTTTTTTTTTTTTTTTTTTTTTTTTTGAGACGGAGCCTGACTCTGTTGCTCAGGCTGGAGTGCAATGGCACAATCTTGGCCTCACTGCAACCTCCGCCTCCTGTGTTCAAGCGATTCTCCTGCCTCAGCCTCCTGAGTAGCTGGGATTACAGGCACCTACCACCATGCCTGGCTAATTTTTGTATTTTTAATAGAGATGGGGTTTCACCATGTTGGCCAGGCTGGTCTCAAACTCCTGACCTCAGGTTATCTGCCTGCCTCAGCCTCCCAAAGTGCTGGGATTACAGGTGTGAGCCACAATGCCCAGCCCCAACAGGGCTTTTATAAGGCTCAAATAATATGATCCAGGGGTCAGAGTTGAGTAAACTACAGAACAGTCCTTGCATTCCACCCCAGGGGCCCAATAATGAGGCTTTTCTCTAACTCTCAGAAAACACAAAGCTAAGGGAAATAAGTTCTGCAGTTGGGTTTTCTGTGTGTGTGTGTGTGTGCGCACACATATATACATATGCGCGTGCACATACACACACACATTTAAACCGCTGGTGCTATACTTTCTGCTGCCAAGATTGTAGGTAGATGACTGAAAAATATAATACACAGAATGGCCTGCGTAGAAACCTGGCTCTTGGAGGTGACATGACTCAGTTTCCTTGACTGTAAAGTGGAGGCTGACTATATAATCCAGGTACAGACACTCAGTAAGCACCCAGCAAATGAACACTTTCCAGGGGGTCTGGATTGGAGTCAGCTGTGCAGAATGAAAACAAATGACAAAAGGGGAAACACACAGAGTTATTATTCTCCCCCATAAAAACGCAGGAGGTGACAGCCCAAGCTGGGATGGCCTCTCCTCCAGGCACTGTCTCTCTGCTTTGCTCCCCTGCGGCACCTTGTTCAACCGGCATGTCAGCATTCCCAGCAGCACGAAGGAGGAAGGGCAAATGGACTCTCCCCATCTCTCTGTCCACCCCCTTTTTTCAAAAATAGATAGGAGGGCTGGGCGAGGTGGCTCATGCCTATAATCCTATCACTTTGGGAGGCTAAGGTGGGCAAATCACAAGGTCAGGAGTTCAAGACCAGCCTGGCCAGCATGGTGAAGCCCTGTCTCTACTGAAAATACAAAAATTAGCCAGGCATGGTGGCAGGTGCCTGTAGTCCCAGCTACTCAGGAAGCTGAGGCAGGAGAATCGTTTGAACCCAGGAGGCAGAGGTTGCAGTGAGCCGAGATCATACCACTGCACTCCAGCCTGGGCAACAGCAAGACTCTGTCTCAAAAATAATAATAATAATATAATAATATCGAATAATAACAACAGAAATGTGTCTTGCTCTGTTGCCCAGGCTGGTCTTGAACTCCGTTCCTTGAGCGATCCTCCCACCTTGGCTTCCCAAAGTGCTGGAATTTACAGGAGTGGGACACAGTGCCCAACCTCTCTACTTTTTTTCTCTTTTTTTGAGACAGAATCTCACTCAGTCACTGAGACTGGAGTGCAGAGGCGTAATCGCAGCTCCCTGTCATCTCCACCTCGCAGGTTGAAGCAGTTCTCCTGCCTCAGCCTCCCGAGTAGCAGGGACTACAGGCAAACGTCACCACACCTGGCTAATTTTTGTATTTTCAGTAGAGGCAGGGTTTTGTCATGTTGGCCAGGCTGGTCTTGAACTCCTGACCTCAAATGACCCATCTGTCTCGGCCTCCCACAGTGCTGGGATTACAGGCGTGCGACATTGCACCCAGCCCTCCCTGACCTGTCTTAAGGAGGCGTTCTGAAAGTCCACAACTGCTCTGTAGACCAACTGGTCAGAACTACATACTTGGCAGTGAGGAGCTGCTGGGGAGGCTGGGAGATGCAGCCTATAGGGACCTTGTGGACTCAATAATTCTTCCCTGTTCTTCTTCCTCATCAAAATCTATTCTCAAGGAAAAGAGCTAAGGTAGGGCTGCCAGATAAAATGCAGGGTGCCCAGGTGAGTATGTTCCAGGAAATATTTGGGACACAGACTAAAAAATTGCTGTTTCTGAAACTCAAATTTAACCGGGTGTCCTTTTCCCTCCTAAATCTGGCAATCCTAATCCACGGCTACATTTATTTCCAGGATGCAGAAGGCTCTGGCCTTACCTTTTGAGTCAGGATGTTGCACTTTGACAGAAGGCTCTGGAAGGAAAGCTTAAGGG
Organism: Sapajus apella; assembly: GCF_009761245.1. Taxonomy (NCBI): domain Eukaryota; kingdom Metazoa; phylum Chordata; class Mammalia; order Primates; family Cebidae; genus Sapajus; species Sapajus apella. The sequence goes on along the minus strand of NW_022436952.1, from coordinate 777,478 downwards.
AGCTTTCCAGAGGGAAGTGTAGTGTTGGGGTAGGTCTGTCTTTGGCTGCTGGAGGAGCCCAGCGTTCCCCAGGAAAGCCTTCTCTGGAGTCCTTTTGAGAGAGACAAAGCAGAGGGGTGGAGGAAGGGCGGCCCAGGTGGAAGGAGTGGGGACAAAGGTGAGTGTCTCTGGGCAGGAAGTGCTGAAAGACAGAAGGAGGGAGGCCACCAGGCCTGGGCCCAGAGCCAGCCTGGGAGACTCCCAGCCGCTCACTTCCCGGGGCTCCCTTTTCCAGCCCCTTGCTTTCCAGGCAGCAGTGCCATTATTTGGGGAAACCAGCTAACCAGATAGGACAGCAAACCAGGGATTTATGTGGTGTGGGAACAGCTCAGGTTTCCCTCACTGTTTACCCAGCAGTATTTTTTAAAACAGAAATCAGCGTGCGGGTAACCGCAGCTGTGAGTTACTAGCTCTGGCTGTGAGAGCTGGGGTGGGGGGAGTCTCTTCAGAGCCCTCTGCCCACTGGCCTGGGAGCTGCTGAAGGAATGTGCCTCTCCTGACCCAGGCCAGGTGGAGAGGGTGGCCCCAGGGAGGTCCCGATTACTGCCCAACTCGCCCTTCCCCTCCGGGTGAAGGCCAGCATCCCCAGGGGAGGTGTGATGATGGTTCAAGGTCTAAAGCCTTAGAGATCGGTCAGTTTAGGGGTCAGAACCCATGGAGCCAGGCAAGCAAACACAGGCTCTCCAAACCAGCTGGGCGGGAGACACCTGGATTCCTTTGATAGGAGAAAGAGGGGGGGCAACAGCTACTTGGCACTGGCCAATTTCCCCTTGCATGAACATGGGCCCAGTATAACCAACCATATCTTCCCATACGTCCAGAAAAGCCATATTCCCAGATTTTTTTTTTTTTTTATCAGCAGCCCTGTCAACTTTTAAGTGTTGGCAATGAATTTAAGACACTGCCATTCCATTAAAAGCAGCCCAGACCATGGCGCGACTAGTTATCTGCAATCTCTGATCTTCGCCAAGTCTCTCTGGTCCCCATTTTACAGATCAGGAAACTGAGGCCCAGAGAAGCCTAGTGATTTAGCCATGGCTGCATCAGTTGTTAATGGGAATGCTGTGAGGCCGGGAAGCCTGTTGCATGTTCTTTGCCCAGCCCAGCAGTTTTGCTGGCTTGGCTACGCCAGGGGTCTCACCAAGCAGTTCTCAAGTGCTTCCTGTGCGTCTCTCATTTGCATAGACATGACATTTACAAACACATCCATCATCTACTTGATTCTGGCAAGGACCCTGAGGGAGCAGAGCTGGCATCAATCCATTTTTTAAACTGGTGAGAACACTGAGGTTTGGAGAGGCTGGTGACCTGCCAAAGTCACAGTCCTAGAAAGGGCTGGAGCCAGGGCCTCCTATTACAGATCGAGGGTTTTTCCATCCCTAAACTCAGTCATCCCATAAAAATGTCAGGCTCCTTGGGGAATACAGCTTGAGATGGATAATCAACTCCTCCTAAAAGGGAACCATAAATGGATGGGATACTTGGGTAAACCGAATATTCTTTGTAACTTAAAGTTAATTGAAAATCCATAGGTTATCAATTTTCCAAGCAGGAGAATAAAATAGAAGGTATTTCAAAGAGCAATTATAGTAGGCATGGCTTAATCTTTCTTTGATGATTCTGAAGGCATTTTCAGGGGAATGTAATGCCTTAGGGCATCATTATGAACACCAATAATTACTTGCGAGGCAAGTTCTCATCCATCCCCTCCTGGCTGTCTGGGGTGTTTTGAGAGAGGATCAGGCAGGGAGTAGTGAGCGTGTGCCTGTCTGTGTTACTTGCTGCTCTCTCCGCCTTTGTCCATTTCAGAGTGGTGTTGCAGAAGACGCAGTGTCCCTGGAAGGGGGAGGTCACTTCACCTTAATGAGCTTCTGCTTCTTTCGTAAGACAGGGTAATGCCAACTCCTATACTCGTTGTCAAGATTTTGTGGGGCTCAGGTGTCAGTGTCAGAGCAGGAAGAAACTTCAGATTGCAATGTGCACTCGCTTCATTCTGCCATGGAAAAATCTGAGGCCCAGAGAGGTTAGGGACCTCATCCAAGGTCACCCAACCAGGGAGAGGATGCCAGAATCTGTGTTTTCTGCTTCCTAGCCTCTTTCCTGAATACACTAAGGAAGAAAAAGATCTGGAGGGATGGAAAGGTGAACACATGGTTACACATGCAAACAATACTGGGGTCTCTCTGGTCAGAGAAGAAAAGGTCTGATCTTCCAGCCTCAGAAGAGGGGCCGTCCAAGTCCTGGAGGAGGTGAACCCCTTAGTTCAGGGCGGGGAGGAGCCTGGGGGAGCAGGACATCACTGTGAGGTTTATAGTTTCATGAATGTCAGAGCTTTTTAAAATGTGGTAATTTTAAGTGTGCAGCCTCCCAGGGTCTTTCTTCTTTTAATTGAAGAAATAAACCACCTCCTCTAAGGCATGCTTGGCCAGAGAAAGGCAGGTGCAGCACTCACGGAGGAGAGCAGCAGCTTAGAAGGATTCTGTGTCATGGAGAAGTAAAACATCCCAGAAACAGAAAGGAGCCAGCCTTGACTGAGCCCCAGGAGAGGCAGGACACCAGGGGTGCACACACATAAATACACATATACACATATGCACGCCTCCTCCCTGGAGTCTGAGAGTCCCTAAATACATCCTGTGCATGTGGGCCACACATCACACAAAATTGAATACAGACAGGCGTGGAGCACGAGCACACGTGTGTCCTTGCCAGATGGCCTTAGGGATGCTACTAAGCATGTTTACCCATAGGGCAAAGCCCCTGTATCTGGGCAGAAACACCAAAGCAGGTGAAGGCACACATGCACACACACAGCCACAAAAGCTCAGTCCACACTTAGCATTCCTAACAATGCACACACACAGCTAGACACGCAAGGAGACACGTCAGGTCAATGTTCTCACTCCTGCTCGCCATATACATGTGCATGTCCACATTCACCAGTGGAGTATATATAATACAGATTGGCAGACAGCTAGACACAGAGGTGAGCTCTGAAACCCGGTGTCTACACACTCTGGTCTTTGTTACACACACACACACACACACACACTCTCTGAACCGATGTCCTCAGCCTTTGGTTATTTTTGTGTTTTTTTTTGAGCTGGGGTTTCACTCTTGTTGCCCAGGCTGGAGTGCAGTGGTGCGATTTCATCTCATTGCAAATTCCACCTTGGGGGTTCAAGTGATTCTCCTGCCTCAGCCTTCCGAGTAGTTGGATTACAAGTGCCTGCCACCACGCCCTGCTAATTTTTGTATTTTGGTAGAGACAGGCTTTCGACACATTGGCCAGGCTGATCTTGAACTGACCTCAAGTAATCTGCCTGCCTCAGCCTCCCAAAGTGCTGGAATTACATGCGTGAGCCACCGCGCCTGGCTGAGACTTCGGTTATTTTGAAAGCCGAATGTGTGGTTGCATTTTTAAACAGCAATAGCATTCACATCCTCGGTCAGCTTAACCCACATCACAACTCCCACTTTTGGCACCCAAACAGTTAATTTCTCAGTTCCTGGGCCTTCAAAGTCCTGCTGTAGTCTCTGGAGGAGCTTTCGCCTACAGAGGAGGAGTAAGGGAAACTAGTTCATCGATTTAGGTAGAAACATTTTAGGTGTAGCTTTCACAAACAGAGGAGTGAGAAAAACTGATTCATGGATTTGGATGGAAACATCGTGGCATGAACCCGGCTGAGGGCCTGGGAGCGCCATCTGGTGGTGAGAATTAGAACCGCAGCACTTTCTGCAATGTGCCCAGGCCAGAGAGCTCTACCTTCCGAGAGGGAGGAGGACCCACTCTTCTGACCCTAGAAAGGGGGAACCGATGGAGATTTCAAACCACTGTGGCCCCACAGCTGCATGCAGACACAGGGGATAGGAAGAGAGCTACCTACAGGTTACTAACCCCTTCCCTTTTAAAACAGCCCAGGCTTATGTCTACTCTGAGCTTCCATTTTCTAGGTTTTAAGTGGAAGACACATGAACCCCCAGTGGGCGGCTGACTGTCCCTACTACAAGTCTGTGATGTCTCCGCCCAGTGGCAGAGCTGGAAGCCAGATGCTGTCCGGACTGCATCTGCCTTGTTCACCAGCATAGGCCTAAAACCATGGAGGAGGCTTTGGCTTGGATCTCCACCTGGCCTGTGTCTGAGAGGCTCTCAGACACCTTAACGCTACATTTCCAACCAAATCTCCTGCTGATTCTTTAGGTTCTCTGTTTCTAGGTAGGTTCACTTCGGTAGCTTTTTTTATTTTTTTTTGAGACAGGATCTGGCTCTGTTACCCAGGCTGGAATACAGTGGCACAATCTTGGCTCACTGCAGGCTTGACCTCAACTTCAAGTGATCCTCCATCCTCAGCCTCCCAGTATCTGGGACCACGGGTGTGCACCACCACAAGGGGCTAATTTTTGTACTTTTTTGTAGTTATGGGATCTCACCATGTTGGCCAGGTTGGTCTCAAACTCCTAGGCTCAAGCGATCCATCCACTTTGGCCTCCCAAAGTGCTGGGATTCCAGGTGTGAGCCACCAGGTCCAGTCCCTGACTTCTGTAGACGTTTGAATGGTTTAAATCTACTGTGTGCAGGCTGCAAGATGCAGTCAGGTGTCTGGATGGACCAGGTGATCTGGCATCTTATAGACTTGGGTTTGAACCCCAACTGAGCCACTTACTGGCTGGGTGTCTTTGGGTGAGTTTCTAAATCTCTCTGACCCCTAAGCTGGTAACAATATTGCCAGGCAAGTTGGTGCACACAGCAGGGCCCACATTGACATCTCACAGCACCCAGCAGGTCACCGTGGGTATGATAGGATGGTGGGTCACTGTGCCAGCCCTGAAAGAGTTCAAGTTCAGACAGGGGCCGATGGTGGACCAGACCCAGACAGAGATTCTGAGTTGCTGCTGAGACGGGGCGAGGGTAGTGGGTACATGGGAGGTCACATCACCCAGCAGCCCAGGACTAGGACCCACACTCGGGGTGGGGCAGCCTGGTCTACCTCTCCTGCAGGAGACTTTCCTAGGCAGGCTTGTCCCTCCAAAATGCACAAATCAAATCCTCTCAAGACCAGTCTCATTTTCCTTGTGCTGCGGGAGCAGGCTACGGGCAGATTTTGTTGCAAATGTAAGAATCACCTGTCAATCCACAAACTGGCATTGAGTGACTACCTAAGAGAGCAAAGAAACTCCTACCTCAGGAGCTCCTGCCAGGCCTCTTGGGGAGGTCTGGCCAGCTCTGCAGGAAGAGAATGAACTTGGAGAGGGTGTGGAACGGATGAGGACTGAGGATGTGGGCACTGCCGTTCAGAGAGGAGAGGTCTCTGGACAGGGCTGGTCTGGGCAGGTCCAGGGAGGGTGGGACTGGAGCCCGGACTTGAAAAAGGGAGAGGACTCAGGAGACTCAGAGGAGGAGGAAAGTGTGTGAGCAGTAGGCAGGGTGTCTGTGTGTGCGTCTGTGTTTGTGTGCGTGTGTGTGTGTGTGTGTGCGCGCGTGCATGCCTGTGTAGGGCTGGAAAAGAACAAAGCCAGAGGGTGCACAAGGCATCCCAAAGTCAGGGCAATGCAGAACAGGAACACAGCAGTTTTGGTCAAGAGGAAAGTTCTGATGGAAAGCAAAGGGAGAGACTGTTAGGAGGGCTGAGAGCCAGGATGCCAGGTATGGGGTACAGAGGGCAACGGAAGGGCTGACGTGGGTGGTGTGGTGGGGAAGCATTTCATAGGGAAGCGGGCAGCTCCAAGGATGGGTGGGAGGAGGGAGGGTCCTAGAGGGCATGAGGGGAGACCGGCAGTTAGGGACTGGGAGGAGAAATGCCCTGAGGTGGGCTGCCATAGGCGGGGAGGGGCAGGCAGCGGAGCTGAGCCCGCAGAAGCCTGGAGCAGTCTGTAGCTTTCTAATGCTTCCTAGGGAATTCTACTACTAAGTAGCCATGGGTTCAACAGGTCTCTAGGATTTGCCTTGAATTACGGCCCTGAGGTCCCCTAGGTCTGGGGTCTCATAAATTCAGTAGGGAGGGCACACCTGTGTCTGAGTCTGAGCAGCTCAGAGCCCCCAGTAATGTCACTGAACTGCTCACTGAACTTGCAAAGCAATCAAATCCCAGGGCAGAAGAAAGACCAGGAGGGCAGGGTGGCCCCCAGCTCCCTTCCAGCCCAGGGCTGGGGAGAGACACCTCTGGCTTGAGACTCCTCTGGCCTCTAACAAGTGTTGCTCTCTCTCTCTCTCTCTCTCTCTCTCGTTACTGTCTCCCTCCTTCCTTCCTTCCTTCCTTCCTTCTTTCTTGGGAATCAGAATAGAAACTTCAAGGCCTGGCTTTGTCCCTCTCTGGCTGTGGTCAAGCCATATGAGATTTAGACATTTTAGCGCCTCCTGACTCCTGAGGCTGGAGAAAGCAGAAAGCCAAATGGGCTTGGCAAACAGAAGAGGGGGGCAGTTAATGTTCTCTGCAATGCTTTCTTACTTCCCCTGTTTAGACACCCCTCCTACTCTGACACAGACCCTCAACCCCTGTGCCGTTGCGCTCACTCCCACCTGGGGTCAGGCTGTGGTGAAAGGTCAAGGTGAAGGTCATGATGGTCCTATTGCTGCCACTTCCCTGGGGTGAGCAAGATCCTGTGGTGGCTCCAGCTCCCAAGGGAGACCCCATGGCAGTCCACGCAGAGGCTGTTCCAGTTCTGGAGAGGTCACGGTGTGACCCCAAGATCTGCATCTTTTCTCTGCCAAAGCAGGGCATGGTAGCAACTGCACATGGGTCCCAGTCCTCAGCAAAGTCCCTCCAGCTCCCTGCTGTCCACAAGGTGGATCAGTTTCAGGCTGGGTCATCTGTCCCTGCATTGGAGAAGAGTTTGCACTGTGAATCTCCCCTCCACCAGGGAAGGCTGATGAAAGTCACTGGCTGGGGGCCCTAGCTGCTCCAGGGTGCTTCTGGGGGCCAGACCCGTGGGCCCTCACCCTTGAGGCCCATTTTGTACCTCTTAGAACAAAGCCATTTCTGGTAAATAGGTTGGATGGTTTGGGCAGCAGGGAGGGCACAGAACCTTTCAGGATTAGCAAGCTCATGACAGTTTCTCTTTAGGCAAGAGAGAAGGTCAAGGAGGAAAGACTGGCAGAGCTTGGAGAGCTGGAAAGGAAGACAGACCCTGCAGGCCTGGGAATCCCATCTCTGACCACCAACCCCAGACCCCACCTCCCATGGACTCTGATTTGATATTCTTGTTTAAGGAATATCAAAGAAGCTGCATGTATTTGCATATCAGTTCCCTTTCCCGTATCCACATGCAGGGCGTTCGTTTTGGTGCTCAACCCCTGGCACCTTGGTCATTCTGGGCGGCAGGTTTTGCGAAATGGTAGAGGACAACGCCCCTCACCTTGAACTCAGGAGTCTGGGGTGCACAAACGCTGCGATTTTACAGATGGGGAAACAGAGGCACGGAGAAGGTCTCAGCCTTCCCATGGTCCACTGGGACCAGAACCCAGGTGGCAGGACTGGGAGAGCCACTTCCTTTTTCTCTCCTCGAAAGCAGCCTGAGCTCGCTCCGCGGGTGGGGGCTGCAGCTATCCAGAGCACCCCGTTTCTGGATGCAAAATAAAGAGCCAGGCGGTGTTTGGCCCTCATCTGCCCACAGACTTTGGCTCCAGGGCATCCTCCGAGAGAGGAGCCTTGGGTCCCAATGGTCCGCGCTGGGCGTGCGGAGAGTCCAGAGGTTGCAGTCTCTAAGCCGAAACCCGCCCAAGCCTCGCGGCCACCTTCCCGCTGGTCTCCCACGGCCTCGGCGGGGCGCTGGCGCCCTCTGCTGGCCGAGTCTCGCTCTGCGTGCAAACGCCCCAGAAATCAGCCGGCAGCTCCCTGGGGCCCCGCAGGAGGGACGACCCACATAGGTTCACCTTGTCATTTTTTAGCTGTATGACCTTGAGAAAGCTAATGAACCTCAGAGCCCTACCTGTGAAATGGAAATAACATCGCCTACATTTCAGGGTCAGTGTAAGTCTTGCATAGAATGCCATATAGAAAGGACCCAGCACATTGTAGGTATTTTTAATGGTAGCGATGATAGTAACAGCCAACTCACATGGTGAGTTGAGATCTGAGAAGGCTCCTTACAAAGGTAAATGACAACCAAGTCTCCTTGCAAGGCAGCAGGTGTGTTACTAATACATCCCGAGGTGATGGGCCCTCTGGGGGTGTCAGGAGACACACAGCCTCTGTTTTATTAGGAAATAAAACAGAATCTGATCTGCTTTAGTTTTCCTCCTTCTATTTACTGCATTAGAAAAGTTTCCTTTTGTTTATTGCCTATTCTGAGGGTTGAGGGTGAGGGGAAGGCATGTCTCCAGCCAGGTAGGATACAAAAGTGTCTCACTTCCCAGGAAGGGTTTGAGGAACTGCCAAGGGCAACTGACTTCTGTTGCTAATGATTTGGATTTGGCTTTTAACAGACCATCAAGGTGAAAGTGAAAGGCGCCTTTCACTCCTTGGACAGTCAAGAGGGTGTGGGGTGGGACCTCCAGGGGAATGAGGAGTGAGCGAGGCTGCTGCTGGGTCCCCAGACCTAGGAATCAGATCTGGGGAAGGGGTCTTCAGGGCCACTCCATGTGTCAGGAAAAGCCAGTGGGACAGTGAGAAGGACCAGCAAAGACACTGTTTGCTGGAGTTGTCCCAGCCAGTGGCTATGACTGAGACTGTTCCATGTCCCATGTCCTGTGCCCAGGGTCCTGCCATTGGATGGGAATTTTTCTTTTTTTTTTTTTTTTTTTTTAAGATGGAGTCTTGCTCTGTCACCCAGATCTGGAGTGCAGTGGTGCAATCTCAGCTCACTGCAGCCTCCACCTCCCAGGTTCAAGCAAGTCTCCTGCCTCAGCCTCCCAAGTAGCTGGGATTACAGGTGTGGGCTACCACACCCAGCTAATTTTTGTATTTTTAGTAGAGACAGAGTTTCACCATGTTGATCAGGCTGGTCTTCAACTCATGGCCTCAAGTGATCCACCCGCCTCAGCTTCCTCTGAGGAGGAAAGGGTCCTGCCTTCATCTGAACTGCTCAGCAAGTGGTCCCACCCCAGGGGGACCCTGGGAGGTAGGGGGAGAGGCAGCTAGCTAGGTGAGGGGCTGAGAGAGTGGGGAGGAGGTAGAGGGAAGAAGAGCGAGAGAGAGAGAGAGGGACTGAGCTGATTCTCAGCTCCTTGACCATTTGCTGAGCTCTGTCTGGGTGGACAGATGCTCCCAAGTCAGGCCACATCAGAGTGGCCTTCCTCTTCCCCCATACTGTGTATTCCTCAACATTGCTGGCCCCAGAGAGACTTTCCTTCAGATAAGCAAATGGCTGGCGAATGGTGAAAGACGCTGCAGAGAGAAGAAAGCACCGCCCGCTGCCGTGGGAATTAACATGATTTAGGAGATCTGCAGGTCACCCCCTCATGACTAAAAGCCATCCTGGAATGAAGGTCTGTGGCTATTTCTAGGCAAAACTGTCTGATGAGATGAAATAGCTCAACTCCTGACCATTAAGTCTTGAAGGCCATGGCCATCGTAAATCTCATCTTTCCGGCCCTCTGGCCTGCGTGCAGTGCAGCCCAGCCAGTTGGCGGCAGCCACCTTGGTAGGAAGGGCCCTCATCCCTCCTGACCGTGCCCGAGGACTGGGCAGGCTGCAGTGCCAAGGCTGTTGCAAGCACGTGAAAGGCACCCTGTAGGTTTATTGTTTTCCCCAGTGATCTAGAATTACTCCTCTGATCTCCACCAGCTCAAATCCTCCTCAACTCACAAGGCCCTGCCACTTACCTGTCAGATTGCTTTGGGCAGGTAAGTTCATTTTCCTGAATTTTTACTTCCTCACCTTAAACGTGAGCAATACTATCTCCCTGGCAAGGTTGTTCATGAGGGTTAAATGAAATAATAATCACGGTGCATCCTGGAGCTCTTTCTTACAAGGCCGTGGCCCCAAATCTATCCCCTCTTCATGAGGATGCCCTTCCCCTATTGTCTCCCTGGCCATTTCCTACCCATCCTCAAGGGCCATGTCCTCAAGGGGTCCTCCTGGCTCACCCAGGCACATTGTATCCCCTTTGTATGGCTACGACTGCACATAGGTGCAGGAAATGGCTGGTTGCGTTTGAGGAACTCGGAAAGGGAGACGTGGTAGGGAAAGTAGTGGTTAGGGGCACTTTCGGACTGAAGGATGCGGAGTTGGGGAATGCTGGATTCTTGGAGTTGAGGACGTAGCTTCTCTCCTCTCTAGCAAATGGGAGAAAGACCCTGCACCGTCCCTCCTGGACGCTAAGCCTGCAATTCCATGAGCAGCCACCAGGTGTCCGTGGTGTCCCGGATCAGTTGTAATGAGACAGGGAGCCGGTGAAACCAAAAACACTGCTTTTATAAATTCAGCGCTCTTCAATCCCTATTAATAAGGTTAGAGCCACAGTTCTTGCTCCTCCTGTCCTGCCTCGCCTTGCCATGACATTCATTGGCATTCCTCTCCTCTGAGAACCCCCCTAGGAGACCTTGCAGGAGACGTCTCTGATGTTGGCTGTTCCTGCAGTCTGAAAAGCCAGTTAAGATACAAATATGTGAGAAGACACTGCTGGAATCTGCTCTCATTTTTTTTTTTAAAGTTTAGTTATTCACAGACTTTGCTTCTTTCTGACTAATAACGTGACACTTGTGACATAGTTCAAGATGGTGTATGGTGACCTTGTAGTTGAGAAGCACTGAGCTAGCCATGCCAAGAAGGTCGCCTTCCTGGGACTAGTAAAAATTCCAGCCAGGAGGCCATCTCCGTCCAGCTTGTCCTGACTATCTTTTTGGAGAGGCAGCAGAGTGGAATGGCTAAAAGTGTGATTCGGGAACCCAGCCACCTGCGAGCAAAGCTTGCTTACCAACTCTGAGAGCTTAGGCAAATTAACTATTCTCTCTGTGCCTCCGATTTTTCATCTGCGAAATGAGAGTAACAGTAGTCCTGCCTCACAGGGTTGCTGGGGTGATTGAATGAATTACTGTCCGTGGAAGACTGAGTCAGTGCCTGGCACACGGTGAAGGTCTTATGAGCAGTAACTCTTATTATTATTAGAAAAGGTCCCAACTTACTCACTTATTGTTTACTTGCGTCGAATGCCAGGTTCAGGGTAATGTTCTTGTAAGATTAGAAATGGAGAGATGGGTCAGAAGGAGTTGGTCAAAATAGACCTCTTAACCCAAGCAGACAGGGCTGGCTCCATGGACGGGAGGCCTATGCAGGACCCAGGGCTCTGAGATTAGAAGGGTACTTAGTTTAATGCTCTGCTGTCCCCAGCTTGATATCTTTTTTTTTTTTTTTTTTTTTTTGGAGACAGAGTTTTGGTCTTGTTACCAGGAGAAGGTGCAATGGTGGGATCTCAGCTCACTGCAACCTCCAACTCCCGGGTTCAAGCAATTCTCCTGCCTCAGCCTCCTGAGTAGCAGGGATTACAGGTGTGTACCACCATGCTCAGCTAATTTTTGTATTTTTAGTAGGGATGGGGTTTCACCATGTTGGCCAGGCTGGTCTCAAACACCTGACCTCAGGTGATCCACCCACCTCAGCCTCCCAAAGTGCTGGGATTACAGGCGTGAGCTGCCGTGTTGGCCGATATTCTTCATTTATGAAGGAAGAGCCCCAAATTTTTATTTTGCACTGGGCCCACAAATAACGTAGCAGTTCCCACCAACAGATTTGTGTAGATCCAGAGGGCCCCTTGCCTTCCTCCTGTGCTCACACTGGTTCCCTTTTTCCATCACAGGCAGGTACCCCACTTTGGGGTATTTGCCCCAGACTAAGCCATTTGTTTCCCTTCCAACATTTTAATAAAAAGTTGCAAGTGTATGGCAATGCTGAAAGAACACCCATACACGTGCCGCCCAGAGCCTGCCGTGAATGTCAGCTGGACTTACCCTTGCCATCTTAGTCATACTCTCCCTGGGACTCTGTCCTCAGCTACTCGAGTCGCATCTCTTGCTGACAGCTCTAAGGCTTCTAGCCTTGCTGTCTGGACCAAGAAAGGCTCCCTGGGCTCTGAGAGTCAAATACTGGCTTTCAAGGAAGGGGGATGGTGGAAAAGGCTGCTGGGGCCTTTGGAGAACCTTCGAGGGAAAGACTGGCACCAAAGCTTCACCAGCCCAGGCAGTGGGGGCACAGAACTGTTAAGGTGAGTTCTAGAAAAGGTTTTGTTCTGGAGTTTGTGGACCGAGGTTTCCATTTGTGACCAAGGCTCTTATTGGTTTTTTGGTAGTTTCTTGAGCCCTGCATGGTCTTCTAAGCATTTCTCACCGACCTGGTCTGGGGGTGAACCCTGGCAGCCCTGCGGCAGCCCTGCGAGGGGGTCAAAGAGAAGATTCATCTCCCCACTTCACATTGTAGGAAACTGAGTCTCAGAGGTTCCTTCCCTGGCCTGCCCACAATGCCAGGGCTAAAAGAGGTAGACCAAGCCCAGGGTCTTGAATCCCAACAATAGGCCCCCCCCTTTTTTTGAGATGGAGTTTTGCTCTTGTTGCCCAGGCTGGAGTGTAATGGTTTGACCTCGGCTCACTGCAACCTCCGCCTCCCGGGTTTAGTGATTCTCCTGCTTCAGCCTCCCTAGTAGCTGGGATTATACCTGCCATCAAGCCCAGCTAATTTTTTGTAGTTTTAGTAGAGACGGGGTTTCACTAAGTTGGCCAGGCTGGTTCAAACTCCTCACCTCAGGCGATGCACCCACCTCAGCCTCCCAAAGTGCTGGGATTACACGTGTGCGCCACCACGCCCAGCTAATGGGCCTCTTTCTTTTGATCCCATGACACAGGTGCAAATGTGTTGCATTCCCCTGGGTAATTTGAAGAAAAAAACCAAAAAACTCCAGCTTGTCCCCAGGAAAAAGAGGGTGTCTGGGCTGTGACTTACCTCTGAGGGTGTGGTTGGGCTGAGCGTGATCACATTTCAAAGGGTTAGAACTCATTTCTCTCCCTTTCTAGCTTGGACCCAGGGCTCAGAAATGTGTGGACTCCCCCACAGCCCCTCCCAGCATCCCTGCCCCCTCCCGACTGCCTCGGGCAGGTGACACCTGTATTATTGCTAAGGGTTAAAAAGCCCCCGAATCAATAAAACCCATTAATGAGTGTTGGTACCTTGAAGGCTACAGATAAATCCCTTCTACTCAGTAAGTTCAATCCCATAAAACAGCTCTCCCCTTTCAATCCTAGCATTCATTTGATAGAAAATGTGGAGAAATTTTAAAAAGGTGACTTGCTAATTGCCTGTAAAATAAAAGGCAGATGGAAGCTTTATTACAGTTGAAGGAAGTCGGGAATATTAAGGTAAAATGTCAAATAACGATTGATTTTCCTTAGACATAAAGGGGCGATTTATGGCTTCCTAGTTACTACAAACGAGAAATTATTTGAAGTTCTAAAAAGTATGAGGAGAAATAAAGATTAAATAGAAGATGAAATCATAGGATTTCTCGAGGAGGTGACTTCAATGCCCCTGGGGGCTAGAATTCACGCGGCCGGGGTCTGGCCAGCTGGGGCTTGGCAGTTTCAAGATTTAGAGGCGAGATGTCTCCAAGGAGCAGGGAAGCGGCTGTTTGCTTTGTGTCTGAGGAACTAGGAAAGACAGATGAAGATAGGGAAAGTTGTAATGAGTGTCAATTTCAGATTGATGGATGTGGGATTAGGGGAGATGGGCTTCTTGTGGATGGGCCTATAGCTCTGCTCCCCAACTAGCAGATATCGGGGATCTAGGGAAGGGAAGCATGAGCCGCCTTCCCTGGGACTTGGATGGCATCCTTACAGTTGGGGGACACTGTCCTTGCTGGCCCCTGGACATCAGTGACTACACACATACCCCTGCAAGCCACAGCAGGACCCAGACCCTGTGGTGGCTTTGCTTGCCAACCTGTTCTCCACACTGACAGCCAAAGAGGAGGAGAGGAAAAGAACTCACGGCCAGGTGTGGTGGCTCATGCCTGTAATTCCGGCACTTTGGGAGGCTGAGGCAGGAAGATCCCTTGAGCCCAGGAGTTTGAGATCAGCCTGGGCAACATGGTGAAATCCCTGTCTCTACAAAAAAATACGGAAAAATTACCCAGGAATGATGGGATGCACTTATAGTCCCAGCTACTCTGGAGGCTGAGGTGGGAGGATGGCTTGAGCTTGGGAGGTCGAGGGTACAGTGAGCTGTGATTGTGTCACTGCACTCTAGCACGGGCAACAGAGCAAGGCGATGTCTCAAAAAAAAAAGGCTCCTTTCTAGGCTGCCAGGCTCATGTTAGACTGAGGTCCTGCAGAAGCTGACCCGAGACAAGGACTTGAGGACAAGTTCGAGAGATGTTCACGGGCAACTCCAGTGGAAGGGCAGGGAGGCGACCCAGGGAAGGAAGCAGCTTACAGGGGCGTGCTGTCAGGCAGGGCACCCCGTGGGTGATGGGAGCTTAATTTTGCTGGGAAACTTGGGCGCCAGTGTGGAACCCACACCTCAGCATGATCCCCCCGGAAGGATGAGGGAGCAGGTATTTACACACCAACTCCATCCCGCCCTTGCTGAAGGCTGCTGGGTGGAGTGCGTGGGACACTCATTCTTCAGCACTCCCAGGGGCCCTCGGGCTGTGCGGAGTTATGTCCACTGGGTCCAGGATGTGCTTTCCCTGTTCATGCCTCCTCATTCCTGCCACATGCAGATCAGCGCCCCCAGCTTTATGGAAGGGAACACAGGCTTGGAGAAGTTCAAGTGCGTTCCCACGACTAGGAGGAGGGAAAGCCAGGAGTTTGGCCCAGAGCTCCCTGACTGTAAAGCCCACACACTTTCTTCATTTTTTTTTTTTTTTTTTTTTTTTTTGAGATGGGGTTCACTTTTGCTGTCCAGGCTGGAGTGCAGTGGCACGATCTTGGCCTCACTGCAGCCTCTGCCTCCCAGGTTCAAGCAATTCTTCTGCCTCAGCCTCCTGAATAGTTGGGATTACAGGCACCTGCCACTACTCCCGGCTATTTTTTTGTGTTTTTAATAGAGACGGGGTTTTGCCATGTTGGCCAGACTGGTCTTGATCTTCTGACCTCAGGTGACCCACCCACCTCAGCCTCCCAAAGTGCTGAGATTACAAGCGTGAGCCACTGCTGCAGGCCTACTTCCCACGTTTTGTGTAGTAAGACACAGCCCAGGAGCGTGGTAGACTCCAGGGCCCACCCTCAGAGATTCTGCTCCGGCAATGACATGTTTATTGGTAAGAGGGGTGTCCAGGAATACGGGATTTTTTTTTCTAGAGACAGAGCCTCATTGTTGCTCAGGCTGGAGTGCGGTGATCGATCTGCAGTCACAGCTCACTGCAGTCTCAGACTCCTGGGTTCAAGCAATCCTCCTATCTCGGCCTCCTGAGTAGCTGGAACTACAGGTGCACACCACTATGTCTGGCTAATTTTTAATTTTTTTCTAGAGTTGGGGTCTTGTGATGTTTCCCAGGCTAATCTTTAACTTAAGGTCTCCAGAGATCCTCCCACTTTGGCCTCCCGAATTTTTGGGTTTGCAGCTGCGAGCCGCTACGTAAAGCTAGTATATGAACTTTATTTACTTATTTATTTTGAGATGGAGTTTCGCTCTTATTGCCTAGGCTGGAGTGCAAAGGCACGATCTCGGCTCACCACAACCTCCCCCTCCTGGGTTCAAGCACTTCTCCTGCCTCAGCCTCCCGAGTAGCTGGGACTACAGGCATGTGCCACCATGCCCGGCTAATTTTGTGTTTTTAGTAGAGATGGGTTTTCTCCATGTTGGTCAGGGTGGTCTCGAACTCCTGACCTCAGGTGATCTGCCCACCTCAGCCTCCCAAAGTGCTGGGATTACAGGCAGGAGCCACTGCAATCCAGGCTTTTCTTTTTTTTTTTTGAGACAGGACCTTGCTTGCTCACCTAGGCTGGAGTGCTGGGGCTCAATTACAGCTCACTGCAGTCTTGACCTCCTGGACTCAAGCAATCCTGTCACCTCAGCCTCTTGAGTAGGTGGGACCACAGGTATGTGCCACCACACCCAGGTAATTTTTGTGCTTTTTGTAGAGTCAGAGTTTCGATATGTTGCCCAGACTGGACTCAAATTCCTGGGCTCAAGTGATCCTCCTGCCTCAGTCTCCCAAAGTGCTGGGATTACAGGTATGTGCCACCATCACCAGTCAGGATACGCAATTTTTTTTTTTTTTTTTTTTTGAGGCAAGGTCTTACTCTGTTGCTCAGGCTAGAATGCAGCAGTGGTGTGATCTCAGCTCACTGCAACCTCCGCCTCCTGAGTTCAAGTGATTCTCATGCCTTAGCCTCCTGAGCAGCTGGGATTACAGGTGCCTGCCACAACACCCAGCTAATTTTTGTATTTTTAGTAGAGATGGGGTTTCATCATGTTGGTCAGGCTGATCATGAACTCCTGATCTCATGTGATTCGCCCACCTCGGCCTCCCAAAGTGCTAGGATTACGGGCATCAGTCACCTCGCCCTGCTGAATTTGCACTTTTAACAAGCCACCAGCCAGGCTGGGCAGACCGCTGGCCAGACTCAAGAACATCTGCATCACAGCCACTGGCTACCTGCCCTTTTTCCACAAGCTCCCACTGCCCTCTCTCCTCTCCACCTGGGTCAGTTCCTCAGGTGCTTCCTTGGGAGCTCTCTGAGCCACATCTCTGTCCCCAAGTGCCAAGAGATGGAGAGAGGAATCACCAGACCAGAGCAGGCCCCCAAGGTGGAGATGGGCAGGGGAGGCCCGTGCTCTGAGACTCCCGAGGCAGTGAGAGGTGACCGAAGACGCTGGCTGAGAACCAAGGAGGGGCTGCGGGGAAATGCCTGGATGCAGGTGGCTCTTTCCTCAGCCTCCCATGCTACAGAAGACCTTTGAGAGGAGGGGATGGGGAAAGGTGAGGCACTGGGAAAACCATTTGGAAGGGAGTCAGGCTGCAGAAAAGCTACAGGAGTCTGGGGGACCAAAAAACGGCGGAAGACCCCACTGCAGCCAGCGTGTGACCGTGAGAGCGTCACGAATGAGGGAAGAGCATGCAGCGGGTGGTGGCCTTGTGGCCCCTGGAGAGGAGGAGCCGCCTGACTCTGGGGTGATCTGGGGTGACCCTCAGGGTAGGGGTCCCTCCCTAGCACTGCGCACAGATGGAAGCCCACACGGCCAGGGGTGGTTTTCCTGACAAGGCTTCTCCCTCTAACACGATGTGAGTGTCCTGTCGCTGCTGTAACAAATTGCCACCGAGTGGCCTCAGATAACACAGATGGACTATGACAGCTGTGGAGGTAGGAAGTTCAAAAAGCGGGGTGCCCGCAGGCTGCATTCCTTCTGTGGGCTCCGGGGAGAGTCTGGTCTTTGCCTCTTCCAGCCTGTTGGAAAGGGATGCTCGGTGCCACAAAGAAAAATCAGCACTGGCCGGGCGCGGTGGCTCACGCCTGTAATCCCAGCACTTTGGGAGGCCGAGGCGGGTGGATCACGAGATCAAGAGATCGAGACCATCCTGGTCAACATGGTGAAACCCTGTCTCTACTAAAAAAATACAAAAAATTAGCTGGG
>NW_022436952.1:752955-759538 GCF_009761245.1 Sapajus apella | reverse complement strand
TTTTTTTTTGAGACAGGGTCTCTGTCACCCAGGCTGGAGTGCAGTGGGGTGATGGAGACTCCGTGCAGCAGCCTCAACCTCCTGGGCTCAAGTGATCCTCCCACCTCAGCCTCCTGAGTAGCTGGGACTACAGGTGTGCACCACCACACCCAGCTGATTTTTGTATTATTTTAATGTTTTGTACACATGGGGGTCTTGTTATGCTGCCCAGGCTGGACTCAAACTCCTGGGCTCAAGCAATCCTCCCGCCTTAGCCTCCCAAAGTGCTGGGATTACAGGTGTGTGCCACCACACCCAGCCTGGACCTGGAGTTCTTGTCTCGTGTCAGCCTTAGCAATCTGGGTGACCCTGGGCAAGGCCTGTCCTCTCTCTGGGCTTTGGTTTCTCCACCTGTGCAATGAGGCTGGCACCCCTGGCTCCTTCACTCTGAGCTTTTCAGTTGGGAGAGTATCTTAGAAGGGAGCGTGGGTGGGTGGGGGTCGTCATTCCATTTGAGGGCCTCCCAGAGTCCCGCCGTGATATGCACTGTGTGTGTGTGTTTAATTTTCTACATTTGGATGTGATCCTAATCCAATAAATGCTTAGGAGATTTCTATAGAATAGATCAATTTTTACTAGAAAAAAATATAATTGGCTGATGTTAAGGCTACTGCCCTGACAAATCTGCCTTGGCCATATATCTGAGAAAGTAAAAGACCCGCTACGCGTGCACATAAATATGCCATCTTCCCCACAGGCCCCGGCGAAGCACTCCGGGGAGGTTTCCCTCGGTGATTTATTCTTCATTAATAAGCTCTATGCTATATTAGGATCAGATTTATGACTCTGCCTTTATAATATTTCTGACATTTCATCTGAAAAGAATTACAAATGAAATCTTGAAACTCTGCCACTTCTCCCTGCTGGTCCTCGGGCACTGCGTGTCCAAGGGGAGATGGTGGGCTGGGGAGACCCCAAGAAGCAGAGACTGAGGCATGTTTCGGGGAAAGGGGCGATCAGCTTGACTTCAAGGAGACTTTATTAGGTTTGCAAGCAGCTGGGGAGGTGAGCGGTACAGGCTCGAGGGCTGCAGACCACAACCCCGGCAGCAGCAGTGACGCCTGTAACATGTATTAGACAGTGCCAGGCACATTCACTCACTCAACAGCTGTTTGTTAAGCACGTACTATGTGCCAAACACTGTGTTGCTTGGTGCTTGGGATACAGGAAAGAATAAAAGTGAATCAATGACGAAGATCTTGGCCTTCATGCAGATGGTGCTCTAGTGGAGGTTGGGGAGGGTCAAGCACTAACGCATGAGTCATGACTAGGTAAAGTATATCTTATGTTCACATGTGGTAAGGGCGATGGCAACACAGAAGCAAACCCCCAAACAGGGAAAAGGGAACCAAGAGTGCCGGGTGGTCCAGTTGCAACGTTAATTAAGGAAGCACTTCAACTCATCAACGCAGGGAACCATACGATCCCATTTTACAGAGGAGGACGGATGCTCAGCGTGGATTAGGAGCTACACAAAGACACGAAGGGACCTTTGCACAACTTGAAAGTTTGCAAAGTGCCATCTGAGCTATTAGCCTCCCTCCCCCTGACTGCACACCACAATCATATAGGAACCTTAAAAATCCTGCTGCCTTCGTCCCACCCCCAGAGGTTTGATTCAGTTGGTCTGGTTGCAGCCTGGGACTTGGCTTGTGACTCTGGTGATGCCAGGAATAAGAGTCTTGTGTGACCTCCCAGCCCAGCCTCTCAGCCCTCTGTTTCCTCACCTGGCAGATGTGGTTAAAAATATTTGCCCCGCACTGCAAGAGGATGGCAGGAGAGAGGGCAGAAACCCAGCCCTCCAGGACCCCCAGCCCCTCCCCGACCCCCATTCTCCACCCCTGTTGTCCCTTCTGACCACAAAGTGGCTCTGATTATTTCACTCTCACAGGCTGCTGGCTCAGAGGTACACAGCTCACATGTGGCAGATGGAGATGCGGACTGAGGCTTCCGATGCTGCCACACCCAGCGGCCTCCCCCAAATTCCAGGCTCCTGGATGACATCCGGTCTGTTCCTGCAACATCAGAGCACAACAGAGCCAGCCACCAGTCCCAGCCCCACCCGCACCCCACCCTGGGTGCCTAACTGTGAGTATCCACCGGCAGTGTGACGCGGACCTGTCTTGGAGCACTTACAGTTTGCCCAGGGATATTCTGGCCACAGGGAGGAGCCAGAAACCAACCTTTGTGTCACCGTGTAGTGAGTGACAAGTGCCTTTGGCGATCACAACAGCCAGTGGTGATTTCTACCACTACCCCTAGCACCTAAAGGTGGTGGAGGGGCCCTGTCAGTCACCCCCATTCTGTTCACGGATTCACAGTGGGCTCCACACGGGGGATGGCAGCCCTCTCCCCCACCCACCACAATCGACAGGACAATACCAATACAAATAACACCAAAAGATCGAGGTGCTGGGCAGAAAGGGACCAAAGGCCAGTGTGTGTGTGAGGGGTGTCGGGGCGGGAGAGGAGCAGCAAGAGGCTGTGACCACCTGGCTGAGCACTGGATACTCCCTCAAGGCTCGGGAAGCTTCCTGGAGGAGGAGGCCTGGCAGGGGCTGAGGGAGTGAGGCCAGGCATGGGGGTTTGCAGGGTGCTGTGAATGGCGAATGGGACCCCAGGCAGGGGCATGCCTCCATTTCTCCCAGTGTTATCCACTCTCTCTGGGGGGTGCTCTGCGGGGAAGCAGCCTGCATCCAAGCAGGGAGGCAGGGAGGACGAAAGGCAGAGAGGAGCCCAGCTGGGCTAGTGGACAGGCTGGGAAATGCAGGAAAATCGAGGAGTGGGGAATGTTTCCCAGCTGTGGCCTGTGGTGGGCCTTGAAACCAGGTGCAGGCACTTGGACCTGATTGCTGGGGAGCCAGAGTTGTTTCCTGAGCAGCAGAAGGGCAGGACGAGGATCCGACGAGGGGCAGTGGGAGGAGCTGAGAGGCCTCAGGTCACGGGAGAAAGTGCACAGGGCCGGGAGGCAGAGATGCTCCTGTTTACTCGCGTTGGGGCTCAGGACGGTCACAGTCACCCTGAGCCTCAGACTCAGCTCACTCATCTTGGGGAGATCCTGATGGTGCTGCTTCACGATGATTGGGAAGAGCCCATAAGGTAAAATATGTGAAAAGGGCGTTGAAAACTATAATCCACAGTCCAGGTTCTGTTGTTGCTTCTGCTTGAAGGACTCGCTGAGATGGTGGGGACAAGAGTTAGAGAAGCCCATGAGGAGGCCGGGGGTGCCAAATAGACCCACCGAGGACCAGTGGGACTGAGAGAAAGGACGAGTCAGAGAGAAACGGCGGGAGCAGGAGGTAGGCTTCGAATGGAGGATGAAGGTGAAGATAAACACCATTAAACTTGAGAAATGGAGGGGAGGAGCTGCCATTTCTTGAGTCTAGTGCATGCTGAGCAAGGGCTTAACAGGGGGGAAACTGAGGCACAGAGATTAAGTAGCTTGCCTAAGATCACCCAGTTAGTAAGTAGCAGAACCAGGGAGCTTAACTCCAAAGTCCTTCTACTAAAGCCAGATTTCCCAAATTTGCTCAACTGTAAGAATCACCTGGGCCAGCAATCTCAGCACTTGGGGAGGGGGAGGCAGGCAGATCACCTGAGGTCAGCAGTTTGAGACCAGCCTGGCCAACATGATGAAATCCCGTCTCTACCAAAAATACGAAAAATTAGCCGGGGGTGGTGTTCGCCTGTGATCCCAGCTACTCCGGAGGCTGAGGCAGGAGAATTTCTTGAACCCCGAAGGCAGAGGTTGCAGTGAGCCGAGATTGTACCATTGCACTCCAGTTTGGGCAACAAGAGCGAAACTCCATCACAAAAAAAAAAAAAAAAAAGAGAATCAACCTGGAGTTTATTACAGATGCATATTCCCAGGCCCCTCCCACGGAGGTTCTGAGTCAGTGAGTCCGAGGCCTTCTGCCTCTACCCAATGTATTCGTTCTGCACCATCATTACTCGTGTTCAGATACAATATGGGTGACAGCTTGTCTCTGGAAGCACAGCAACCACACCCAACCAATCCAGACCTCAGTCTTGATGGCACCAATCATAGCTAACATTTAATCAGCACCTCCAGGGCCACGCTTAGCATTGTTTGTGCATGGTGCCATGTAACCTTCACAACAGCCTGTGAGGTGTGTTAGCCTCATTTTACAGAGGAAGAAACTAAGGCCCAGAGAAGTTATGCAACTTGCCCAAGGACACACAGCTTGAAGGAGTTGAGGTTTAACCCATTTCTACGGGGTCTGATTCCTCCTTACACCCCTCTCCCCTGACTCCCAGGTTGTGTTTGGTCTACTTGGGTAGCGTCCAGCCGACAAACGAGATTTTTTTTTAGCTTCACAGTCTATGCCATGTAGAAAGCGCCCAGGAGTATGCATAGTAGGGAAGCTTGCAAATGTGTCCACACTAGATAATTTTTCTCAAAATGCCCCTCACTGCACTTCTGTCACGCAGCATGTACTAAGCCCCTGTCTCTTGCCAAGTCCTCGTAGAGAGGATGAAGACAGCAGAGTCCCCACCCTCAGGGGACCTGAAAACGGGAGTCCCTTGTGCTCATGGAACAGGGCCTTGGAGCCTCAGCACTGCAGACATTTGGGGGAGTCATTCTTTGTCGTGGGGGGCTGTCCTGTACATTATAGGATGCTCTACCACATCCCTGGCCCCTGCCCTCCAGATGCCAGTTGCACCCTCCAGCTGTGACAGCCATAAAATGTCTCCAGACACTGTCCCCAATTGAGAGCCAATGCATTAAAGAAAAAAAAAAGACTTCTGTATCCTCTACACATGGACTGAACTTCACTGACATTTCTCTAAAATAACTCATTCTATTTCTATACTTACTTGTTTTTACCAGCTGCCATTTGATTTCTTTTTCTTTTCTTTCTTTTTTTTTAAGAAACAGGGTCTCACTCTGTCACCCAGGCTGGAGTGCAGTGGCAAATTTATGACTCACTACAGCCTTGAGCTCCTGGGCTCAAGCAAACCTCCCACCTCAGCCTCCCCGGTAGCTGCAACTACAGGTTAATGCCACCATGCCCTGCTATTAATTTTTTTTTTTTTAAAGACAGGGTCTCCTGATGTTGTTCAGGCTGGTCTCGAACTCCTGGGTTCAAGCAATCCTTCTGCCTTCATTTCCCAAAGTGTTAGGATTACAGGTGTGAGCCACTGCACCTGGCCATTTTATTTCTTAATAAAGCACAAATCAAATGTAAGGTGCAGCTAGATTTTCCTTGATAAATCATGCCTAATGGATTTGTTTCTGTCAGCTGCCTAGAATGTTCTGGTAGCCCAGACAGAAGTGTAACACCAGGTGGAGGTATTGCAACTGAGACGCTCTGACCAGCACACAGGCACCCCCTTAAAAGCTGTGTACACTTGGGGTTCTCAGCTAGGCTGCCACAGAGTCGCCTGAGTCTTAAAAAAAAAACAGATCTATGTCCTACTTCTTGAGATGCTGGTTCTCTAGGTCTGAGGCCCTGGCACCTGTGTGTTTTTAAAACCTTATAAATAATTTAAAAGAGCCTTCAAGTGCATAACAACAGAATATTTGCCTCCACTCCTCATTGTCCTGGAGCTCTCCCACAGTGCAGTTCTATAACTGGACACGAGATGTCACTTTTCAGCCACAGTTATCACTAAGTGGCCCCACAGGGCAGCAGGTGCCTTCTGCAGAGAGAGATGGCTGTGGCGGGTGGGTCAAGACAGGGCATCCTGGCTCCCCCTCTGCAAAGACTCTTCACAGATGTGAACTTTCCCTATTCCTTGTCTTATCCTGTCCCCAAAAGAAGCCTCTCAGCTGCCAAGAGCTGAGAGCCACCAAGTGAGCCATTGCTAGTTACTGTTGTGTTTGGAGCCGCAAAAGGCAGAATTACTAAGGCTGTAAAGGACCTCAGAGCATCTGGTGCAGTGGGTTTCCACCTTGTAAAAATATGGTGAGATTTTGGACAAGTCACTTAACCCCCTGCCTCAATTTCTTCATCTGTAAAGTAGGATAGGAATATATCTTCCCCGTCCAGTTGTTACAAAGACAAAGAGAACAAATGCACACAAAGCCTGTGACCAGGTGCTTTGTGAATGGAAGCTTTAATTTAATTAATTTATTTATTATGAGATGGAGTCCTGCTGTGTCACCCAGGCTGGAGTGCCATGGCGTGATCACGGCTCACTGCAACCTCCGACTCCCGGGTTCAAGGGATTCTCTTGCCTCAGCCTCCTCAGTAGCTGGGATTACAGGTGACTGCCACCATGCCTGGGTAATTTTTTTATGTTTTTAGTAGAGACAGGGTTTCACCATGTTGGCTAGGTTGGTCTCAAACTCCTGACCTCAGGTGATCCGCCTGCCTCAACCTCCCAAAGTGCTGAGATTCCAGGTGTGAGCCACCGCGCCCGGCCAGAAGCTTTTATTCTATTACAGTTTTATGTAAGGATAAATTTAGGGTGAGTGAGGGGAAGTGGCTTGCTCAAGATCATACAGTGAGACTGCTGATCTGGGGCTCTGCCTCAGAATTTTTTTTTTTTTTTTTTTTTTTTTTTTTTTTTTTTTTTT
>NW_022436952.1:648381-752855 GCF_009761245.1 Sapajus apella | reverse complement strand
TCAGCCTCCCTGGTAGCTGGGACTACAGGCTTCCGCCACCATGCCTGGCTAATTTTTGTATTTTGAGTAGAGCCGGGGTTTTACCATGTTGACCGGGCTGTTCTCGAACTCCTGACCTCAGGTGATCCACCCGCCTTGACCTCCCAAAGTGCTGGGATTATAGGCATGGCCCTCAGAATTCTTGAGAATCAGTGTACTGCTGCTGTCCATGATTTTTCCTAAAGGGAAAATCACAACCCCAGAAGATAAGACAAAGAACAATAAAGGTGGCTTTTGAGGCAGTGAGTTCTATCTGAAGGTGGGAAAAGCCCGCTCCTGGCTTGGGGACAGAGTGTTGAATTCTATTCAAGCCTTCCCCTGGCTTTGTGGTTGAGGAAGAGTTTCTACCCTGAAGCTCAGTCTGTTCAGCCATAAAGTCAGGATAATGGCGGCTGTGCCTCCTTGGAGTGGAATGAGAATCAGAGCAGAGCAACAGGAAGCTGCAGGGACTTGTCAGGCGTCAACCTTCAGCATGATGGGAGAGCCTGGGGCCCTTCCTGCTTCCCTAAGAGAGCTGGCCCTCAGCAGGCCTGGGATTCACCACCCAGCACTCAACTGGGAGCCCAGGGACCTTGGCCGATGTCTGGTTCTGCTTCAACTGGTGTTTGGCCTTTGTCAAGTCACTTCCTCATTTGCAAACTGGGGGAGGTTGGATAAAGCTATTTAATGAAATTATTTTGGGGTTTCCTTCTGACTTTCACAATCCTCGCATGCTCACCACATCTTCAATTTCGTCAGCTCAGCCCAACAAAAGGTTAAGCAGTGGCAGCTCCTCTCATCCTTTGGTTAGGACAGGAAAGTCAGGGGTGAGGCCAGTACAAGAGGTAGCCGCTGCGGCTGATGCCGAAAATGACAATATTTCCTTCCTAGATTCACGTTTGTCCCCTCTCCCTGAAGCTTTGCCTGCAGTGCCCTCGTAAAGACGTTGGCAAGAAGCAGGAGAGAGGCTTAGCCTTTCTCTGAAATGGATGCGCCGGTTGCTCCCCCTCATGGCTGGTCTCATTTGCCTTCTTCATTTATAGACACATTCCAAACTTTTCAGCAAATTATAGTGTTTGCCAACTGGCCGTCTGGGGCCCAGGAGAGATGCTATTTATAGCGGTGCTGGGACGCTGCCATCCCAGAGCAGCCTGGTAAGAAACAGGGCCAGAGTGCCTGGGAGTGGCATCCTGCAGCCTGGGGAGAGGACAGGGCCCTGAAGCAGGGTGGCAAAGCTGGCGGCCCATGGCAAGGATCACCGGCACATCCCCTGCCTGCCTGGGCCCTGGGGTCTGTGCCATGCCCCATACAGGGGCTGCCTCCGTGCTCCTTGGAGAGACAGTAGTGCCGCAGGGCCAGTGGTGAGCACAGTCAAGGCTAAGACCCACCAGAGATCAGCCCTTGCTCATGCTGACTGTTGCCTCATTTTAATTCATTCTCTCATTCGCTCATTCCTCAAAGTCTGCGTCCTGGTTCTGTCACTGCGTGGAGGTGTCAAGATACCACCCGGCTCACCTGGTGGTGTGAGCCTTGATTTTCCCCATCTGTGTAAAGGGTGGATCTGGCCTCCAAAGTTCCTTCTAGTCATATGTGTGAGACCCCAGCAGAGTGTCCCACATGCACAAGGTGTATAATAAATGTGTTCACATTCCCACTGCGCTTGTGGTGGGCACTGGGGCGTGCAGAAGAGAAACTGGAGTAAATGTGACCCTTGTCCTCCAGAGCTCAGTAGCAGACCGGAACCAGGACCCAGACGAGGGGCTTACCCAGGACAGCAGCATGCTCTCCCGTTTGTGTCAGACGTTACAAAGGGAAAATACGGCATCTCAGAGAGACCAAGGGGCTCGCTCAAGGTCACAGGGACACAGCCAGCAAGCAGGGAAAGAGCCGGGGCTTCTGGGCTCCTTTCCCAGGGCCCTGGCCCTCAGTTTTAACATGTTCTCCTAGACCTCTAGGTCTCTGGCTCTCCTCTCTGTGCCCCTTACCCCCACATTCCATCAAGAGCTCAATTCTCTTAAGTTCTCTCTTCTCTCTTCCCCACCCCTAGAAATCTCTGCCCACTTCCAGAAAAGGCTTTGATTCCGTCATTTTTGGCATTTCCCACCCAGGAATCAAGGCTGCCTCCTCTGCGAGGAAGGCGTATTGAAGGCGAGCAGCTGAGGACACCTCTTTTTAAGAGAAGCTTCTCTATGTTCTTAGCCAGATTATATAATTTCTTTGGCTTCTTTCTTTTCCATGCTCTCCGTATTTTTCACAATGCGGATGTGTCACTTCTATCATTAAAAATGGAAATCTTCATTTAAAAGAACGATCAGACACAAGGCAAGGTATGCTTACCTGCCCAGTGATCAAGGAGCAGGGAGGCATTGGTCATGGAGGCTGTAGGTGGCCGGCCTGAGGGAAGGGAAGGACGGGGAGGCGCAGGGAGGCACCAGAGTGGGCTCTATGAATATAAGTCTGCCAGCTGCCCCTCTGTGCCCAGCACCCCGGACAGCGCCTGCACACAGTAGGGCCTCAGCAAACACCCACTGAGCAAAGGGCCCTGATTGAGTAAGGACGTAGAAGCAGAGTGTGCTTGAGGCATGGGGAGGGAGGGAGTCCAGCTTGGCTGGCGGTAGGAGCTGGCGCAAAGTCAAGCTGAGATGGGACGAGAGAAGACCTTCAGTGCTGGGCTGAGGAGGCTTCCTTCATGCCATAGAGAAGAGCCCCTATCCAAGACAGGAGGCTGGGGGTGACATGTCGAAATCAGTATCTTAGGAAAATGGAGCCACTGGCTGTGCCACTGGCTCCACTTTGTAGAGGGATCTAAGAAGTTCCCCAGGTTTCAGATAGTCCCCTGAGGGCCCTTCCCTGGTGATGGGCTCAGTTTGAGGCATGCCCAGTGTGAAAGGACCACAGGCCCTTTTGCTCCATTGGGGACAGGACCACTGTGGGGGACAGGACCAAGCAGGGAGCTAGTGACAGAATGCCCAGGGTTCTGGAACAGGGCTGGAGAGGTGGGAGTGGTCCCCACCTTGAGAGCTGAAGGGGCTGAGGGTTGAGGGTTGAGGGTTAAGAGCCAGGAAGGTCCAGGAGACTTAGGGGGGGGGAGCAGAAGGGGAGCTGAAGGTGTTGGGAGGTGGGCAGAGAGCCAAGATAGGGAGGGGACAAGAGAGGGGAGAATCTCAAGGAAAAGCAGGGGCATGAGGCTGAGAGAAGGCCGCTGGAACCCTGGCTTGAATGTGGCTAACAGTGGCACTGCCAGTGCTAATCCCAAACCAGAGAGCTCAACCAGCAACTTTTCTGCATGTCCACTCTTTCCTCAGACAGCTAGGAACAAGTTACACGAGACGATGTGAATAAATGTCCCAGTCCTTCCCACTGGATCTGGCCCCAGCCTTCTCTCTGAGCCATCTCCTATCACCCCACCCTGGCCCCGCTGGCTTCTTCTGCTCCGGCCACACAGGCTTGCACCTGGGCTCAGTACATGCCTGCCTGGGGACCTACATGCTTGCTGTTTCCTCCTTCAGAAATCCCTGCCCTGGAAAACCACACGACTCCCTTCCCCGCTTCCTTCAGATCTCTGCTCCCTTATCAGCGGCCTCCCCTGGCTGCCCTATCTATAATAGCACTCACCACTCTTTTCCTCTTCTCCTGCTTTTTTTGTCTTCTTGTTCCTATCCTGACATCACAGATGTGTTAGTTGGCTTGTTTATATTCTGTCTCCACCCATCTTAGTCAGCTACTGCCAAAATGATGCTGTGTAACAAGCCACCCTGATACTCAGAGGCTCCAAACAACAAATGCTGATCTTTCTTATTTGTGAGTCTATGTGTCAGCATGAGCAGGGCAGCTCCAGGCTGTGGCTTGGTTTTGGGTTGGCTCCATGTCTCTCTCCACTCTCCTTGGACCAGCAGCTCCCTGGGCCACGTGCTTCTCCTGGAGAATGGCAGGAACTTAAAAGCCAAGCCAAACCTCACAGCACGGTTAAGGGTGATCATGACACACCGCTAACATTCTAGTGGCCAAAGAAGTCTCATGGCCAAGTGTAATAGCAGTGGAGTGGGCAAGTTTACTCTCTTACACCTGTTGTGAAGGGGAGCAGGAGGGATGAGGGGGTGACTGTTTTTACAACAATGCAAACTGTCCCATCTCCCAATAGATCATAAACACCTTAGGGCTGGAACTGGGTCTGCATCCCCAGCACTTAAAATAGTTCTTGGCATATAGTAAGGGTGCAATAGACATTTGTTAAGTAAATATACAGACTAACCAATTAGCATTATGCGATGACATTATACGGAGAGCTGTCTCTCTTCTGCCGGCTTCTGTGCCTGAAATGTTATGGTCTCCTCCCTGTCTTCCTAACATCTCTCCTGCCACCACCTGCCCATGCCCAGGGATTGGCTGCTGTTGCAGAGTATGGGAGCCTCCTGTCTCCCTTGGGCTCCCAGTAAGAACTTCCATGCCCCTCTCCCTGCTCACCTGGGCTCCCATCCCTGGGGACCTTCTGGAAACAGCTTCCAGGGCTCCCAGACATTAGCCAGATTCTACATCTGGCTCCAGTTGTTATCCTAAGCTTGGCCTTGTTTTCTGACCTGACCACAGCTTCATCGCTCCTACCGGACTGTGAGATTCTAGCCAGCAGCAGGGTGGGGGACCAAGGGTGACAATTACCTGGGACCTTGACTATTGAAAGGCTAATTAGGCTTGATTGGGAAAAAAGGGTGGCTAAAAAGGATAGTATTGGATAATTAGTGGGATTTAAACATGGACTGTATATTAGCATTGTGTTAATGTTAAATGTCCTGAAGTTAGTCATTCTTATAGGTATAGAGAACATCCTTGAAGTATTTAGGGGTGAAGGTCATGATCTCTGCAGAATGAGACTAAGAAGAATCAGAAGACTAAGAATAGACTAATAAGAAAAGACTGAAGAATATAATTATTAGGCCATGTGCAGTGACTCACACCTGTAAATAAATCCCAACATTCCGGGAAGCTGAGGCAGGGGGATCACTTGAGGCCAGAAGTTGAGACCAGCTTGGGCAACATAGTGAGACCCCATCTCTACAAAAAAATGTAAAAATTAGGTGGGCATAGTGGTGCATGCCTGTAGTCCCAGCTGCTTGGGAGACTGAAGTGGGAGGATCACAGGAGCTCAGGAGTTCGAGGCTGCAGTGAGCTAGGATTGCACCACTGCGCTCCAGCCAGGATGACAGACTCAGGCCTGGTCTTAAAAAAAAAAAAAAAATCTATGGGAGTTTATATATTCTTGCAACTTTTCTATGGGATTGAAGCTCTTCAAAATAAGTTTAATAATAAAAGCAAAAGCTGGTGGGTGAGACCTATCATGTACTCTCCAGGGGAGTTGAACCCCCATTCCTGTCCCCCTGTTTACTCTCAAGCACCGCCCCCCGCACCCAAGGACCAGGGTTTTGTTTACCGATCATCTCAGCAATGAGCTCTCGCCCCCTGATTTCATCAATTATAAATGTGCTCACTACTCACCACACGGCAATTCGTGACGGACTGTGGTTTGCGGTGACAGTAGCACCATCCAAGTTCACCGCAGCTGCGAGTAGAGATGAGGGTTGGGGCCAGACACAGGGCTGTGGGGGCGGCAGGGGCACGCAGGCAGCCCTGCCACCTTCCTGTTTGTCAGCCAAGTGAGGCTTCCGAGGGCAGTGGGCGAGTGGGTCAGTGCTCAGGGCCAGCTACTGCGGCCAGCCCAGGCTAGTCAGGTCTGCGCAGCCAGGGCCAGAGGCTCCGCCAGCTCCTGGGTGAGGCCTCCCAGCTCCTGGGAATGGAAGCAAACACTCTGACTACCCCTTCTTGAAGTGCCTTATGGTATATAAATTTATTTAACCTGAACAACAAACCTAGGAGCAGTTATTGTTACTGTCCCCATTTTGCAGATGAGGAAACTGAGGCAAAGAGAAGTTAAATAACTTCTTCAAAGTCTGGTAAGTGATGGAACCAGATTTTACCCTCTTAATCACTGCCCATATTGCCAAGTAATTTACATTAATAGATACTGTGCATGCTTATTTTATTTTTAGAGATAGGGTCTCATTCTTTCACTCAGGCTGGAGTGTCCTGCACAATCTCAGCTTACTGCAGCCACAACCTCTGGGCTCAAGCAGTCCTTCCACCTGAGCCTCCCAAGTAGCTGGGGCCACAGGCGGTGCCACCACACCTAGCTAATTTTTGCATTTTTTGTAGAGACTGGCTTTTGCCATGTTGCCCAGGCTGGTCTCGAACTCCTGAGCTCAGACAAAAATCCACTTGCCTTGGCCTCTGAACATGCTGGGATTACAGCTCTGTACCCAGCAGACACTATGCACATTTAATTGACACCTAATGACTAAAAGTCACAGGTAGCAACAATTTCTCAGCTGCCTGATTCACCTTCCTGAACCCCAACATTGACTACGTCTTTCCCCATGTGAAAGCATTTGTAGGCTCCTACGGCCAATCTATAAAGTAGAAATCCTTTGGTGGTACAAAGTCCTCTTTCTTATCTAATTTCCCATTTTCCCTTCCCCATTCTTCTTTGAAGAACTCTTCCCTACCCACATTATAAGTAGGACAGGGGAGCTTACCCTACCTTGCCAGCTCCAAATCAATCATGTGACCCAGGCCTTGCCAATCAGAGCTCCAAATCCTATAGCTATCGTGATAGGTTTAGGGAGGGACATGTGACCCACCTGAGCCAATGAGGATCTATTCTGGGACTTCTGTCTGAACTCTTGGGAAAATAAACTCTCCTAATGTAGGGGTGACTGAGAGGATGAATGTGAGCTGGGAGCTGCCAACAGGCATCATGCTGTTATTCCCCTCAGCTTTCAAGTAGTGTTTTCACGGCTCCTAACAATTCCAAATCTTAAGTGTTCCTTACATCTTCCTCTCACCAAAAATATCACCGTACTGGAGGGCTTACATGATTTCTCAAATATCTGGAGTTTGAATCCACCTTGCAGCTTCCCTGGCCGCAGTGAGTATCTGAGCCCTGGCTGCTTTCTGCTGATCCTAGGGAAGAATTTAGCCTGCCTCTCCTTCCTCCTTGGTTAGTTCTCATGTACTCAGATCCCTGCTTCACTCTTCTCATACACAGACAACAAGAGAGTCAGATTGTGGTCTTAAAGGCACAGGATTCTGAAGTTAGGACCAGAAGACCTTGGTTAGAGTCTAAACCTTGTCACTTACTAAATATCATTAGGCACATTAGTTAAACTCTCTGGGGCTCATTTCCCCATCAGTAAAATAGGTACTGCTGAAGATGTGGTCTTTGGAAGCATTCTCTAGACTGTAAGCCCATGCTTCCTGGTTATTGCCTAAACAGGGATAAAAATAAGTCTTTATTCACCTGGGTGTCATTGAGCTTCTGGTCATTGTGAAATGGGTGACTGAGCCAAGGGCATCAAACATCCCAGCGAGGCTCAGTTTTCTGCATCTCCAGGACTAACCCAGAGTTAACCACATATGGACCTTCAATCAGAGTTTGCAGAATAAGTGAGAATTGTGTCACAGTATGAATGTAGATATGGTCTTGTTTTAGTCATTTTTACTCTAAGGGACCATTCTTGCTACAGGAATATTGCATAAAACCGAAGAAATTCATTGACACTTTCTCCTAACCAAGGCCTGAAGAGCTGGTGTTAGACATAGACCAAGGCCAGCCAGAGACCCAAAGCCTGTTTCCCAGGGTAGGACTGCCCTGGCCTACGCCTCCTTCTACCCAGGCTCTACCCCAGGGAGCTCAAGACCCGGCTGGGAACAGCACTGCTGAGAAACCGCGGAAAGCCCACTGGTCTCCCCTCCCACTGCAGGCTGCCCACCCGGGACAGGGAAAGTGTGTCACCAAATCAGGTTCAGCTTTGGTCACTCTCTTGGACTGAACATTCCAGCATCAGCATTGAGATGGCTCTTGTGACTTAAAGTGACTTCAGGACTCTCTTTTACCTAAGAGTGGGTAGAAAAGTTACAGGCCTGAGGGAGTTCCAATTCAGAAACAGGGGAGATTACTGTCACTGAAGAAAGTCTAAAGGAAGGTAGACAAGAATAAAGCTGTGTTTTGATGATCCTAGAAGCTATGCTTTTTCTTTTTGTTTTTGGGAGGGGCAGGGGACAGAGTCTTGCTATGTTGCCAGGCTGGAGTGCAATGGTGTGATCTCAGCTCACTGCAACCTCTGCCTTCTGGCTTCAAGCAATTCTGTCTCGGCCTCCCGAGTGGCTGGGATTACAGGTGCGTACCACCATGCCCGGCTAATTTTTGTATTTTTAGTAGAGATGGCCTTTCACTATACTGGCCAGGTTGGTCTCGATCTCTTGACCTCGTAATCTGCCTGCCTTGGCCTCCCAAAGTGCTTGGATTACAGGTGTGAACCACCATGCCCAGCCATGCTATGCTTTTTCGACATACCAGTTATACCCACTGTCACAGTAGTTATGCGTTAGGGGACCCAGCTGTCTGGAATTATATCCAGAAGGCTTCTGAGGGTGCACCCGGGGGTCCCTTGGCTATAAGTATGAATTAAACCCCCAGAGCCTGCCCAAACTATCCATGCCAGTTTCTAGATCCACTGTCCCTGAATCTCGCTGCTTCTTCCTTCGACTGCTGGAGTCTGAACCCTCCCCACCACCACCCCTCCCCCATGCCTCAGTCGTGGGAAGGGGGTCCTCAAGCAGTAGGGCCAAGCCCTGTTCAGCCTGGACCCAAGTTCCCATCAACAAGGTGGTCTGGACAGTGGCCAGCCAGAGAGCAGTAATTACTGTTGAGGTGCAGGGACCCCAGATGGGGCCCCCGCCTCTCACCTCTGTGTGGGCAGTGAATGGGCCTGCCCCTGGGTAAGACAGTATCAGCAGGCGCGCCTGCCCGCCCCTTGCTGTGTTCCCAGGCCCCTAGAACCCTCTCGTAATAGGAGCCATTTGCCCTGTAACCAGTGGGTGACCAGATTTTTAATCTTGGAGACCCCTTGGATCCCAGCTGGGAAGTGGGATTTGTCAAATGGGGAGGGGAGGGCCTGTCTGGGAATGCCAGAGGGGGTTGTGCTGGGGAAATATGTCTCCTTTCCATATCAGCCCCCCTCCCATGCCTCCAGCCTCCCCTTACCCCGCAAGCCAGCTCTGTAGCTCCTAGGAGGTGTCTCCAACATGCTTAACTGTTGAAAGTAAATGAGTGCGCGAAGTTGAAATCTGAATGGCTTGTTTTGCACGAACTCAGGTGCGTGTCAAATAGGAGTGTCTCTTTACTTGATCCTAATCCTTTCTCCACTGAAACTTCCTTTCTGGCCTGCTCCTGTCAGCAATTGCCCTGCAAAGACCCTCTAGCTGGCCGCCGGAGAAGCTGTGTTCTTGGCTGTCAGGGGTGAGAACACTGGACCCAACCTTGCCCACTCTCTGCCATGACTCACTGTGTGATCCTGGACAAGTTGCTTCCCTCCTCCTTTCAGCCTGTTTCAGGAGACTGGGCACTTGCTGAGTACCCAGTGTGTGCCATGTTCTTGACATGCATGGTCCCACACAACCTTGCCAAGGACCCTGTGACCTGGGTCTTCTTGTTCCCAGTTTACAGGAGAGAAGGTGCAGCCTGGGAGAGATGTAGCGGGTGTCTGGGGCCACTCAGCAAGTCACCCAGGGCCAGGATCTGAAGCTGGGTCTCTCCAGGTCCACTGCTGGAGTGCTTTCTCCTCCACAGCCACCTCCAGGTCATCATGAGGAGCCTTTCAGACGAAAGCTAGAGTTGCGATTCCAACAGGTCAGCTCCCTGTGCCTTCTCCATGGTGGCTGCTGCCTGATCACCTAGTGCCTTTCCACCGACGTTGCTCCTCCCTCTCCTGAAGATTATCCTCCTGCCCCTCTCTCCTAAACATCTGTGGTGTGTGCCTGCTGCCCAAAGTTGAACTTTGTTTTTCGTTAGACACAGGGTCTCACTGTGTCATCCAGGCTGGGGTGCAGTGGCGGGATCATAGCTCACTGCAGCCTCCAACTTCTGGGCTCAAGTGACCCTCCCACCTCAGCCTCCTGAATAGCTCGGACTACAGGCATGCACCACTACGCCTGGCTAATTTTTAAATTTTTTGTAGAGACAGGGTCTGTTTATGTTGCCTAGGCTGGTCTTGAACTCCTGGGCTCAAGCAATCTGTCTGCCTTGGTCTCCCAGTGCGCTGGAATTACAGGCATGAACCACCATGCCCGGCCCTCCAAAGTTGAACTTTTGAGACTCAGTTTCCTTCTTTGTAAATTCAGGCTCCTAGGGTTGATAAGCTCAGGTGCCCCCTCCTCAGAGACATCTTCTCTGACCACATCACGTGACCTCTCCCAGGAGCCAGATTCTTTAACATGTTCATTTGTCTTTATCATTTTTCCCCACTGGAATTCAAGTTCCACAAAGGTCAGGGCTTCATCTGTTTTGTTTGCTGTTATATCTTTAGCACCCAAAACTCTGCCTGGCACATGTAGTACTCAGTATGTATTTGCTGAGTCAGTGAGTGAGTGGATTTATACTAACAGAGCAGCTACCATTTCCAGAGTGTTTACCATGTGTCAGGCACTGTGTCAATCTTCCCAACAACCCACGGAGAAAGATCATTTATTACACCCATTGTACAGATCACGAAGCCGAGTCAGGTGAAGTAACTTGCCCTAGATCCTTCAGCCTTACTCTGAACTTCTGACTCCAGTGCTCTTCAGAATGGACGGTAAACCCAAAGGTCATTTCCAGTTCAGGTGGCTTCTGTCGACAGAGCTCATCCTGGCCTTGCCAAGAGCCTGGCCTCTGACATCGGTGGAACCCTGTGTGTAGCTGGCCTCTCCTGGGCCTCTTGCCCCAAGCACAGAGGCCTGGATCCTTTCCCTCTCATGGGAAACAGCCCAAAATTAAAAACAAAAGCCATATTAAAAAACAAAACCAACTTGCTGCCTTAAAATATGCTGAGCCAGGGGGCAATTAGCAATTATGCTGTATTTTATTATGAGAAGATAGAATTCTAATTGGACTGATTTGAATTCCACACACCTCCACAGATTGTTTTGGGAATTAAGGTATCAGTTGTATCGGTAATTACGGTTTACCATTCAATTACCCCTCCACAGAAAACTGTTAAATTGTCTGTGACGGGGCTTAAATTTAGCTCAGACCTATGTACTATGAAGACTGAACGAGTCAATACAAGCCATCCGGAAACCACTGGGTGCCCTGTGCCAGGCGGTAATTAGGGGTTGAGGTTTCCAAAGTTTTACCTGAGACAGCAGGGACAAGTGCCTGGGCTGGGCGTGCTCACGTGGGGGGCTTGGACGCTCCCCCAGCACAGTGCTCTTGGCTCCTGCCCGAGTTGCTGGTGCAATAGCTGATCATCCTGGAAGGCAATGTGGTTTCAGCCGCAAGTGACATTTTGGCGAGGTGCACTGGCGTAGAAGGCACCACGTAAGGCTCAGGGACATTGTAATCGGACGTATCTGGGATCGAATTCCCGCTCTTTCACTTAGTGAGTGCACTTGAGAGGGCCACTTAATCTCTTTGAGCCTCTGTTTTCCCACCTCTCAAATGGGTACACCTCCTGCCTCACGCACGGGTTATTGTGAAGATGGACGGAGAACAATAATGTTGACAACACCATCTCTGGTGCCCTTGTAATGTGCAAGTCGTGCGTTTGTCTTTTATTGCTATGACAAGCCTATGAACTGGGGAGGAGTTCTGTCTTGGGAGGATTGTTTGATTGCAACGTGTAGACCCTGACTCTGGCTAAGTTATACAACGTGGGAGTTTACTGGGGAATGAGGAGGTGCTCACGGAAGGGAAGGGCAGGCTGGAGAAGCGGCTAGGTACAAACAGGCCCCAGTGAGCACATGCAGACCCCAGGATCTTGACTATCATGTTCTCCCAGACACCCCCAATAAGAAAACGTGCTCTGAGAGTCTCTCCCATCCCCCATCCCCTCCACTCAAAACCCTGGCTACATCACAGGCCTGCCCCTTGGCTCTCCAATGGGGGTGGCAAGAGGAAGTTCTGTCCAAAGAAGAGGGACCTGGATTTTCTATTCTTCAAGACACTATGAACAGTGGCAAGGGGAAATTGGGGTGCCGAAGAATGGACACTGAGCATGATTTTTATTATTCCCATCTTGTAGGCCAGGAAATTAAGAGTCAGAGCTGGCAAGCCATTTGCCAGCAAGCGGCAGAGATGGGATTGAAATCCACACTTCAAGCTTCCTTCTTTCAGCCCCAATCTGGGCTTTTCTGGATCAGAACAGGGGTTGTATTCTGGAGTCTCACACATATGTCTGGCTCGAGAGCACCCAGACAGGGTGAAAAACCCTCAGGGTGGAGGAGTAGCTACCCTAACCCAACTCCCAGGACCAGCCAAACAATGTAGGAACATCTCTGACCTTACTGTGTGCGAAACGCAGTGGTCAGGATGAGCCAGGAGGGATCTGTTGTCATGACATTGAAGAGCTAGGGAAGTTGTCAGGCCTTTCACAGCGTCAGAACAAGCAATAAACAACTTAGAACTGAAGAGAAGCCTTGTTCTGACGGTATGAAAGGCCTTCCCCGTTTCTTACCTCCACACCCTGACTTCTGCTGTTTCTTCCACCGGCAATGGTGTCTCCCTTATCAAGGTTTTTCAACCCCACACATTCTTGAAAGCTGGAATCAAAGTCTGCTTTATCTAAGAAGCTTTCCTGAGTCCTGACCAGGGCAGGCGTCTCCTTCCTCTGGCCTCACAGGGTCTGCTCTCCTGACCCTGGCTGCCTTCTGCAGCTGGGAGCTTATTTTCCCCCCCGCCACCACAGCACAATGCTGGGTCCAGGGGTCTGTGTTAATACAGGGTCTGTGTTAAATGGAACAAAACTTCTCCCCACCTCTCCCCAACAAATTGCATTTTCTTCCTTTTTTCTTTTTTCCTTTTTTGAGACAGAGTCTCACTCTGTTGCCCAGGCTGGACTGCAAAGGCATGATCTCAGCTCACTGCAACCTCTGCCTCCCGTGTTCAAGTGATTTTCCTGCCTCAGCCTCCCCAGTAGCTGGAATTACAGGCACACGTCACTATGCCTAGCTAATTTTTGTTTTTGTAGAGATGTGGCCAGGCCGGTCTCAAACTCCTGACCTGAAGTGATCCACCCACCTCAGCCTCCTGAAGTGTTGGGATTACAGGCATGAGCCAACGTGCCTGACTTTTAAATTGCATTTTTTTTTTTTTTTGACATTCACTACATGCCAGATACAAACATCTCCTCTAGAGCTCCTAAGCCCTATGGGCAGGCACTGTGGTTACTCTCTGTTTTATAGATGGGAAAGCTGGGGCCCAGAGAGGTTAAATAATATGCCCAAAGTCACATGACTATGAAATGGGGCAGCAGGGATCCAAGCCCAGGTGACCTAGGGCCAAACCCTAAGCATGAAGCTGCCATGCTGGGTGCGCTCTGTACCTGTTCCTCTAGCTGGAAGTGCCTAGAAATGACACAGCCAAAAGCAGGAGGCTGTATTTTACCATTTTAACAATTCCCCTTGTCTATGAAAAGTTCTATGCAGCATGGGCAGTCCCTTTCTCCTGAATACAAAACTGAGAATGGTAACAGGAAATTGAGTTTTTAATGTCATGGTGCAAAGGAGCTAGCTCTGCCATGGCCTCCTTGAAGTGACCTGGTAGAGTGAGGGTAAGACAAGCCACACCCCATAGGCTACGGAGGCCACTCTCCATGGAGGTAGGGGGATAGGAAATCCTGCAAAATGCAGTCTTTGGCAATGATTGGGGAAGGGGCTGGGTGCGGTAGCTCACGCCTATAATCCCAGCACTTTGGGAGGTTGGAGGAGGAGGATCGCTTGAGCTCAGTAGTTTGAGACCAGCCTGAGGAACATATTAAGAGCCTGTCTTTACAAAAAATTAATAAAAAGTCCAGGCACTGTGGTTCATGTCTGTAATCCCAGTACTTTGGGAGGCCGAGGTGGGCAGATCACATGAGGTCAGGCGTTCGAAACCAGCCTGGCCAACATGGTGAAACTCTGTCTTTACTAAAAATACAAAAATTAGCTAGGCATGGTGGCGCATGCCTGTAGTCACAGCTAGTCAGGAGGCTGAGGCAGGAGAATTGCTTGAACCCGGCGGGTGGAGGTTTCAGTGAGCTGAGATCTCGCCACTGCACTCAAGCCTGGTGACAGAGCGAGACTCCATCTTAAAAAAAATTTTACAAATTAGATGCGCATGGTGGCACACAGCTATAGTCTCAGCTACTCAGGAGGTTGAGGTGAAGGGATCACTTGACCCAGCAGTCTGAGGCTGTCGTGAGCTATGGTCACACCACTGCACTCCAGCCTGGGTGACAGAGTGAGATCTTGTCTCAAAAAATAATTCTCTTTTAAAAAAGGATTAAGGTAGGGACTCCTCCTCTTCCTTCTGGCACCGTCAGTGGTTGAACACACAGCTTTGGTTCAAATCCTGCCTCTACCAATTTGCTAGCTGTGTGACCTGGAACAAGTTACTTAGTGCCTCTTATTCCTAGTTTCCTCATCTTCAAAATAAAAATAGTGCTCGCCTGATGGGGGAGATGATGAATGTAAAGGGCCTCATAGAGGGCTTGGCGTTTTCCATATGTTTGAGAAATATTGTCTGTTTTTATTCAAGGCCTGTTCATTGCCAGCATGAGCTACCTAGGGCTCTTTTGCTCCCTATATTCCAGCCACACAAAGAAACCATGATGGCCTGAACCCTCTCTGACTTTGTCAGGACTCCATGCCTTTACACATGCTGTTCCTTCTGCCTGGAAGGCCTTTGTCTGTTTTCAACCTCCTTGAGTCCATTTTAGCCCTGGCTAGATGGCCACTTCTCTGTGATGCTGCTCCCTTGACCATTCATTAGCCCCTTTAATTCAGCTGCAGCCACAGTGAGGATTAAATGGGATGATGTCTGAGAAAGCCCATGGGCAAGAGCCTGGCATGGAGAGGTGTCCCACAAACAATGAATGGAGCTAAGGATTGCTTTCTCAGCCAGCTGCCTGGCAAGGGCCTGCTTCCTCATCTTCACAATTCAGTGCCCCGGGTAACACCTGGCACACAGTGAACACATTCTCAGTAACTGTCAGACATTTGTCTTTTGGGGGGCTGCTCAGCCTCCCAGATTGGGGTGTGGGATCTTTTACTGAGTAGGCCTGGTGGGGGAAGTCAGGGACCCCACCACAGAAGCTGGAGAGGCCACATCCTCCCACCTCCATCTGGGGTTAGACATGTGACCCAGGCTTGGCCAATTGGATGTTCCTCTATCTTGCTCAGAATTCACACTTGGCAGTGGTCTTCACGAGGGGTGGTAGTGGTGGCCAGCAGGATCAGGGCTGGGCAGCCTCCCTAACCCATCTTCCTGAGACTTGAAGATGGCTGCTTTCCTGTCCCCTGGCCTCCCTTGCCCGTTCCCATCCTGATGCTCCAGCCTCCCTGTGGACTCCTTTTGCTCATAAATACCCTTCCAGTTAATCACTTTGCTGCTTCTTAGCTAGTGTTGGTTTCTGTCACTTGCAACCAAGAGCCTATTCAGATGCAGGAAGGGTTGGATGAACAATGGAAATGGATGAACACATGTTTCGGAGCATGTGCTGAGAGGCAGGCCCTGGGCTGGCCACCATGGTGTTCAAATGATGTGTAAGATGAGGGCAGGGTCCCAAGGGGGTCCATGGGGAGACAGACCATGCATGACATCATGAACAAGACCACGTTGTAAAGTGGGGCTTAGCTGGGCCTTCCAGGCACCCAGAGGAGATGACTTTGAGCCCTCATTGGGTGGTGCCATCACAAACTACACAATGAATTGGGTTGTAGGAACTGGAGGCACTGGGCCAATATTCCAGATTAGGGATTGAGCTGAAGGGGTTGGAAATGGCTGAGTGTTGTGGTAGAAAAGAATGCCTGCTAGTAGGCAGTTATCTTAGTCCTTTCTGTGCTGCTGTAACAGATTATCACACACTGGGTAATTTATAACAAACAGAAATGTACTTGGCTCATGGTTCTGAAGATGGGGAATCCAAAATCAAGGAGCTGGCATCTGATAAGGGCCTCCTTCTTGCATCATAACATGGCAGAGGGTGTCCCACGGTGGAAGGGCAAAGAGAGGGAAAAAGGGAGAGACAGGGAGCAAGAAAGGGCAAACCCAGGCCCGTGATAATGAACTCACTCATATTGCGGGGCATGCGCTCATCATGAGGGCAGGGTCCCACCTCCCAACAACATCACAATGGCAACTAAACCTCAGCATGACTTTTGGAGAGGACAAACGTTCAAACCACCACAGCAGCGTTTATGGGAAAATGGGCCAAAGCAAGAAAAGACCAACCTAAGAGTGAATGGCTGGGCCCCTCATTCTACATTCATTTTCATCCAGTGGGGCCCAAGGACATGTACCCATTACCCAACTGGGCAGTTCCTCGAACGTGGGCTTCTGTCTGCATATGGGGCTGAGGAACCTCAGGGGAGAAACCATGAAGGACCTCTTGAGGCTGAGGGCTGGCACCAGTACTGAGATCTCCAGGCAGCTGAACAGTGATGGCTCTTCTGTCCTGGCAGGCAGGGCAGCCAACAGGGTGTGAGTGTCACCTAAGGGGAGAGAGCCAGAGGAGCAGGCCTGATCCTGGGACTGAGGTTGGTGGTTTAGGTGGAGAGGTGATTCTAGATTCTGAGTGTGACACCGTCCAGTGATAAAGCGGGGGGCTTCCCAGCAGCCCCTGAGGAAGCAGTCTGCATCTCTGGAGACAGGAGAGCCTGAGGGACAGTGGAATGCCCTGTGTGTCTGGGTCAGAGCTCTCTTTGGCAGGTAGTTTTCAGACTCCCCATCCTGCCCTGTCCTTCTCCTGTCTGATGCTCAGACCTGTCACTCCCAGGTCAGCCCCCACCTTACTGTTTATTCCTCAGAGTCCCTCCTGCCAAGGGCACCTTCTGTCCCACATCTCCATGGCACAGCCATGGGAGGAGGACTCAGGAGCATGAGAAACTCCTAAGGGCTTTTGGGTCCTAGGGACAGCAATGAGGTGGCTGCTCCAGCCAGAACCTCATTTTGTCAGTAAAGTTGGGACTCACATTCCCTAAGTGATTTGTCCCAAGAACACATGGGTTGCTATAGAGGAGGAGAAATCAAGTCTGTTTTCCCTCTGGTCAATTGTCTCCTGAACATGCCTTCTTCCTACAGTGTTGCCAGGAAAGGAAAAAAAAAAAAATGTCCACGATGTCAGCTGTCAGCTGGGGCGATACCAAAACAATTGTGGGAGGAACAACATCCGCAAATTGAATAGTGTGAGGAGTGTGGACAGGTGCTTTGTCTTTGGCCTCATCTCCCAGACTTGATCTTTGTAAATACAGAAGATTCCACCAGAGCCAAACCTGGCAGTGACTGGAGGAGCAGCTGCAAGGAAGACAGCCTCTCCCAGGGTAACACCTGGGGGCACAGCCCAGCTTCCCCTCCTGAGCCTCATCCAGGGGTTAGCACTCCCTCTCGGAAAACACAAAGATGACAAGAAGCCAAAGGTGCCAGCAGTTCCCATTTCATACTAAAGCTGGCTCAGCAGATCACACTATTTCAGGGCCTAGGGTGGGCCAGTTTCCAGGCAGCGCTGGCAGGAAGGACTCCAGGGGGCGGACAGTGAGATGGGGGCTTGAGAGTGATAGGGCTAAACATCCGATGGAAGCAGAAGAGAGGACAAAGGAGGGAGTCCAAAAATCCAGGAAGCCTGTTCTTCCAGAAAGTACTGACACCAGGGTGAGATGGAGCCCAGCACCCACACCTCCGCGTGCCCTTTCCCCTGCACCCCATCCCGCCCCCCTCAGAGCTGCCCCAAAGCACCTGTTCCT
Source organism: Sapajus apella (assembly GCF_009761245.1). Classification (NCBI taxonomy): domain Eukaryota; kingdom Metazoa; phylum Chordata; class Mammalia; order Primates; family Cebidae; genus Sapajus; species Sapajus apella. The sequence continues at coordinate 735,032 of NW_022436952.1, read as the reverse complement.
CTGAGTCCCGAGGTGGTGCCCTTTGTGTGTGTGTAGGAATGTACAGTGTACACACTGGGTTAGTTCCTTCTTTTAAACCCGTAAATTATCAGAGACAATCCTTTTGGAAAGCAATTTGGCAGTAATATCAAGTGACATAAAGATGTTCATAACGTTTGGCCCAATAATCTTCCTCCTGGGAATTAGTTCACAAGGAAGAGAGAACCATTTCGTATCTACAAAGACATTTATTGGGGAATTATTTATGATAGGGAAAAAGTGGAGACACCTTCCCCAGACAACATAGAGGGATGGTCCTATAAATGATGATACATCCATCCAATGAAATGTTCCCCTGCTCGTAAAAATGGTAAATTGAAAATTGTGTAGCAACAAGAAAGAGTGTTTAGAAAATAAAAGTATTTGGGGAAAAAAAAAAAAAGGCGCTCAGGATTGTCTATACGCTGTGATCATGGCGATGCTGACAAATCCATGTACGTGCAGGGGTGAAGATCGGCCAGAACCTGGAGAAATGGAAATAGCTGTTACCTGCAAGGGACAGTAGGGCGGATGTAACTGTGCTTCAAATGTTCTTTTCCATGGCTGTGGAGTCCTTCTAGTATGAAATTATTTTTGTCAAATCGCAATTTGTCACCAGGGGTTTTGATTTTCCTTATTGCCTCGTGGGAGGTGCCAGAGGCAGCGCGTCTCAGACTGAGCCTCCTTTCCTCCCCGACCTCCCACCGCGGCCCCTGAAGGAAGATGCTGCAGCCTCCCCAGTCCCCATGCCAGCATCTCCCACTTTTCTCTGAGCTTTCGGTGGCAGACAGCGCCTTGGGCACTTTTTCTTGCTCATAATTCAAATTACCTGTTTAAGTCGGTCAAATGAAAAAATAGCAGCTCCGCCCCCACGCGGGCTGGCCCGGGCGCCGGGAGCGCCAGGGCGGCTGCAGCGCGCTCTCCGTGGCCCTGGGCCCTGAGCTCATTTCCTGGCGCGCGCGCCGCGCTATTTCAGCCTGGCGCTGTGCAAACAGGACAATTTACTGCGGCCAGAAGGGGCCCAAATTACAATCGTATCACAGACAAATATCCGCCACGCCAGGTCTCCAGGGGCCAGGAGGAGCCTCTCTCCCGGCGCGGGGGGCGGGCGCGGGGTCAGGCGAGTCCGCGGGGCTCGGCTTGGCCTTGCCGCGCCCTGGTCGGCGTTTGCCAGCGAGCTGTGCCTGCTCCCCGGGGGACCGTTCCTATCTGGGTCCTCGGGTAGAAAACCTCATCTCTTCCTGGGGATTTTCCTCTGATTTGGGGCCCCCTTTTATTTGGTTACTTTTCTGCGCTTAGGATGAAAACATCCCTCCATCCAGCCACTCCAGGGCTCAAAATCATATCTCCTAGTTCAGAAAGTGCCTGTCCATCCATCACCCTTTGGGAAAAGTCGGAATCCTTAGTCTGATGATCAAAGACCCGTCTTGGTCCAGTCCACCTTTCCAGAGCCAGCCCCTGTAGCAGATGCTCCAGCCACGGAGAGCCACACCAGACTTTCACAATTTTATTCTTGACAGTTGCCTTTTCATCCTGCCTAAATGTTCCCTTGTTTTTTTTCTGCCTAGTGAGCTCCTACTCCTTCTTCAAGACCCAGATACACATCACCTCTTCCATGAAGCTTTCCCTGACTTCCCCTTTCCCTGCCTGACATCTGTCTTCCAAGCAGAGTCAGCCCCTTTCCCTTCCTAGCACCGTGTAGAGTAGATGGTACTTCTCACACCTTGTAATGATTTGTTTGCCTGCCTGTGGTGCGCGGTACCACTGCTCACAGATATGTCCTCTTCCTCTCTGGAGAAGGATTCCACTTCCCTGACCCATTGGCCTCACTCAGGCTTGGCCACATGACTGGTGCTGGCCAGTGAAGTGGGACATGTGAGTTACTGGGGAGCAGAAACTTTCAAAGCCAAGCATGGCTCACCATGTTCTCTCTTCCTTCTGCTACAAGGATGGCAGCGCCCCAGTCAGAAAACACGCTGCCAGCCTGGCACAGGAGTGGAGCAGGACACATGTAGTGTGAGAGAGAAATGAACTTGACCTCAGTGCTTGAGGCCCCTGGGACCCTGGAATCATTTGTTGCTGCAGCATAAACTAGCTGATCTTGACTTCAGCTTCTGCCTTTCTCCCTGGCTTTACCTTCAAAAATCAAGAATCTGATCTTACTCATATTACAGAGCTGGTCCTCAGACATGTTCCTTTTCTTTTTTTTTTTTTTTTTTTTTTTTAGATGGAGTTTCGCTCTTATCACCCAGGCTGGAGTGCAATGGTGCGATCTTGGCTCACTGCAACTGCCACCTCCTGGGTTCAAGTGATTCTCCTGCCTCAGCCTCCTGAGAGGCTGGGATTACAGACGCCTGCTGTCACACCCAGCTAATTTTTGTATTTTTAGTAGAGACGGGATTTCACCATGTTGGCCGGGAAGTCTCAAACTCCTGACCTCAGGTGATCCACCCACCTCAGCCTCCCAAAGTGCTGACATTACAGGTGTGAGCCACTGTGCCCGGCCCCATGTTCTTCCAATGGCCAAGAATATCAGTAGCTAAGGTTTGTTGAATATGGATTGTGTGCCAGACACTGTGCTATGCCCTTGGCAAGCGTTCTCCCATTGTATCCTTTAACAGCACTGTCTGGTGGGTACTGCTCTTACACAGGATTTACAGAAGAGAAAAGAGGCTCAGAGGAAGGTAGGGGTTCGCCTGAGACTGTAAAGCAGTGAGAAATGGAGCTGGTCCTTGAGCTTAAATCCATATGATGCCAGGGATCTCAAACTCTGCAGCTCCATCATGGGTATCCTCACTCTCTCGCTCCCTGTAGAGCACCTGTGGAGGCTCTAACTGTTTTCACCTGTCTCTTCCACTGGGCTCTGAGCTGCCCAAAGACAGATCTTAATCTGATTTCCCATCCATTAATTCAGTCTTTCACCAAGTCTGTATTGAGTGCCAATTATGTGCCAGGCACCATCTGATGTGTTGGGGACAGAGAAATAAAACAGATAAAAATCCCTGCTGTTAATCTAAGCTATAGTGACAAGAGGCAGATCCGTGGCTGCCTGGGGTGGGTGCGGGGTGGGAAATGGGAGAAATGGGGATGACTGCAACTTTGGGGGGGGTGGAAAATGTTCAGAATCGTGGTAGTGCTGGTAGCTGTACAGGCACATATATCCATATGCACCCTAACGTCCTGCAGTTCAGAAGTGTACACTTTAAATGGTAAATGGATAAATGGATACAGTTTTTTGTTTGTTTTGAGATAGAGTCTTGCTCTGTCACCAGGCTGGAGTGAAGTGGCACAATCTCGGCTCAGTGCAACCTCCACCTCCTGGGTTCAAGTGATTCTCCTGCCTCAGCCTTCTGAGCAGCTGGGACTACAGGCATGTGCCACCATGCCTGGCTAATTTTTGTGTTTTTAGCAGAGATGAGGTTTCACCATGTTGGCCAGGATGGTCTTGATCTCTTGACCTCGTGATCCGCCCACCTTGGCCCCCCAAAGTGTTGGGATTACAGGCGTGAGCCACCTTGCCGGGCTAATACAGTTTGTTATATGTAAATGATCCCTCGATTAAGTTGATTTAAAACGACCCTTGCCCTTATGGAGAAGTGTTCTACTTGGGGAAACAGACAATATACACATAGATAAATAAAACATATGTCAGAAAGGGGCAAGTGGTGCTCAGATAAATAGGACAAGGGATTAGAAGTGCTCGGGGTTGCAATGTAAAATAATGGGGTCCGGGAGGCCACCCTGAGCAGGGTGTTGGAGCCATTCCCAGCCTGCGGTATCCTTCCTCAGACAGGGGACTACACCGCCAGCTTGCAAGCCTTTTCAAGGCACCTTCAGGGTTTGAGCCCAAAACACACCGCACATTAACGGGCTTGTGGAAATCTACCCTCCCGTCGGGCTCTGATGAAACTTCTGTAACAGGAGGCTGAACTCAGGACGCAGCATGGCTCCCTGTACATAGTAAGTCCACGGCAAATGTGTGTGGGGTAAATACTGTCTTCTGTATCCTCCCTTTTTCTACCCCAGTCCATAGACCATGTATCTACCCACCCAATTTTGCTGTTTCTGGTACCCTCAGTGGGTCTTGCCTGCCCTCCTCCTTAAAGTCATTACTCAGAGGTCTCTGAGTCAGCTCCAGGCAGACGGTCCTGGTGCTCCTTTATCTCAATACAATTCCCCCGTCCCCAGGCTCCAAGGGAAATCCTGAGCTAACTTCCGTCTTTCCTAAATTCCACACTTCCCTTTGTGGGACTCTCTTTCAGAATTTCTTGCTTTTTTTTTTTTTTTTTTGCAAATGTTCATTAATCCTGCTTCATTTTAAAAGACAAAACAAAAACAATGCATGTTGAAATTGATCAGTGCAAGTTAAATAGTGGTTTTTAGGCTGGACCCATGATTTGATTTAAGCTGTACCCACCATCTCAAACTGAAAACAAAAATCATTTGAATGCTAAAGCAATGGTTCAGTCTTGAAGAAGAAACCAGGCAAGAAAATGCCAATAATAATGATTGGTGAAATCAAAATCGAAAACAAAGAAACTGTTTATCAAGCTGCCGACAAAAAAATCTTGCATGGAGACTACAAATATGAAATTTCTGGGATGAAACTGTACAGGAATCTCAGTCTACAGTTCCCTCAGTCGCTGTGGAGATGGAGCTGTGTCACTGAATCTGACAGAGCCCTGCACTCCCCAGTCTGCGGACCCTTTCTGTAATCCAGTCTTCACTGTAGCCTGAGGAACTGTTTCAACCTGCTTCTTTTTTATCTTCTTCTGTGGCACAACCTCAGTGGACTTCTCTGATTCAGAATGAGTTCTAATTGATCTTCTCTATTGCTTCTTCTCTACTAAGACTGTAGAACCAGATGTTGCTTCAGGAGACAATACATTCTGCATTGGCTTTTCATTTCTCTGGTTTGGTGTAGAAATTATAAGCCTGTCTTGCCCCCTGAGACTTCCTTCTGTTTTGCTGCCAGTTCCCTCTGTTGAATAAATAAATTGATCAATAAATTTCCCATCACCTGTAGCATTCTGAAGAGCAAACACTTGTTCAATTTTCACAGCTGGAGCCTGCAAATCCAGGCTCCCTTTGTGCATTGTAATGGAAGCTGGTAAGGACTTCCTTGCTGCTGCAGTTTTCCAGGCTATTTTAACAAGAGGTGGCTCTTCCTTTTCCACACTTGTGTGCTGCCTCTGGCTGTGTGAATGTCAGTTCGTAAGAGTGAGGAGGCCGCCTCCTCTGCACTGGTCTGTTCTGGCTAAGGATTCAGCACAGATCCTGATCACCAGGTTTTTCTTAACTTGGCTTTGGAGACAACATTCTTTTTTGCTTGGAATAAAGCCTCTTCAGTCTGTTTATCAATATAAATAAAAGTGTACTGTTCTATTCTTTCTTTTCGAGTCATTTTCAATGCTTTCTCTGCATGGGCAATGCCAATATCCCATTGAGCATATTCTCTCTAAGGCTGGAGTTTCTGAATCGTTTTTTTCTGAGTGACTGCTGGCTTGTTTGGTCGCCTCAGCTGGTAATTCTTCATACTGTTGATGACTTCTATATTCCTGTACCCATTTTTCATGAACCTATGCCCTCTCTGGCTGTTTGCTAAAAAACTGGACATGATATTCGCGGGCACCTCTTGTGTTAATTTTGGTATGAACCTCAAGCTGGGGATCACTTTAATCCATACAAGACCACCAAGGACAGGTTCCCACCTTGGACCACACAAGATCACCAAACTGAAACTTAACACCAGTGGACACTTCTGTTGTTAGAACAGAAGATCGTATTGGCTCAACTGGGGCTTCCTCTTTTAGTACTGGATCTTCCCTTGGTTTTTCTGATACGGCGTCAACCCTCTCATTTGGTCTATTTTGTTCCTCTGGTTCTAATTTGGGGATTTTGTGTGACTTGCGCTCTTCAGATCTCGATGAGTCATGCTTTTTGCTTTTTTCCCTCTTTTCTGCTTTCATGCTTTGACTTCGTGTGCTCACTTGCCTGTACTTCATTTAAAAGGTCTCCACAAAGGGAAGACTTGAACAATTCCCTGCCATTCTGGATAGTTTTGGTTATTTTTAGTTTAACTTCAGGTGAGCCAGTCTGCTTTGGAATCACAGTTCGTGGTACCGAAGGAGGAGGTGGTGGTTGTGGAGGGGAAGGTTTTTCCAGAATTTCATGTGGTCTTGTATTTGGAATTTCTGAAGGGTAGTAGTCAGTGGAGCTAAAGTTTCTAACTGCACGAAAGCCATTGGCTGACCCATTAGGATATTGACTATACTACTGGTATTTGGATTGAGTTTCACACACGCTGATTGATGGTGGAGAGCCACTTGTGAGTGGAGGGTGTCGGTGGGTACTGAAAGTTTTGCTGCAAGGTAGCTTCGGATGGTGTCTGCTCACCATTTTCAGCAATGTCGCTGTTGTTATCAAAGGCATCCTCCTGATGCTGGTGGAGTCAATGAGTAGAGGTGGTGGCTGAATTGTGTTTCCCATGATCCCTTGCATGAAAGAAAAAGAACAATCCATTGTTCTGCTCCAGCTTTCTTAACTTTCCCTTTCTCTCATCGGGCCTTCCGTTTGTTCCGTTCTAAGCCCCGGCCGTGTCAGTGAGATCACAGGAGAGACACGGACACCGAGGAGGGCCACGGCCGGGCCGGGCCGAGCGTGCTGCGGCAGGAGGAAGGCTCGGGAGGGGGCTGGGAAGGGAGGGAGGGACGGGGTCGCCGCGCCGCCGCTGCCGCCAGACAGGAGCCTAAGACTGGCGGCCGGGCCTGGGCAGCAGGGTCCCCAGCGCTCGGCTCGGAAATCGCACGTGTCTCCGCAGCCACCTGTGCACAGCCCTGGTCCTCCGCCTCCATGCTGGCCGCCGCCGCCGCGCACAAAGCCCCCCATCCCGGACTCTCCGGGCGCCGCGCCGCCAAATCCTCAGCCCCTCATTGGCCGCGGCGCCTGGGGGAAATGCAGTCCCGGGTTCGGGGCGCTGAGGCCACAGAGGAAGCAGCGAGTCAGCGGGCCGGAGGGGACGGGAGCGCGAACTGGGAACGCCCACGGCCGCGAGCTTCTGGACGACTTGGGAAAGACTGGATGAGAGGGCTCGATGCTTTCTTTTTTTTTTGAGACGGAGTTTCTGTCGCCCGGGCTGGAGTGGAATAGCACAATCTCAGCTCATTGCAACCTCCGCCTCCCGGATTCAAGCGATTCTCCTGCCTCAGCCTCCGGAATAGCTGAGATTACAGGTGCCCGCCACCACGCCCGACTAATTTTTGATATTGTTAGTAGCAACGGGTTTCGCTGCGCTGGCCAGGCTGTTCTCGAACTCCTGACCTCATGATCCACCTGCCTCGGTGTTGCTCTTTTATAACTCTTTTTACCCTCTCACCGAACTAGCATTTAGAAAAAAAAAAAAAAAGAGTCCTCTATCAATCATTTACACGTTAGTAGGAAATAATTTAGACCAGAGGGTCTCTCCTTTGCAGAACACATTCAGTCCTCCCTGATTATTGGAAGAAAGGTTCACCTTTTGATTTTGGTTAAAGAAATTTCAGGCTAAATATCTGGGGAGGGGATGTGTTTCAGGTTCTAGGACCCCAGAGCTGCTCTGCAGAAGTCGCAGACATCCCTCTTCCCTGCAGCCTCTGCCGGCTGCATCATGTCTGCTGCTCTTTTACCAGTGGTTTTGGCAGCGGCCAGGCTGAGCTCTTAGGAGCCCCTTACAACACAACAAGCGAATGTGAAAAGTCTTAAACACTCAGCCTTCTGGCCAGAGGAAATCCCCAAATCAGCATGGCTCAGGTTTTTAAGTGCCCCATAGAGCATCCAAGAGAAGACTCCTAGGAGGCTAGGGTCTTTGAAAACCCCAAAGCTAAAATCTTTATTACCCCTTCCTTACCTTCCTCCCTTGCCTGGGGTACAGTTGTCCACAAAGCCATTCATTCAGCCCTACTGACCTAGTGCCCATTATGTGCCAGGCAGAGGAAAAGTAGAAATGGTAGGATCTATCTTCAAGGGGCTCAAAGTCTGCAGGAAACAGGACCCATTAACAAATTAGAGCACAGGGGTGTGCGGAGCACTGTAATAGCCCTGGGGGCTGCCACTGAGAAAATACAGACCCGGATACCACCAGGAAACTTCTATGAGTTGAGCTGAGCCTTGAAGGTTGGAGAGGCATTTCCCACATAAAGAAGACAAAATATATGCCCTGAATATATGCTAGAAATCAAAACGCCATGTGCTTACCAAGCTCAGGTTGGTAACGTAAATGAATGGAGCAGGTGAGTAAAGCAGCAGGAATTGGTGGTGGTGGTGGAAGTGGAAGGCCCATGTCCTGCCAACAGGGCTTCTGCTGGAAAGACAGCCTGGCCCGGATTCAGCCTCCATTTGCCCCTTCTGCCAGGTGCTTTTGTGCAGTGCACAACTCATACAACCTCACAAGGCTGCCCTGTCTGCCTAAGCTGACCATCAGCTGCTTGTTGCCCTACTGAAAAAGAGGACTTGGTTTTGCCTCACCTTACTTTTTCAATGGAAGCCAGAAACTTGAATTTTTATGTAAAATTTTCCAATTTGTCAAATGCCATTGCAGCCAAACAAAATCCAGCCTCAGGCTGGAGCTACTATAGAGATTCAGTCTGTGGCCCCGATGGGAACCAGTCCCCTGGGTGCACATGCTACTTTCTCCTCCGCACCACACAACACAGTCCTTTGCTGAGATTTGACAGGGGAAACACAATTATGGATGAAACCCCCTACCGCTGCTGCAAAGCCCTTCAGAAAGTTGAGACTGGCCTCTGAACCAGAGGAAAGCCACGTGGGGCTGTGCAACAGCAGCCCGCCTGTGAGACTGATGGGTAAAGCTTTCATTTATCGGGGCACCTTGTTTGGAGAAAGCTTCCCTGCCCTCTTGTCTGCCCCCACCTCCAACCCCTCCTGTTTTGCTAATGATAAATGACAAGCGGTGGACATTTATTAATTAAACTACCCGCTGTAGCCTGTGGTAAAACCCAAGGCCACACACAGGGGAGGCATTCAAAGCATTCCTGCTGCCCCTGCTGGGGGCACAGGCCCCAGGGTTATCCTTTGCTGGTGAGAGCCGGCCACGGCGGCCACAGCCTTACACAACGGGCCTTCCTAGGTTCTGTCTGGGTTCTGGCTGATAAATGGAAATCACCTCCATGGGCCATACAGTAATTAAACTCTTGGCATTCTTTTGAAAAAAAAAAATGTTCCTCATGGGACATTCTCACAAGCTGCTGAAGGTCTGGGGCCTGCAAGCTCCTAGCTGATTACCAAGGGGTTTTTGAAGTTGGCCTTGACTGAGGATCAAAGGAGGATGGGAGTTCAAGGAACGTGGGTAGGAGTGGGAAATGCCTTAGAATTAAATTGGTCACGGCCCAGCGTGGTGGCTCATGCCTCTCATCTCAGTGCTTTGGGAGGCTGAGGCTGGAAAATCACTTGAGCCCAGGAGTTCAAGACCAACATGGTAAGACCCTTTCTTAACAAAAAATATAAAAATCACCCTGGTGTGGTGGCACACCCCTGTGGTCCCATCTACTCGGGAGGCTGAGGTGCGAGGATTGCTTGAGCTCAGGAGGTCGAGGCTGCAGTGAGCTGTGTTTGCACAACTGTACTTCAGCCTGGACAACAGAAGGAGACCCTGTCTCAAGAAAAGTTCACTGATGTACTCCAAGTACCTAAAACAGAGCCTGGCGCGTAGTAGGTGCTCAATAAATATTTGTTGACTGATTAGGCAGAGATGTGCTCATGTCAATTCTTAACAAAAGCAGTAATCAGGAGAAATTCTTAATTAAGGTCCTAGAACCAGTGGCTTCTAATTGTTTGTTGCCACAGGATTGTAAACATGTTGAAGATCAGGGCAGTGTCTTATTCAATTGACTGTCCCCAGAAGCAGGCACAATGCCCAGCTGAGGGCCTGCACGCTGTGGTTTCTCAACAATATCAGTTGTCTGAATGACTCAGGGATAAACCATTTTTCAGGGCTGGGTCAGCAGAGCCCCACTGGGACGTGACCTGCACACACTTTGGCAGTCCCCTGGGATGCAGCAGCAGCAGAGTCATAAAGCCTGGGATCAGACCCACAGTGGGTGTCACCACTGGAAAGGCCTGAGATCTCAGCCAGTCCCTTGCTAGGCAGAAAGAAGAAATGAATTAGCTACAAATCTTGGGGTCTCTAACAGTGCAGCTTCATTTTTCTCTATTTTTCCTGCAGACTCCCCATTCTGTCCACCTGCCAAAAACATTTAAGTTACTTTAATAACCAATGTCAGCTGAACTCAGACATTTCAGACTTCAGTTCAATCTATTCCAAATTGCTTCAGCTTTCCTTGTCAGGGCATTTACTTAGTTCCAGGGGCTTCTGTGCCATAGGAGAGGGAGCTGGAGGAGGCGGAGAGCTGAGCCGTGGTCATCAGTATCTGTCTTTGCTAGCCTCTTGGGCATGGTCACCCCATCTTATTGGTGTCTGCTAAATCCATGTCTTTTTTCTGTAGTAATTAATCCACACACTCTGTGTCCTCCCGACTCTGCACTTGAGGCCCCCCCAGCCCACCAGGCCCTGCCTAGCGCCTTCTATGCCTTCCTTGAAGTGCTGGAAAACCAGCTGGCCCCTCATTGCTCTAGGGCCCAGGGAGGCTCTGATGGACTCTGGGTGCCATGACAGAGGAGGGCTCCACCCACTCAGCGTTCCCAATGGACAGTGGACACAGTCTCCTTTGCTCTGGAGTTTCCCTAGCTGGTTGGGACGATTCTGTTGGTGCCCACCCCACCGTGGTCTCTGTCTCCCTGGCGAGCTGTGTATGTGCATGATGAGGAGGGTCTCCAGCATCGAGGAAAGGAGTTGTATTTGTCCATTTTCACACTGCTATAAAGAAATACCCGAAACTAGGTAATTTAGAAAGAAAAGAGGGTTAATTGACTCATAGTTCTGCATAGGTGGGGAGGTCTCAGGAAACTTACAGGAATGATGGAAGGGGAAAAGGCATGTCTTACATGGTAGCAGGCGAGAGAGAGTGCGTGTAGGAAGTGAAGGAGGAAGAGCCCCTTATAAAACCATCAAATCTCATGAAAGCTTACTCACTACCATGAGAACAACGTGGGGGGATCACCCCCACGATCCAATCACCTCCCGCCAGCTCTCATCCCAGGCCATCAGCTTCTGCCTTTGTTAATGGGACACTTGCCGTTGGAGTCCTCAGCCTCTGGGTAAGAAGTTCAACTATCCCAAGGCTACCATGCTGTGAGGAAACCCAAACTGCATAGGGGGGCCATGTGAAGGCACTCTGGCTGACAGTCCCCACTAAGACGTCTCAATCCAGGCACCGGGCATGTGAGGGAAGAAGCCCCCAGGTGACTTCAGCCCTCAGCCTTCCCAGTCACCTCCAGCCATTTGAGTCTTCACAATCCAGGCCCTAGACATTAGAGAGCAGAGACAAGCCACCCCGTTGAGCCCTGGTCAAATTCTTAAGCCTCTGAATCTGTGAACCTAATAAAATGGTTGTGGCTTTATGCCACAAACTTTGCTGAATGCCTCCTTCGTTCCAGCAATTCTCCTGCCTAAGCCTCCTGAGTAGCTGAGATTACAGGTGCCTGCCACCACACCCAGCTAATTTTTGTGTTTTTAGTAGAGATAGGGTTTCACCATGTTGGCCAGGCTGGTCATGGCCAGGCTGGTCTTGAACTCCTGACCTCAGGAGATCCACCCTCCTCAGCCTCCCAAAGTACTGGGATTACAGGGGTGAGCCACTGTGCCCAGCACAGCTGTGTCATCTTAACCTGCTGGATTTATACCCTGATATCCATGCTTTTTCTGGGCCACTAATGAGGCCACATCTCTTCCCACCATAAGACCACTGAGAAGGCCAGTGAGTGTGTGGTGTGGTCCCTTGTCTTAAGGAAGTTTGGTGAAGGAAGTTACTGCCATGCATGGCTGGTAACAAAAGAATATACATCTGTGGAGGTTGTTCTGGAAGTATCTTAGGGAAGTAAAGGAAGGGAATTAAGACTCATCAACAACAGACGCCATTCCTCGCCCTGCCCATCCTTATTCATTTATTCAACAAGGGGTCTTTGAGCAGCTACGAGGTGCCAGGCCCTGTTTTAAGATTCTGGGACATGGACACAGGACTGGCCCTAGTGGTTCTCTTAGTCCAGCTAGGTACAAACATTGAACAATGATTAATGCACATACTTGGAATGAAAAACTTGGAGTGTTCTGAGAGTGGGTAGAGACCTACTTAATCCTCATAATATCCTTCTGAGGTGGGAACCATCCTTTCTATTTTGCAGGGGAATACGGGGGCTCAGAGGGGTTAAGTGACCTTCCCAGGGTCACCCAGTGGGGGAGACACCAGATTGCAAAGAAGCAGCCCCCACCTGCCCAGTGCAGCCAGGAAAGCACAGGTACAAATGCCCAGCTCAGCAGGAGAGTGCTCGGGCTAACGGGTCCGGTGGGGTCAGCAGCCTCAGACTGGCAACCTCTGAGGGAACAGGATTAACCCCTGGAAAGCCAGGGTAGCTTGTTAATCCAGCAAACCTGCTCTTCCCAAGAAAAAATGGACTTCAACTGGGAAGGGATGATGGGGCTCCAATCATCCACCAGTCCCGGGGCAGCCACACTCACCATCTGTAAAATGAGGGCAGAAATAGAGGGGGAGGTGTGATAACCACCCCGAGGCAGTGGCTGGGACCCCTAACCCACTCCTTGATTCTGAGTCCCAAGGGCCAATGGAGGGGCATCGGGAGGTGAGACAGGACAGGCAGACAAACCCCTCCAAGAGATGTCAGAAGTGGGTTTCAGACCTTGGGGTGTGGAAGAAGCACCTGGAGAATAGGTTAAAATGCTGATGTGTGGCCCCCACCCTGAGAAATTTGGGTTCACTTGGTCTGGAGTGAAGCCCAGGCATCTGTGGGTTTTGTTTTTTGTTTTTGTTTTCGGGCAACAGGCTGGAGTGCACTGGTGCGCCCTCCGCTCACTGCAACCTCTGCCTCCTGGGTCCAAGCGATTCTCCCATCTTAGCCTTCTGAGTAGCTGGGATTACAGGCACCCACTACTACACCTGGCTAATTTTTGTATTTATAGTAGACACAGAGTTTCACCGTGTTAGCCATGCTGATCTCGAACTCTGAGACTCAAGTGATCTGTCAGCCTCGGCCTTCCAAAGTGCCGTGATGACAGGCATGAGCCACTGTGCTCAGCCAAAAATATTTATCTTTAGATGAGCTTTTAATGGAGTTCTTCAAATACTCAAAAAAGCAGGGAAAACTAGGATGCTAGAAGATGAAATAGGTGATTAGGCAAATAAATCATCAGGGAAATTGGCCCCAGGCTCATGGTCTTGTTCCCCGCATTGCTGGGCAATTTACTTGTCAATTCCAAGCTTCAGTTTCCCCACCTGAAAAACTGAGCTAATAAAATTGATTTCTCCGAATGCGGTGGCTCGTGCCTGCAATCTCAGCACTGTGGGAGGCTGACGTGGGTGGATCACCTGAGGTCAGGAGTTTAAGACCAGCCTGGCCAATGTGATAAAACTGCATCTCTACTAAAAAAAAAATACAAAAAATTAGCTGGTTATAGTGGCACGTGCCTATAGTCTCAGCTACTTGGGAGGCTGAGGCAGGAGAATTGCTTGAACTTGAGAGGCGGAGGTTGCAGTGAGCCAAGACTGCACTACTGCACTCCAACCTGGGCGACAGAGTGAGACTCTGCTTCGAAAAAAAAATGGATTTCACAGTGTAGTTATGAGGACGTTGTAAGAGGGTATGAGCTATGTGCCAGGTGGGTGGTAAACGTTCAATGGATGCTACTTTCCTTCCTTCCGGAGCATTTGGACCACATGGAGACCTCCCTGCTCTTGGCTTTGGCTTTAAGGAGCTTGTGGTCACTGAGAGGATTTCACACTGGAAGTACATGCATTCGAAATGGACACCTAAGTGTATGTTTTCTGGTGTAAACTATATGTCGACTCTAACTTTAGCCCAAGGGAGCTTTATGATTTGTCTCCTTTTCGTGAAAGCTATAATAGAGGAAGAGAAAACCCTGCCTCGTACATTCCAATTCCTAAATACACAATTTATAATTTTCTGGGATATTATTTACGTTTATTTTAGTTCTAGATACACACCATCCCTGTGGGGTGCTTATTTAAGTTTCGGGTGGGCTCTGGAAACGCCCGGAATGCCTTAGAAGGAGGGAAGAAGATTCTTTTCATTCATTAAACAGCAGGGCCTGGGGTCTTTGCAGGTTCTAGGGCTTAGAAGTTCCCTCAACACCAACTGAAAAGTCCCAGGGCGGGAGCTGAGCTCACACCAAGTTCTACTTCTCACGTCTGCAGCTTTGACAGTTGGACTTCTTTCTAGCTCTCTCATTCTCTGCTCATACTGAGGCCAACAGAGAGACAGGTTGGACCATGGTCTGGCCGGGGGCTCCAGCCTCCTCTTTTTTACTCAGTGGTCATCGGACCAGCAGCCCATACCTGGCACCCAGGTATGAAAAGAGACCTCTGGCTTTCACCAGGCTCTTGGAGGGTCAGGGACCTCCAAAAAGATAAAACCACTGGTCAGCTAGTCACCATCTACCTCCTTCCCACCCATTCCTTGCTCTCAAGCCCTGTTCTTACGAAGGCCTTCCCTGGCATTCAATGGTGGGTCCCCAAGGAAGGCCCCAGGCTTGCTGAGCATCCTTCAAGGAAGACTTCAGGCCCTGGCCCTGCAGTGAGTGCTGTTGTTAGCAGCAGATGGGCTGAGTGAGGCAGCGGGATGGAGTTCTTCTTTTTTATTCTGGTTGCAAATTATAAACTCCCAAATGCTGGCATTCCGTACTGAGGTTCACAAACTTTAGTATGGAAAACAGTCAAGTGTAATTTTAAAAGCACCCCAGGAGATGCTGATGCAGGTGGACACTTGAAGAAATACTGGTTGATAAAAAGTTCCTTTTTTTTTTTGAGATGGAGTTTCACTCTGTGGCCCAGGCTGGAGTGCAGTGGGGCCATCTCATCTCGCTGCAAACTCTACCTCCTGGGTTCAAGCAATTCTCCTGCCTCAGCCTCCCGAATAGCTGGGATTACAGGCGTGCGCCACCATACCCAGCTAATTATTGCATTTTTAGTAGAGATGGGGTTTTGCCATGATGTCCAGGCTAGTCTCGAACTCCTGACCTCAGGTGATCCATCCACCTCAGCCTCCTGAAGCGCTGGGATTACAGACATCAGCCACTGTGCCCACCAGTGATTTATAGTTTCTAGAAAGCTGTTCCAAGTTATTGGCTGTTTTTGAACTGTTCAAGTTTAAAAAAAAAGTAGGCACCCTTTAAGAAGGCCAATTGTGAAGTAGAAGTCCCATTCCAAGGAGGGCAGGCCTGTAGTGGCAGCTAATAAATACTTTTGTAGCCCTACTGTGCGCCAGATACTGTTCTAAACACACATAAACATTAAACCTCTCAACAGCTCCAAATGCCAGGACACCAGTTCCTCTATTCAGGAAAGGCCATCTGGACCCTTCAGGAGGCCAACAGGGAGAGGACAGAGTCCCGTAGGTGAAAAGGAGGAACGAGCGGCTGGAGAGGAATGGGGAGCATTAGAGGTCACAAAATGTGGTAGACAGAATAATGCCCCCCAGAAGATGTTCACATCCACATCCCCACAACCTGTGAATGTTACCTTACCTTATGTGGCAAAAGGGACTTTGCAGGTGTCATTAAGAATCCTGAGATGTGAAGATCATTTTGGATTATCCAGAATAATCCAGGTGGATTGGAGGGACCCAGTGTCATCACATTTAATGGTCCTTAGATGTGGAACAGAGGGCTAGAAAGGTGAGGCAAGGGGGTGCCATGAGAGAAGATGGAAGGGGACACAAGCCAAGGAATACAGGCCACTTCTGGGATCTGGAAAAAGCGAGGATACGTCGTCTGTCTAGATAGGAACACAGCCTTGCTGGAATCTGGCTTTTAGCCCCCTGAGGCCCGTCTTAATACTTGTGACCTTTAGAGCTGTAAGGTCGTAAATTTGTGTTGCTTTAAGCCTCTCGGTTCGTGATAATTTGTTGCAGCAGCCATAGAAAACTAGTAGAAGGAAGAAAAGGAGCATTAAGAGAGATTTCCCACTTTGCTTTGAAAAGTGCATGTAAATAAATGGGAAAACAGGGAGAAGATGGCCCAGAGTAGAACGGGGGAGAAAGTCTTCTTCTATGACTAAGGAAGAGTGAGGCTTCCAAATGGCCCTCAGGAAGGAGTTTGTGCCATGATGCTTTTCTATTATTTTTTTTTTTTTTTTTTTGGGACGGAGTTTCACTCTTGTTACCCAGGCTGGAGTGCAATGGCGCGATCTCGGCTCACCGCAACCTCCGCCCACCGCAACCTCCGCCTCCTGGGTTCAGGCAATTCTCCTGCCTCAGCCTCCTGAGTAGCTGGGATTACAGGCACGTGCCACCATGCCTAGCTAATTTTTTGTATTTTTAGTAGAGACGGGGTTTCACCATGTTGACCAGGATGGTCTCGATCTCTTGACCTCGTGATCCACCCGCCTCGGCCTCCCAAAGTGCTGGGATTACAGGCTTGAGCCACCGCGCCCGGCAACCATGATGCTTTTCAAGAGAGAGTAGAGATCAATCAATCTCTGTGCTATGTTCTCACACAAAATATTTGTGAGGGAAGGGTTGTGGTGAGTCACTTGTATTTTTAAAATACCTGCCACTCCCAGTTTTCCAGATAGCTGAGGAAAGGCTGGGGTTCAAATCCCATAAAAAACCAATATCAGGTCGGGCGCAGTGACTCAAGCCTGTAATCCCAGCACTTTGGGAGGCCGAGGCGGGTGGATCATGAGGTCAAGAGATCGAGACCATCCTGGTCAACATGGTGAAACCCCGTCTCTACTAAAAAATACAAAAAATCAGCTGGGCATGGTGGCGCGTGCCTGTAATCCCAGCTACTCAGGAGGCTGAGGCAGGAGAATTGCCTGAACCCAGGAGGCGGAGGTTGCGGTGAGCCGAGATCGCGCCATTGCACTCCAGCCTGGGTGACAAGACCGAAACTCCGTCTCAAAAAGAAAAAAAAACAATATCATTCAATTGGTACATGCTCCAAAATGTACATAAAACATCTAGGAGGACTTCATAACTTCAAAATTAAGAGCAATCAACTGCTAATGCACTGAGTGCTTATTTTTTGCCAGCCACTGTACCAGGCATGCTGCTTCATTTAAATTTTGCAGGGACCTTTGACTAGGTCCCACCTTGATTTCCATTCTGCAGATGAAAAGCATCACATTGGGATGCAGCCAAGGCTGTTGGTTGCCCTTCAGCCTTCGTGATTTGATATGGTTTGGCTCTGTGTCTCCACCCAAATCTCATCCTGAATTTCACTCCCATAATTCCCATGTGCTGTGGGAGAGACCACCTGGTAGGAGATAATTGAATCACGGGGGCAGTTTCCCCATACTGTTCTCGTGGTAGTGAGTAAGTCTCACGAGATCTGATGGTTTTATCAGGGGTTTCCGCTTTGGCGTCTTCCTCATTCTCTCTTTGCCTGCTGCCATTCACGTAAGACGGGACCTGCTTCTTTGCCTTCTGCCATGTTTGTGAGGCTTCCCCAGCCACGTAGAACTGTAAGTCCAATTAAACCTCTTTCTTTTGTAAAATGCCCAGTGTTGGATATGTCTTAATTAGCAGCATGAAAACAGACTAATATATCCTTCTTCCTCTTTGCTAAAATACCCTTTTGATAGTGATCATGAATTGGCCTTTGTGTGCAGTGAGTGTTGACTGGTCTGCCAATGCCTTGCCTTTCCAGCTATGATTGGTTTTAAAAAATATAAATGTGAAGGCCCCACCTCAGAACCGTTAAATACAAAGCTCTGGTATGGGCCCAGGTGTGTTCTTAAAAGTTCTCAGGTGATTCTAATGTTGCAGCCAGGGATGAGACCATTTATCCAAGGCAATCTGGATAATTCCTTTCACCTTAGCCAGGGGTTAGCCTGCGAACTATTCTGACTAAGGAGGCATGAAGTTTTCTGTTTCTGGCTGTTGTCATCTGCAGATGGCAGCGAGGAACCTGGGATCTGAAGATGCTGCTGAGCTGCCTGAGTAGGTCACCTGGATCCACGCTATTTCACACTATTTCTAGACTTGTTATATGATGAATAAATGTCCTCTTGATTTAAGACAGGGGTTGGCAAACTATGACCCAGGAGCCAAATCTGGCCCACTGCTTGATTTTGTAAATAAAGTTTTATTGGAATACAGCCATGCCCATTTGTTTATGTATTGCCTACATATTGTTTAGTGCTACAATGGCAAGGATGAGTAGTCATGACAGAGACCTTACGACCTGCAAAGCCTCAAATATTTACCCTCTGGCCCTTTTCCCTTTACAGAAAAAGTTTGCCAACTCCTGGTTTAAGGGTCTTTTTGTGGGCCTTTCTATTACTTGCAGTCGAGGGTACCTGTTAGTTTTGGAGTTTAGCTTCCCCAAGGTGCCATTGTTAGTGATGGCAGGTTTGCCCTCTTCAAGCCATTTTTTCATGAGAGAATAATTACAGAATAATCTTGCAGGGATTTCAATAATATCAGCCAACCTACTGCCCACGGGAATGCCAGATGATAGTGTGGGATCACATAGGTTGGGGCTTCAGACAGGCCTGGATTTATGTCCTGGTTTTATCATATAGAACCAATTGTCTTTGAAAAGTGACTTAATCTTCTAGTCCTCAACTTTCTCATCTGAAATGAGGACAGTTATATCTACACAAAGGATGGGTATCCTCATGGAGGCAATTCCAGACAAAGGAATCAGTGCAAGCAAAGGAAGTGAGGTGAAAAAACTCTCGGTCCACATGGAGAGGAGCAAGCTGCTCTACCTGACCTAAGCCAAAAACGTAGAAAAGAGGTCGCGGGCACACTGTAGTAAAGATAGGCTGGCACTTATTGCATAATAATTTGTCTGGTTGCCTTGGGTTTCTGAGAGGGAGCTTCTAAACACTTGGAATTTCCCAAGTGATAGGAATGTCTTTGTTATTCATAGCCACTGGAACCATACCTGAGTTTAGACTAACAATGTGTGTCGTCGTTGACCCCTAGATAGTTTCAGGGTGGGAACTAGCTATTAGGAACCAACCAGATGATAGAGGGTTGGGGTTTTGAGCCAGATGATATCAGTCTGACATCCAGGGAGGGAAGGAGGCTAGAGATTGAGCTTAATCACATGGCCAATTATTTGATCAATCATGCCTCATGATGAAACCCCAGTAAAAATTCTGGACATCAAAGCTCCTGGTGGGTGAACACTGATGTGCTAGGAGGGTGATGCATACTGACTCCATGGGGGGAAGATATGGAAGCTCTGTGTCTGGGATCGTCCCAGATCTCACCTTATGGATCTCTTCATTTGGCTGGTACTGATTTGTACCCTTGATAATAAAACTATAATGGTAGGTATAGCACTTTGCTGAGTTCTGTGAGTCATTGTAGCAAATTATCAAATATGAGGGGGTTGTGGGAACCCCCAAATTTGTAGTGCAGATGGCCTGGGAACCCCCATACTATGTGGGGTGTCTGAAGTGAGGGCAGTCTGCTGATGCCTATGTCCTTAACCTGTGGAGTCTGTACTAAGTCCAAGTAGTTGACAATGCACAAGTATATATTGCCGTATTGCAGAGCTGGATTCATGAATGCCTGTTTCCAGACTTGGATTTAATTTGGTTGGTGGTGGGAAGCCATAGGTTTATGAGCAGATGAATGACAGTATTGGTAACTGAGATTCTGGAAGAATAATTAGGCAGAGATTACGGCCAGCTAGAGCTCTCCCTGAGTCACAGGATCCCTTGGTCATGCACTTTCAACTTTGACATGAGATGCTGGTCACCGAAGATGCATCCTTTCAAAAATAAACAGCAGCTATAAGACAACTCACATATACTGGTAGAGTTGGAGCCATCCCAGGGCAGGCCAGGCCAAGGAGCTACAGGAAATCCTCACTTCTGGGGGCAGAAGGTCAGTTGCTGCTTCCTGGCCCACACCCTCTGCAGATACTAGAGCTCATGGAAGAGTCCTGGATGCATACACAGCCCAAGGCTTTGCTTTATAGCATAAGGGTATGGAAGCAGAATCTGGGTACAGCTTCCTCTTGGAGGCTTGGGGAACCTGGTGACATTCAGGAGCCCCCTTTTTTAAAACCTTTTGTACCTTCCAGTTTGCTACTTTCCAGCAACAGCTAGCCATTGGGGCATTGTATTTCAGCCTTTCTGGGGCATCCCCTGGAAGACAGGCACTGGCACTGCCTGCTGTCTCTCCCTGGATCTGATTTAGCCTTCACTGAAACCCTGCCCAAGGTGATGACTTAATCTCTGGGATGAGTGAATGCAGCCAAATGTGCAGATGGATTTTGCAAGAGAAAAGCTCAAATCTATTTTGTGGCTGCAGATACACATTCTGACTTTACCACATCCGTGGTCATTCCAATCACAAACACAAAGGATGCTATAAATTCTTTCCATGAAAAAGAATTTCCACCGGATTTTTTGTCATCATTCATTTCATGATAAGTCAGTCAAAACAGCCAGTCTGGCATTGATATCAAGGACCCCAGAGTAGTATCCTTAACTTACTGATGGCTTTAGGTCTTGTTAGTTGCAAAGTTTCTTTCCAGGAATTCTGTTTTCTCATCGACTTCGATGAGAAACAAAATTGAGAGAGATGCTAGCGAAAAAATTTAATTGCACTCAAAGAAGTAGCAGTCTTTTTTCTTTCGTATACATCATACATCAAGCAAAATCATTTTCTGAGAACTAGTTCCAGATTACGTTCAAAATCATGGGTTGTGTGTTTTATTTCTTTTCTTATTGAGATGTAATTCACATACCATAAAATTCCTTTTGTAAGTTTGGGGAACCTGGTGACATTCAGGAGTATACAGTTCAGTGGTTTTGGTATATTCAAAAGACTCTACAACCATCACCACTATCTAATTCCAGAACATTTTTATGACACAAAAAAAGAAATTTTGTACTCATTAGCAGTCACTCTCTACTCCTGCTGTCTTACTTTCCCTGACAACAACTAATCTCCCTTCCAATGTACTTGCCTAGTCTGGATGTTTCATATAAATGGAGTAATACAATCTGTGGCCTTTTGGTCTGGCTTCTTTCACTTAGCGTGTTTTCAAGGTTCATCCATGTGGTGGGATGTATCAGCTTCATTTCATCTCATGGCTGCATAATAACCTATTGTATGTGATGCAGGGCAGGTGAATCCCAAAGTGGGACTTAGCCCATGAGTGTTATTGGCTTTGCCCAGGGAAGAATTCAAGGGCAAGCAAGAGGTAGAAACCAGCTTTATTGAAACAGCAGTGTTACAGCTCCGTGACTGCTCCTGCAGGACAGGGCTACCCCACAGGCAAAGGGTAGCAGCTCAGGGCAGTTTTGCAGTCATATTTATACCGACGTTTAATTACGTATAGATTAAGGGGTGGTTTATGCAGAAATTTCCGGGGAAGTGGTAGTAACGTTTGGGTCGGCAGGTCATTGCCATGGAAAGGAGCGGTAACTCCCAAGTGTTGTTATGGCAATGGTAAACTGACAGGGCACACTGGTGGGCATGTCTTTTGGAAAGCTGCTTCTGCCCCTTCCTTGTTTTAGCTAGTTCTCAATTTGGTCTGGTGTCTGACCTTCGTCTCTGGAGTCAAGTCTCACTTCCTACCTCATATGGATATACCATCATGTGTAATCCATTTGTCAATTAATAGATATTGGATTGTTTCCCATTTTTGGCTATTGTGAATAATGCTGCTATGAACATTCATGTGCAAGTTTTTGAATTGACATATTTTCAAATCTCTTGGGTATATACCTAGGGGTGGAATTGACAGGTCATATAGTAAAGTCTATGTTTAACCTACTAAACTAGAATATCTGGGATTAGGGCCTGTTTTAACAACTCTCCAAGTGATTCTGTGATCACCAGAATTTGGGAAGCGCTGCCCTAGAGTAAGGGGCAGCAAAGAGCCCTATAGTAAATATTGGGGTTTGCAGACCAAGAGACAGAACTGAGGATGTTAGGTAGGTAGGTACTTACTTAATAAGCGTGTAAACACATATCCAAAAATTTTATTAAAAAATTTAAAACTATAATTATAATAATTGGTAACAGCGTTGGTTGGTTGTTGGTTTTTGGTTTTTTGAGACAGGGTCTCACTCTGTCTCCCAGACTCAAATGCATGGCTCACTACAGCCTTGACCTCCTGGGCTCAGGTGATCCTCCCAAGTAGCTTGGAGCTGCAGGCATGCACTAGCACACCCAGCTACTTTTTAAATTTTTTGTAGAGATAAGGTCTCACTATGTTGCCCAGGCTGGTCTCGAACTCCTGGGCTCATGCGACCCTCCCACCTCAGCCTCCCAAAGTGCTGGGATTACAGACGTTAGTCACTGTTTCCAGCCAGAAACGGTTTTTTGTAACGCAGGTTTACTAATTAGAAGAATGTGTTTCATTTTGTTTTGCTTTTTGCAGGTTTGGGAGGGCAACATTTTACTTAATTGAGATTCAAAGTTGGTGTTCCCTGTCATCAAATCAATCGTAGATAGTAATCTGTAAAAACCACTCTTCCAGCTGGGCATGGTGGCTCATGACTATAATCCCAGCACTTTGGGAGGCAGAGGTGGGCGGATCACCTGAGGTTGGGAGTTCGAGACCAGCCTGACCAACATGGAGAAACCCTGTCTCTACTAAAAATACAAAATTAGCCAAGCGTGGTGGTGCAGGCCTGTAATCCTATCTACTCGAGAGGCTGAGCAGGAGAATCGCTTGAACCCAGGAGGCAGAGATTGCAGTGAGCCAAGACAGCACCATTGTACTCCAACATGGGCAACAAGAGTAAAATATATATATATGTATATTCTTGTCTTATGGGCTGTAAAATAACAAGTCATGGACCAGATTTGGCCTGTGGCTCTACTGTGTCAACTAGTTCCGGTGCATAGCAGCCCCCGAGGTTTTAGCAGGGTGGTCAGTGAAGAGCTGTGGCTTCTGCCTCCATCTCAATTTTTCTTTGAGCAAATCACCTCTCTCCTGACAGTCCTGTTGGGGCTGTCAGTTGTGGGGTTCTGGCACCTCCCATCCCAGCCCCAGCTAGAACAGGCAGGCCCACAGGAATCTGAATCTGGAGGGAGTTCTCAGGGGTGGAGCGTAGAGGCTGCAGGAGCCTTCCGATGGCAGGGCCCTGAACTAAGTCCTGCCCTGAGAATCACACTGTTATGCCTAGGCCTTGTGGGATTCCTGAGAATTGTACCCCACCTGCCCTGCTCTGACATCTACTCAGCTTTAGCCATATCCATTTATCGATTCAGCTCAGCAACATCTACTCATGACACTTAAATCCTGCAAGTGTACTTGAAGTGGCCCCAGAGGTTAAAGATGTGGACGTTCTCCCTCCAGCATCAGCACCCCTGCCCCACAGCCTGGGGATTCTCTGTTCTGCCTGCTATTAATCACTTCTATATTGCATACTTATATGTGCCAAAAATAGGATCCTCTCTTGCCCTGTTTGGGTCATGAAATTGTCAAGTGGTACCTATCTTCTAGAAAGCAATCCAGCAGTATATGAGAAGAGCCGCAGAAATGTGCCGCCTTGGGAAAAAGAAATAATCCTAAGTACAGAAAAATGTATTTGAGCAAAGCATTCATGGCCACATTCTGCCTTTCCCTGTTCAGATATGGATTAAAGCTGAATCTACTGCCAGCAAGTACCCACCTCCACTTATTTGAGATGCAGAGGGTTCCCCGCCCTTTCCATTTTGTTGCCTTCCAGAAACAGCTCCCACCATGTCCCATAATCTCTGTTTCCCTTGATCTCTCTCTCTTTCTCCCTGTCTAACCTTCTTCTTTTAGAAAATAAGCTTTATCCACTTTGGTTAGTAGCCAGCAAATCTGGATTGTTCCCCATGACCCTTGTGCCCGAGGTAGATAGAACCACCTACTCCACATCCGCCCATCCTCTGAGTGGAAGATAATCTGCTTCTCTGCTTAGAGTGGATTCTCGATGTATCACTCTAATGATTTATGAGGTTAAAAGGCTCCCTCTTCAGTAGGGATTAGGTTAAAAGGTTCCTCTTCAGTAGGGATGAGCATAGAGAGGGGAAAGAGACTGACAGGGCCAGAGAATCTCATCCACCACATTTACAATAGTGAAAATATTAGAAGCCACCAGATGTTCCAAATACCCTCTTCTACTAGCCAAGGGGGCTGACCCAAAGCAGGATCCCAGGAACTAGGGTTGAGTGGGTGGGGGAGGTACTTCGGGCAAGAAGACATCAGATCTGAGGATGGGTGCTACAATCAGCCTGAGAAGGTAGGCCAAGGGCCAGTTATAGGGAAGCAGTCTGGACAGCCTGTTTTCTTTTGTCTTTAATTGGGTGCAGACACAAGGGGAGTATGAAGAGCCACTGGCTCGGGTCTCAATGGGTCTCAGATGTGGACTTCTGCTATTTTTTTCTTCAAACGCAATCACATATTTAGTCCCGGAGAGTGACTCTGACAAGACCAAAAGAGAACATTTGTCATTTGGCCTTGACCTTTTCTCCACATCTGGACAGCTGGTATCACCTGTGGTACCTTATGAATTTCTACATTTCTTGTGAGTTTCATAACAATGTTATGCCACATTACTAGGTGAAAGGAACATTAATTGTTCAGTGTAAACATTAAAATAGCTGTCATCTTTTTAAAATTTTAATCTATTTATTTGTTTCGAGACTGGGTTATGAGACTGGCTAATGTTCGTAAATTGGGTAGAGATGGGGTTTTACCATGTTGCCAAGGCTGGTCCTGAACTCTTGGGCTCAAGGGGTGCCCCTTGGCCTCCCAAAGTGCTGGGATTACAGGTGTGAGCCACCACACCCGGTCTAAAATAGCTGACAATCTTTATAACCCTCTTGAGGCATATTTACATTTTATAGTATGCAAGGAAGCTGGAAAATTGATGGTAATTCAGGTTCTTTTCAGTATTTGAGAAGGCATCTAAATCGTCAGATCTAGGGGTGGTTGGTGGTGAGTGTGATATACAAATTACATCAAAAAGTCTGGAGCAGGCAGAAGAATGCAGGAAGAGGTCAGGGAGTGAGGGACTGGATTGAGAGGGCCAAGATTTAGGGTCTGAACAGGGTTGACTTCAGGGTGTGGGAGTCTGGCCCCAGGTAAAACAGTGTCATTGTGTGGGTCAGAAGACAACAGAGGATTTTTAAGGAAATGATGGCCCATCATCTCAGTGGACCAGGCAGCCTTTGGAAATGATGGTCACAAAGACTCTGTGGCAACATAGAAAATGTGAATAGTGGCTGGGCGCAGTGGCTCACACCTGTAATCCCAGCATTTTGGGAGGCTGAAATGGGTGGATCACCTGATGTCGGGAGTTCAAGACCAGCCTGGCCAGCATGGTTGAAACCCCATCTCTACTAAAAATACAAAAATTAGCCAGGTGTGATGGCAGGCATCTATAATCCCAGCTACTCTGGAAGCTGAGGCAGGAGAATCACTTGAGCCTGGGAGATGGAGGTTGCAGTGAGCTGAGATCACGCCACTGCACTCCAGCCTTAGCAACAGAGCGAGACTCCATCTCAAAAAAAAATTTTTTTAAATGCTAATGATGTCATACAGAATACAGAACTTTATGGACTTATGGTACACACACACACACACACATACACACACGAAACAAGACTGGAAGGGGTTACACCTAAATGTAAGCAGCACTTGTATTCATGGGGTGGAGTGACGTTGTGGGTTTATTTTCTCTCTATTTTTGAATAAAACAATGGCCCAGTTTAGGAGATAACTGAGTCAGCGTCTCATCCAGCAGCTCCCAGGGCCCCTGGGAGAAGCCACCTCCCACCACCTGGCCAAGAAGATCTAGAGGCTGAGAGACTCCCCCTCCCCCTCCTGGGGTCCTGAATCTAAAGCCACATTCCTTGGGTGACCAGGCAGGGATTGGGGCAGATGTTGAAATTGGCAAGGCCCCGCTTTGGGGTAGACAGCCTGCCGTGGCTCCTATCCTAGCGCCAGCTCCTCTGCTGCCATCCCATCCCCACCCGACACATCCCCACTTCCCCAGCCAACCGGGCCCAAGGTGCCCTCACTGATGTGTTGAGGAAGCATCTGCTTCTCTCCAGCTCCTCAGGAGACCCACATGGGTGGTTTCCTGTGACAGGCTGCTGTGGCACATGCTCTGAGCCCCTCCAGAGCCCACCCACCATGGCTTAGCTCTTCCTACCCAGGACCTCTTCAGGGCTTCTCAGCATTCCAGAAAGACAAGGAGATTTTTTTGGGTCCAAGGCATTGCTGGGCCTCTCTGTCCCAGCCAGGCCCTTGTCAGGCTCCGTGCCTCAACTCTACTGCCTTCTCTCTGGTCCTCTCTGTCACCCTTCAGAGACATTTAAATCCCACAGTCCAGGCTTCAGGGCCTCCGATAAAAGCAGAATATGACCTCTAGGGACTTATAAATATGTTGACAGTAAGTATTATTAAGAAGCTATGTGGCCGGGTACAGTGGCTCACACCTATAATCCCAGCACTTTGGGAGGCTGAGGCGGGCGGATCATGAGGTCAGGAGGTAGAGACCATCCTGGCCAACACAGTGAAATCCCATCTCTACTAAAAATACAAAAATTAGCCGGGCATGGTGGCACATGCCCGTAGTCCCTACTCAGGAGACTGAGGCAGGAGAATCGCTTCAACCTGGAAGGTGGAGATTGCAGTGAGCGAAGATTACGCCACTGCCTTCCAGACTGGGCAACACAGTGAGACTTCATCTCAAAAAAAAAAAATGTAAAAATTATTTCTTTTTCTGTAAAAGAGATAGAATTTTATCTACAAAAGAGACAGACCTTCTAATCTAACTAGACACTAAGGTAAAAATGAAAAGAGTTAGACTTAAACTCTTAAAAACAAAAAAGATTCAGCCCTGTCAGAGTCAGCCTGATGTGGTGGACAAATTGCTCATGAATTACTCATGATATTTGCTAAAAAATGCAGGTTCCTGGGAGTCTCTGAGGCTACTCTGGCTTGAGAGGCTGCCTGATTAAAAAAAAAAAAAAAAGCAGCTTCCTGAGCCCAGCTCCAGAGCTACCACACCAAAATCTTGGGGAGATGAGGACTGGGAGTCTGAATGTAACATGTTCCCTAGGTGATCTGAAGCACACTGCACTGGTGGTTTAGTGGGTTCCATGCCAGGAGAGTGTCGCACCTTCCCTGGGAGCCTGCCTTCCCAGTACTAGCTGCCGGGAGGCTGGCCAGCACAGACACAGGCCTCCTTCGCAAGAGATCCCCAGACCCGGGAAGGAGGAAGGTGCAGTGGGTAACGGGAGTTGCAATATGACCTGGCGAGGAGGAAGGTGCAGTGGGTAACGGGAGTTGCAATATGACCTGGCGAGGAGGAAGGTGCAGTGGGTAACGGGAGTTGCAATATGAGTTTGTGTCCAGTTCTCTGTGAGCACACAGGAGAGGGGAAGTCTCAGGGCATGAGTCTCTAGGGCCAGATCATGAGGGCTCAGTAGAGTTGACCAGCTAAAGAAGGGAGCAAAGGTATCCCAAATTGAGGGCATAGCATGGGCAGAGGCACAATGTGGAGCTGTAAACAGTTTAGGGCCAGGGCACAGTGGAGAGTAGAGGGAGGAGGCCAGAGAGATGAGTGGGGCTGGTCCTTCTGCTGGTTTGTGTTTCATCCATTTGGCTAATCTGGGAATAATACTTCCCAGAATCCCCTTCTCCAAAGGGGTCTGGGGTAGATTTGGTCAAAAGAGGAGCTTGCATGAGATTTGGAAAATAAACGTAAAGCAGCACCATGACTCTCAGAGGGTTGTCAGGGTCACATGCTGTGGGTGGATCACAAGGTCAGGAGTTCAAGACCAGCCTGACCAACATGGTGAAACCCCGCCTCTACTAGAAATACAAAAATTAGCTGGGGTGGTGGCAGGTGTCTGTAATCCCAGCTACTCAGGAGGCTGGGGCAGGAGAATCACTTGAACCCGAGAGGCAGAGTTTGCAGTGAGCTGAGATCGTGCCACAGCACTCCAGCCTGGATGATAGAGCAAGACTCTGTCTCAAAACAAAGCAAAACAAACAAAAAACTAATGAAGTTGTGACTATTAGAAAAAAGGGAAATAAAGTGATTGAGGAAAGGAAAGTAACTTGTGCGTAAAGAAGCAAAGAACAAGCAACCGAAAGGCTCAAAACATTTTTCCAGGCCTGGGGGATGAGGTGGAGAGAGTCTGTTATACCCACTCCAGGAGGAGGGCTGCCTGGGACTAAAGCTGGTGTTTATGATCCAGTATTTCACTGGCATTCTTAGTGGTGGTGGTAGCGGTAGCAGAGCAAGTGTGCCAAGGCCCACTGGCCCCTTGCTGGTTCACTCAGTTGCCAACGTATGCTGAGCACCTGCTGCAGGCCAGGCTCTGTGGTCTCAGATCTCGAACAAGCCAGCTCAGTCCCTGCCTCACAGAGCTTGCAATTGGGCAGCAGAGGCAGACCTGATATGAGACAAATATAAAATGACAACTGGTGACAAGGGTTGGGAAAAAGAATAGTGGGATCCTGTTTCAGATGGGGTGGTCAGGGAAGGCCTCTGAGGAGGTGACGTTTGAGCCGAAATCAGATGGATGGCAGAGAATGTAAGAAGAGTGTCCCCAGTGGAGCGAACAGCATTGTCATCGTCGGGAGCCAGTACTTTCGAGGAACTAGCGGACAGGCAGGGTGGGTGGAGGGTGGGAGCCAGGGCCGGGCTGGGGGTATGAGGACATTGACAAGGGACCAGCTGGAGAGGGGCGGGGCTGACCGTGCAGGAATTGGTATCTTTCAGTAAAGGCACAACCAAATGATTCTTCAGGGTCCTTGTTCCCCCAGGTTTCAGTGGCATTTTAAAGGTGCTGTCATAAAAGGCCGGGGAGTCTGTTTCCACCACCCCATCTCATTTAAGAAGGGGGCATCCAGGGCATCGTTGAACAGGTGACCTAGAAGCTGTTCCTTGGTCCAGTTCCTGCAAATTGCCCCGCAGCATTTTTAGAAAATGTTCCCTTTTAGATTCGATTTATCTTAGCCAAATTGACCAGGGAAAATAAGTCCCTACAAATAGCAATCACTGGCAAACAAGGAGAGTTATTATCTTAAATTGAGGCTGGTTTCTAAGGAAAAAAATAAAGACCACCAAATGCCACAGGGCCACCCACCCCCCGCACCCTGATCCCCAGCCCATACGTGAGGATGATGGCTCCATCGCCCTCCCTGTAAGTGCCAGGCTGAACACCGGCCTCTGTGCAAAGGGAAGGAAACAAACAGAGGAAGGAAGGCAAGAGATTAGAGAAGCTGACAGATGTAAATAGCCTCTCAGGAGCCACACTGTCCCGGCATTTCTCCCCAGGGAGCCTTTTGTACCAAGGAATCTGGTTGTCTGAATGAAACATGATATCATTTATTTCTTTAGTCAGAGCTGAGCTGTTTTCTTCAAACAGGGAAATAACGCCACAACACCAAATTGTTGGCCAAATGACAGAGATATCTGTAACGTGGGCGCTTCATATTGTCCAGGGTAAACAACCACGGACTTGGTTCCTTGGGAAGGGCCCTGTTGCCCCCATGGTTGCAAAGCTACAGAGGGACTTGAATGAAAGAAATGCTTTGGAAAAGTTGTCCCAAAGCCCTTGCCTGCCGCCGAGCTGGGAGGAAGCTGGGCATTTCATTCCTGCTGCTCAAATCATGCTCTGGCAGCCAAATGTCCATTAATTCAACAAATATTTATGGAGCCCAGATTCTGGCCAAGCCCTGTGCAAAAGCACTGAGGCTACAGATGTGCAAAGGCCCGGATCCTGTCCCCGGCAGCCTCATAGTCCAGAGGAGACAGCTAACTTCAGCCTGTGTGGCAACCTTGTAACGCAGCCTGGATATGGCATGGTGGTCAGCTCTATGGGGAAGGCAGTCTCCTCAAAAGGAGACTCGAAGGGGAATTTCCTGGCCAGAGGAGCTGGAGGAAGGGATCCTAGGCAGACTGAGGAAAACGTGCAAAAGCAAAGAGGCTTGAAACCCCCGGGAGATTCGGAAATTAAGAGAAATATGATATTGCAGAGAACAAAGTGCTAAGAAAGTCACCTGTCCAGTGGCTGGACAGGTAGGCAGATACCAGATCATGTACCTGTAAGCTAAGGAGTTCAGAGTTGAGCTTTTAGGTGATAAATTCCATGGAGGAATTGGAGCAGGGAAGTGGCATGATTAGACTTTTATATTAGAACACTCATTCATCTCTGTCCTGAAGAAACTCTACCATATGTCATATCAGGAGACAAACACAGGCATCTTCCTTAGTGCATTGCTTTTGATGGTGAAAACACTGGAAACAAACCAAATGTCCATCAGTAGAAAAATAGATAAGCAGGCCAGGCATGGTGGCTCATGCCTGTAATCCCAATACTTTGGGAGGCTGAGGCAGGCAATCGCCTGAGGTCAGGAGTTTGAGACCAGCCTGGCCAACACGGTGAAACCCTATCTCTACTAAAAATATAAAAAATTAGCTAGGTCTGGTGGAGCACGCCTGTAGTTCCAGCTACTTGGGAGGCAGAGGCAGGAGAATTGCTTGAACTCCGGGGGCAGAAGTTGTTTGAGCCTAGATTACACTACTGTACTCCAGCCTAGGCAATAGAGTGAGACTCTGTCTCAAAAAACGAAAAAATAGATAAGCAAATAGTGGAATAGTCACAAATTATAATACCATTCATTCAAGATTTTAAAATAATCCTATGTGGCTAGATCTTAAAAGCATAATTTTGGGTAAGAAATAAGGTGAATTTCAGAATATGTGTGGTGTGATAAAATGCATGTGAAATTTAAAAACACACATTTGTATATTGATTATAAATAATATATGTAGGACCCTATAAAAGCATGGATTGTTGTCTTTGGAAATGAAGGGAAAGGCATGGAAAGAGAGAAAGGCAAAGAGAACTTTAGAATTTTTCTATTGATTTTATATAAAAAAGAAATACTAGTGGGGCATGGTGGCTTCCACCTATAATCCCAGCACTTTGGGAGGCCAAGGCAGGAGGATCACTTGAGCTGATGAGTTCAAGACCAGTCTGAGAAACATAGTGAGACCTCACCTCTAATACAAATAAAAAACATTGGCCAGGTGTGGTGGTGTACACCTGTAGTCTCAACTTCTTGGGAGGCTGAGATGGGCGGATCAGTTGAGCCCAGGAGATAGAGGCTGCAGTGAGCTATGATCATGCCACTGCACTGCAGCCTGGACAACAGAGTGAAACCCTGTCTAAAAAATAAATAGATGGAACCAAAATGTTAACGTATTCAATTTCCTGTATTTAAAATATATTTTGAACTTTGCTTTTTTAAAAAAAACAGAGAAAGCAAGTCCATCTGACAGTGGCAGGGCAGATGGAAGGGAGGGGACTGGGGAAAGGGGCCCCAAGCCAGTCTCTGTCCCCACACAGCTTCTCCTGGGCGGAGGAGAGCTGGAGGCGGATCTTGGGGACCTAGACCTAGACCTCACCTTCTTGGGCTGCTTTTGGCCTCTGGGCAGAGCAGAGGCGTGGTCCTGGCATCTTGTCTGGTGTCCCTGGAAGATACGGGGCTCTGCCTTGATCCGAACCGGCACCATTCTAACTCGGGATGTCAGTACCATTTTTGGACACCTGCCAACCAAGGGGTAGAAACAGGCGGCTTTTAGAATACCTAGGAAAGCTTGACATTGTATTTTCAGAGTAAAGATGGTGTGAATGTGTGAGCGTGCACATGTGAGCACATGTGCAAATCCAGGACCGTAATGAAAGAGAATCTTCCCCAAGGGGGTTTGCAGTGGATGCTGTGACTAATACATTCACTGATGAAGATGCTCTTCCACAGTTCAGACAAGTAAGAACGAATTATGAATCTTTCCAGAAGGAATTCATTTCTAGACCCCTCCTTACCCTTCAGATCTCCATCGCCTGCCCTAGAGTCTTAGCTGAATAGCATGAACCTGTATCCATCCACATATATTTATACATCTGGCTTAGAGCCACAACAGGGAAGAATGTACAGCAGGAAAGTACTTGCACTTTCTCAGGCCGAGATAGTCCTTTGCCTCCATCCAGCCTGGATCTTACAGGCATCCATTAAAGAAAACTGCAGGCATTTCTGCACCTACATAGGAATTGTGTCACATCTGTATGTGCTAGAAGGAGTTCAAGGGCATCAATATTCCTATTGTAATACATCTGCCCAGTGCTAGCAGCCTTACTTAAACCTATCAAGAGCCTAAGGAATAAAGATATGCACCAGCCTGGGCAACAAGGTGACGCCCCGTCTCTACAAAAAATACGAAAATTAGCGAGGCATGGTGGCAACTGCCTGTAGGCTACTCTGGAGGCTGAGACAGAAGGATGGCTTGAGCCTGGGAGGCAGAGGATGCAGTGAGCTGTGATCGCTGCACTGCACTCCAGTCTGGGTGACAGAGCAACACCCTGTCTCAAAAAAATAAAAATGTGCATAGCTACATAACAATATGCAAATATTCTTCTTTAGGGCCACTTGGTCTTTAACGTAGAGAGCCAAGAGAACATACAGAGACTCATTCTCTCTCTTTTCATCACACACACACGCACACACACACACCCGTCTCCACTATAATTATAATTACTATGTTGGCTTCCAGATCAGGGTTTAGAGCCTTGGCATAGAGACGCCTGAAAGGCACCCAAGGCAATTAGTGGTGTCCCTCCTCCACCCCCTACATACCTTCAGGGGCTTTGCACTTGCTGCTCCCCCTCCCAGAGCACACACCCCCAGATCCTGTGTGGCTGACTCTCCCATCACATTTAAGTCTTAGCTCAAATGCCACCTCCTCAGAAATGCCTCGCCTGGCTGCCTCCAGGGCTGTCTATATGCTCACCAGCTTTATTTTTCTTTAGGAAACTTTCCATCCCCAGGCATTGTGCTAAACGTTTATTTGTTATCCATCCATGCCGGCACTCACCCCTTGCCGGCGCTCACTGTGAGCTCCATGAGGCTCCAAGATTACAGCCACATGCCCAGAGCTAGGGTGGTGACTAGCTCACAGCTGGCATCCAGTCAGTAGCAATGGAATGAATGAATGATCACCCTCCCTTCCTCTCCATCCCCGCCCTCTCCTTTCTCTCACTTCCTCTCCCGCCACATCTCCCCTGCTTCCGCCTTAAGTCTGCTGGCAGAACCAGCCTCAGGAAGTTGTCAGGCAGGGGAGGTATGTGCTCTGTGCCTCTCTCCTTCCATCTCTCTTTCCTGCCTCCCTTATGGGTACCTATCTCTCCTACCTGCAGCTGCCCACTCCAGCTCTGGCCTTCTTGGTGGGCAGAAGCTTAGGCACCCCAGACAATCGTAGAGAAATTGGGCATTGGAGGGTAGCAGTAGGAAAGGATTCAGTACATGTCAAGGAATGATGAATTGAATCTTTCCCACCCACGCATAACCATGCTCTTGCAGAGCTTGGGTTCCATCTTTAAAGCAGAACGCCATTCCCAGCACCCTTTAGCACGCATGACTCAGGAGTTGGTGCTGCCACTATGGGGACTCAGCCCCTCTCTTCTCATGATTAATTACCTAGGTTCTTCCTGCAGTGATTTGCAGTATCTATTTTATTTTATTTTATTTTATTTTTTTTGAGATGACGTCTTACTCTGTCGCCCTGGCTGGAGAACAATGGCATGATCTCAGCTCACTGCAACCTCCACCTCCCAGGTTCAAGCAATTCTTCTGTCTCAGCCTCCCAGTACCTGGGATCACAGGCATGCACCACCATGCCCTGCTAATTTTTGTAGTTTTAGTAAAGATGGGGTTTCGCCATGTTGGCCAGGCTGGTCTTGAACTCCTGACCTCATGTGATCCACCTGCCTCAGCCTCCCAAAGCGCTGGGATTACAGGTGTGAGCCACTGCTCCCAGCCAACTGTATCTGGCTCTACCCCCAGTCTCGCTTGTGTAATCAGCTTAGACAGAGAGAGTTGCTATGTGCCAGCCCCATGCATGCACCACCTCCCCCACCCGACCCCACCCCACCCGGCGTGCTCTCCTCTTGCTTCCTCTCCTTCTGCTGTCTCTCCTTACTGCCCTTCCATATCCTAGGCAGCCTTCAAAGCTCCCTTCTCACTTCCCAGGGCCCCACAGATGCCCTCCATCCCCTCTGGTCTCTCCATTCTGGTGGCAAAACATCACATACTCCACACTGATACCTCTTTCACTCATTTCCCACTTGACTCCCCAGCAAGATTATAAACTGCTTGAGAGTGGGAGCTTTGTCTTATCCTCAGAGAGCTAGTGTGTGTGTGTGGCGGTGGGGGGTGATAGTAGGGGGGAGGAGTTGGGGGGTACCTATTTCCTTCTATCCTTCTGTCTTACTCTCAGACTATTAATACAAGCCCTGAGTCTGGCTGTACCCCTGGAACAGGTGCCCCGCCCCCTACAACAAAATGCTGCCCCTCCCAGCTAGGTCTGTTGTTTGTTCCTTTTCTGATTGGCGCCAGGCTCATAGACCCCATATAAGTAGAATATAACTTTCCATAAATAACCTCTAACCTGACCTACAATTTAGCCTTTGGGTTTTTTTTCCCCCTGGTGGTAATGGGATTGCAGCCTGGGCTGATCCATCCTGTACCTTCAGGTTTCAGAAAGCAGACCCCAGGTCTGGGCATGGCTTGGAATTCCTGGTCCCCCCATGTTGCCTTGTACACGGCGAGTACTCGGACTCTCTTCCACCTTTCTACATGAGCAGCCGTGCACTTGCAGTCTTTGCTTGGGCTGTGCCTTCTCTACCCGGAAAATCTCTAAGCAGCAGCCGCTTGGTGAATCCTTCCCTAACCACTATCCCTCATCCCCTCCACAGAGCAAATTACTCCTGTCTTGAGTTCACATAACACTTCATACAGAACAGTGTGACCTGATTATTGCCCATGCACCCACCAGGATCTGAGCAGCTCAAGTGAGGGGCAGGGCCAGGTACTGAGCCCAAGTGTGGCTGTGGGCGAAATACTGAACCCCTTGGTGCTTCAGTCTCCTCAGATTCAAACACCAACCTGGGGCTGGGCGCAGTGGCTCATGCCTGTAATTCCAACACTTTGGGAGGCTCAGATGGGTGGAACACTTGAGGTCAGGAGTTTGAGACCAGCCTGGCCAACATGGAGAAACCTGTCTCTACTAAAAATACAAAAATTAGCCAGTTGTGACACTATACACCTGTAATCCCAGCTACTTGGGAGGCTGAGGCAGGAGAATCACTTGAACCTGGGAAGGCAGAAGTTGCAGTGAGCCGAGATCATGCCACTGCACTCCACAGTGAGGCTCTTTCTCAAAAAAAAAAAAAAAAACAACAAACCTGACCCAGAGCCTGTGTCCCCACCCACTCGACTGCACTGCCTCTCAGGGCTGGAAGATGTCTCTGCTTCCTACCTGCCCTCATATTCCAAGGCCTGAGACACTCATGATGCATGGAATTTCTGCAGGTGCTCCCTGAGGCCTCCTCGGGGGCTGGAGCCACAGGAAGGAACTGGCCACTGATACCCACTCATACCTACCAAAGACTTGATGATGATGATGAATTCAAGTAGCTTATTGGGAGTTAAACAGTCAAGTCATGAGGAGGGACCTCAGCTTTCTTTGGGAAGTGGGTTCCCCAAGGTAGGCTGGACTTAATTTAAAGCTTTCCAGCTGACCAGCCCATCTTAGGGCAACTAAAGAGTGACTTTGAAGTTACTCTTTATCTGATGATGCTAACTCAGCTAGCATCCAGCACTATGAGACACTCTGGGGAGGTGAGACTTTGAGAGAAGTTCAGGACGCTGGCCCTGCTTTTGAAGATCCTACGTTTTCACCCGAGAGGCATAAAATCCATACTTGGAGGAAGACGAAGCTGCCTTTGAGTTGGTCCTGAATCGTACTTGGCTTCATGTTATCTATGCCAGTGCTAAGCAGGGGTTGGCCAGGCTGGTCCTCCGTGAATGATTGTCAAATGGAAAACAGAATTAGGAACCAAAGTCCTGGTGTGGACAAAAGGGGCTGGAACCTCAGAGGAGAGAGGATCATGGGAGATGGAAAATCTCCGGAACATTGGGGGACAAGGTAACAAGTAATGTGAATCCTGAAGAAAGAGGATTAGTTATTGGGGGTGCTGAGTGTAGATGGCGAACTAAGGAAGCAGGGACCTGCATGACCATTTGGAGTTGGTAGGAAGCTTGGCAGAGCAGGAGGTGGGAGTCAAGCAGGAAAGGCCTCCGTGTCAGACTGGGAAACCTGCACTTGATCCTGGGCAAGGGAGAGCTATTGAAGGCTCTTGAGCAGGGGAGTGATACAAAGAGAACAGCATTTTTGGAAGCCAGCATGGAGGGCAGGCTGCTAAAAGGAGACAAGGCTGAGGTTATGACAATGCCCTGGGTGACGAAATGAGGTCTGGGTTTGGAAAGGAAGGGACAAACATGACTTTTCAAAGGAAGACATAATTGCCACAAGGGCCACCAGAGAGCCGTCAAAGGTGTGTCCAAGGTTTGAGCCCTAGTGACCAACAGAAGGGTGTCAACTTTGACATAAATGACATTGTGTGTGGTCAACAAAATGAGACCACATCCGTTCGGTCATGATTCATCGTCTTTATTA
This sequence comes from Sapajus apella, assembly GCF_009761245.1. Lineage (NCBI taxonomy): Eukaryota > Metazoa > Chordata > Mammalia > Primates > Cebidae > Sapajus > Sapajus apella. The sequence continues at coordinate 698,376 of NW_022436952.1, read as the reverse complement.
ACAATGTCTCTGGCCTGGAAGAAAAGACTGTTATTTCATAAGCAATATTAACATTGCCATTCTCTACAAGAAAAACTTTTGCATAAATAACTTAAGTGAGAAAATAAATATGTAACTTAACTCTTTAAAAACCACTACTTTCATTCTTGTGGACAAGTCCCACGTGGAAGGATTATAAGAACCGACCAGTCCTGCAGGCTTTCGTACGGCATGTGCTTCTGTTTAAAACATTTTTTAAAAAAACAAAAACTACACAGAAAGTAAGAGGTTGTCTGGAAATGATTTTCAAAAAGATTTTTGGGTGGCAGCTATTATGCTCTGCAGTCGCTCAGCATATGTACAGCACCTGTGATTTTTCTCCCAATAATATTCTTTTAGTGTAAGAAATGCCGTCACATGTAAGAGGAGGAGGGAGCTATTTTCTAGGCAGAAATGTGTCTGTGAGCGGTGGGCAGAAGGTGGCATCTCAGAAGGGATGTGCTGGTCTGGGAGGGTGTGATGGCTGCTCTCTCGGGCCTGCTAGACCACTGTCCTGGGACCTTGAACTTCTCTTCAGAAGGTGACAGTAAAATATGGCTGTGGGTCGGGGCAGGGATGCTGCTCTTTGAGAAGTTGCGGGGGGGATGTGATTTCTATTCCTCCCACCACCTTCAGGACCCTCTCCTTCTCTACCCCAGTGGATGATGTTATTCCTTTGAGATGGAGGGGTGGAGGTAGCCAAACATCTGGGGAGGCCAGGCTGGGAAGCAACATAGCTTCTTCCAGGGGTTTGTCAGCCATAAATATGTCAGCCAGAAATAGACTCTTTACTCTTTTTTTTTTTTTTTTTTTTCTGTTTGTTTTTCATCTTTGGCTGTCAGATGAGAGCATCACAACTCTGAATTCTGAATCCTGGAAGTGACATTGGCATTGAGTCAATGCAACCTCATTCATTTATTCTCTCTCTCTCTCTCATCTCTGCCCATTCAAAAGGCACTGGAGTGCTTGGACTCATATGCCAGTAGACCCCTCGAGATCCTAAACACACCTGCACCCTCATTTTACAAAGTGGAAATCGAGGTCCCAAATGAGAATTGTGGAGTTCAAGGTTACACAGCAAGTTAGTGGCAGAGCCAGGACTAGAAACCACATCTACAGATGCCCCTAGTCTTGTGCTCTGGGCACGCCACAGGCTTTCTGATGGGCAGTGAGGTGCAGGGGGAATCCTATCCAACTTTCTTAACCAGTCCCTGGACTTGTCACACTCCCATACGGCTCCCTTAAACCCCCAGGGCCGTGAAAACGCTTCCATTTCTGCCTCCTCTGAAGTGGGACCAGCAAAGGTAGGCGACCCCGGAGGCGGGGCTGCGTGGCTCAGTGTCTGTGACTCTCAACTCCCTCCCCTACCCCGCGGGACCCCTCAGCTGGCCGGCCGAGGTGGGCCTTGCCGGTGCCCGGGATGCCACAAGGCCTGGAAGGTCTGGGCCCCCTGCCCTGGGTTGCAGGCATTTACAATGAAATATAAACAATCGAACCACGCGCAGAGGACAGAAACGTGGGGCACAGGGCCGGGTCGCCCGCCACAGGGTGGGGTGCGGGTGGACTCTAGTAGGCGTTCTCCAGCTCAGCCTGGTTGGCTTTGGTGCCCCGGGCGCGGGGCCGAGGCTTCCGGCCCTTCTGCGGCCTCGCGGCCTCGGGCCCGAAGTCCTTGAGCTCTGACTGGTTGTGGAAGCGGGTGAGGCGCTTGCACTTGCACGAGGCCACTAGGCGCACCTTGCGCGCGCGCGGGGCCGCACCGCCGGGACACAGCAGCTGCACGCGCTGCGCGCGGTAGCGATCGGGGATGCAGCGAAAGTCAGGCCCGCTCGGGCGCCACCACTTGCCACGGCCGATGGCGTTGGGCAGCAGGCGCGCGGGGCCGCACTGGCCGGAGCACACCAGCTCGGTGACCGGCTTGGCGCTGCGGCACGGCCCGTCGGTCACGTAGCGGGTGAAGTGCAGCTCGCGGCAGCTGTACTCGGACGCGTCTGCGGAGAGAGACACGCGTGAGGGTGGCCGCCCACCCGGCCACCACCACCCTGGCCCGGCCCGGCCCCCTCCACCCCAGTCCTGCTTTTGCAAAGCCTGCCTCTCCCGGTCTCCAGAGGCTTTTGCCCCTGGACACCTGTTGCATGAATGTCCCAGATCCTCTAGAGCTGGTGGAAAGCTCTCCTGCACACCCTGTCTCCTCAGAGCCAAATGACTGCTGGGGTGCAAACACCAGAGCTCCATCGCTCACTGCAGGTGTCATCTTGGGCAAGTTCCTTAACCCCTCTCTTCCACTCTGTAAAATGGGCCGTCCCAAGCATTGTGAGTTAATCCATTAGGCAGGCAATGCAGAGAATACCACTTGGCACATACAGCTGGAAGCATCAGCTGTTATGATGTATTATTATTACTATTATTTTTCTCCTCGGGATCCTCTTATGATTTAAGCCACACTTATGCCGCAGGGACCCTGGCCTGGGCAGCGTAAGTAAGTACCCGCCACACCTTCTCCCTGGGTCTGGTTTTCCCCAAATTCCTTTTCCAGCCACTTGGGAGGGGTGAACAGGAGATGGAGAAAGGAGTAGAGGTTAATTGAAGGTAATAAATCAGGGCAGCTGCTGTGGAGGTGACAGAAGGGGAGGTGATCAGGACAGGAATTCATTAGACTTGAAAGGAATCAAAGGCACAGTGTCCAACCCCCTTATTATCAATGAGAATACTGAGGCCCAGCCACAGAAAAGAACGTGCCCAGAAGGCAGGGCTGCACAATCCAGACCTCACTTCCCTGGGGTTGCAGCACCTTTTGGCTCCCATAAGAGGGGAGGCTCTGTGTTGGAGCACCAGTTGGAAGCTGGGCTGGGGGTCGGAGCCGAGGGCTGCTTTTTACTCTAAGGCCTGAGCTCTGACCAAAACCTACAGGTTCAGCTGCCACATACATTTACCCAGCTGTCTGCTGGGCACATTTCTTGCTCTGTATTATTTGGATGGGCACCTCATGGTGATACTCCCTGTGCAGGCGGAGATTGGGTTCAGAGGAATGACCTCATCCCCTGCGCACACCTTGACCGTGTCTCTTACGGTGGACTTAGATGTGTGGGAGCTTTTTAAATAGCTGGTCCTTGTGTGAGTACCAGTCCACCCCCAGAGGTTTCATAGGGATAGTTGCAATGTGACACGGAAGAATGAAAAATAGTCTTCAGACCAAACCAGAGAGGGGGCAGAGAAGGCCACCCCCACCCTACCCCCACTCTGGAGAGCAAGCACAGCAGGGGAGATGTGGCCGCTGCCATTGTCTGGGGTTGCTTTCTGGTTTGTGGGCTGGTTTGCATCCTCACCTCTGTAGGGCTGGGATGTGTATTGGGGGGGCATTTGCCCAGGGAAGGGGGCATTTGGGAGCTTTCCAAGAATAGTGCCCCTAGGTCAGTCACTTCCTCTGCAGATTGTGACTTTGTTTTGAGCATGTGGCTTCCTCAGGGGCTGTGGTCCCTCACAGGAGCCCAGTAAGGTGGACAGCTTGTGTTTGGGTTCCCTACAGCCCTTCAGGCAGTCACTGGAGCCCAGCTGGCCTTGCCTGGAAAGGGGGCTGTGGGAGGAGGCACCTTTGTCCTCCATTTCAAAGGCACAGGGTCCTGGCTGGCCTCCCAGGTGGTGGCCCTTTTTAGCACTCCATAACCCCAACAGGTTGTGAGGCAGGGAAGGCTGGGGTGCAGGAGCCTGGGCAGTCGGCTTCTCTGCCACCTGGATAATGGCCAGAGTGCAGTGAAGCCCTTAGTCTGAAGTGTCACTCCCGTCCCCACCCACGGCCCTGTGATCCCTGCCAACCATAGAAGCAAACGTGCACACTGTGCAGGCCTGACCAGGAGCCTAGGGTCTCCTTTCCTTCTCCCTCCCCTGGAATGAGGGAAGGCTGGGACTGGGGTGGCCACTGAGGACAGATGTGCCTACTCTGGCACAGAGGATGCTATGTGCCCTCTAGGACCTGGACACAGCTGCACCCATGTCAGAGGCTAAACCTGTGCCGACAGTGCCCATTCCTTCAAACGCCAGCTCCGTGGGCAGGCCATGGGCAATGCACACTGCAGGGGTGCCTCTCTGGCCTTCCTCTTGCACTGCCTTGTGGGGATCTGTCCCCAACACCCCCCCCCACACACACACCAGGACTGTCTTGCAGTTGAATCAAACCAGGTTCAAACCTCAGCTCTTCTCCTCACTACCAAGTTACTGAGTGCCTAGAGCCTGTTTCTTTCCCTTCGAGCTGGGGGCTCACCTCCTGGGGTTCCATGACGTGGATCTGTGTGGTGGGGACAGCCACAGGCAGCATAGTGTCTGGCACCCCACAGGCGCTGTTCTGTGGATGGGAGGCTCCCTCACCTAGTTCCCTCCCCAGTGGTACCAGCAATTGGATGTGGTTCATATATTCCCAGGAGGAGATTCTTTGAAACCTTTTCTGAGCCCCTGAGCCTGTTCTGATGCCCTGATGCCATACCCTCACCACCCCAGCCTCCTCCCTGCCCTGGGCTCTCACTGACAGACTCCACCTGGCCTCGTGCCCCTGCACCTGAATTCGAAGGCTGCACCAGAGCCATCCTTCCCCTGCCTCCAGTCAAAGCTGTTCTTCCACCAGTGCTGGCAGAGGCCAGCGGTCTTCTCTGGGTCTACCCCAGTCTTCAAAGCCTCCCAAAAAGAAGTTTCTAAAACCTCCCCAGGACCCTTTTACTAAGAATTCCCTCCTCCACCCCATACCTTTGGTCTCAAAAGGGTGGTGGGGAGGCCGCCCTCCGTTCTCCGCCCGGTTCATGGTCTTGTTGTTCTCCAGCTCTGGTGGAGGCTCGGGGTACTCTCCCAGCTCAGGGATGATTTCCGTGGCATCGTTCTTGAAGGCCTGCCACCCCTGGCCCTCCACCACGCGGAAGGCTGTGTGCACCAGCAGGCAAACGAGACACAGGGCTAGAGGGAACTGCATGGTGCCAGCCAGAGGAGGGCACGCAGCCTTCCAGTAGCACAGGCTCTGGTCCCCAGCCGAGACACGGTCGCCTTTTTAAAGCCCCCCTCTGCCTCATGCCAGCCAATGAGGACAGGCTGGGGCAGGGCTGGTCCCCTGTTTCCCTCAGCCCCGGGGGGCGGGGGGGGGAGAGAAAGGGGTGTGCTCAGAGCAAACCCTCCCTAAAGACTTCTCCTCTAGCTCAGCAAACTTCCAAATTGCTACTGGCACTCCCAGGTGACCCAGAGAGAGGGGGCGTGTGAGGCTTGGCCCAAGCCTGCTCTCCGGCACCTCCCACGTGCTGGCGGCTGTGGTTTTCAGATATCAAAATGAGCTCCGGCTTTTAATTGTCCCTGGGCCCTCGGGCATTCTCAAAACAAACTGTGGACCCATTCAACAAAGAAGTATGCAGTTCCGAGTGCTTTGCAGGGCTGAGCCCAGCCTATTCCATTTCTCAAGCCAAGTTCATTTGTCACCCCACCAACAAATGGCCCAAGGGGTGTCTGTTTGACCCCCATAGACCCAGCCAGAGGCAGAAAGATGCTTTTTAAGAAATCCCATTGGCCCCAACTCCACGAGTCTCAGCATTGACTGTCCTGACCAAGGAAGCCCCTCTCTTGGCATTTTCTAGAAGGCAAGAGAGAGAACTAGAGGGCCAGAGTAAGGGTGGCCACTTGGGAGAGGGGACAGGACTCTGGTTACAAGTGGAGGATGTGCTGGTCATTCAGGCTCCCATGATGCGGCTCACAGAGGAAATCCCAGCTCATGCTCCTCGGGGATTCTGTGTACCGTGACAGGCACTTCCGAGCCAGGACACTCACTGTGGCTCGCAGTGGGATGGGCTGAAGACAGTCATTTCCCAACCAGGCTGTGGGTGCGAGCAGATAACACCAAATTCCTTTCCTCAGCAAAAGCTATGGCCAGCATTTCTAGTGCTGACATTTTTTTTTCTCGCCTTGTAGCCGCTTACATTTTTCAAAAACAGTTTGAGTCCTACATGGAAAGTTTCATTGGTGCATACCACAGGTTGTGTTCCATGAAGCCATCCCAGGACCAACGAGTCACAAAGAAGCTAAGAGAAATTGCCACCTTGGCTCTGCATAGAATGAAGGGCACAGGGCTGCGGGGCAGGTAGAGGCAGTGGGGAGAAAGGTTCACACCTGAGGTGCAAGAAGAGAAAGGAGGGTTGGAGGAGGCCTTCATTGAAGACAGATTGTTTGAGGATGAGCAGCTCCTGGGAAGAGACTGCCCAGATCCTCCTGGTATTTTAACTGGGCAATGAATCGGTTTCATTGATTCATTGAAATCACCTGCAGACCCTCTGCAAGGCCTTTGCCACCTGCCTCAGCTTGCAAGTGGCTGTGTCCATCTGCAGCTGACTGTCCTTTCCATCATCCATCACCCGACACATGAATGCAGCTGCTCTGACAGTTTTACAAGCCAGACAGAAGCCCCCTCAGGAAGGGCCCTCTCTGATACCTGCTTCCTAAGTCAGTTTCCTTTGGGGCAGATGAAAACAGCTGTGGCCATTGTTGGGGGTGATCTATCTCTCCCAGCAGAGCCGGTAGTGTTGTGAGAAGCTGGCCCTCCACACCCCCTCTCCTTGTCTGACCATCCAGCCTCCTTTTCCCTTGCTCTGGAATGTGCACTGTTAACCCTCTCGTGGCCAGACAACTGCCTTCTTGCAATGGACTTGGGAGAGAGCAGTTCTGATGCCTGGGTTCCTTGAGCAGATAGGATGGGTGCTTATAGCCCCACCTGCTGTTGGGAGCAGCTGGACCATTTGCATTAGAGACAGCAGGATCTATCCCTGGAACACGTCTGCCACCTGCTGGAAACAAAAGGAAGGGCGATTCTTCAGTCATAAGGATGGTAAGGCCCAGGACTGGGCATGATTTCCTTTCCTTATTTTATTTGGAAGTGAACTAATATTAAATGAAAAAAGAAGACTCCAGTGGAGTCTTTGAACCTCTAAATGACCTCCACCCCTCTGAATGGCTCAGCAAGAACCTGCTGTGATATCTTGTGCCTTTTCGTTTAACGTGAAGTCATCGACAGCCGTTCGGTCTTAGTCCACAAACTTGGCATTGTTCACAGTATTCCCTGGAATTATTTAGCTGATTCCTATTGTGAATAGTTTGGGTTATTTCCAGTTTTTTCTTATTTTCAGCAAGGCTACTATGAGCATCCTTGTATGGTTTATTTTTTATTTTTTGAGACAGACTCTCGCTCTGTCACCTAAGCTGGGATGCAATGGCACAATCTCAGCTCACTGCAACCTCCACCTCCTGGGCTCAAGGATTCTCTTGCCTTAGCTTCCCAAGTAGCTGAGACTACAGGGGCGCACCACCACACCCAGCTAATTTTTGTATTTTTAGTAGAGACACGGTTTCGCCATGTTGGCCAGGCTGGTCTTGAACTGCTGACTTCAGGTGATCCGCCTGCCTCTGCCTCACAAAGTGCTGGGATTACAGGCGTGAGCCACCGTGCCCAGCCTCAGTAACTTTTTAAATTAAAATTTTAAATTTGAATATAATTGTATGTTTTAAATATAAGAAATAAATACAAACCTGGGCAGCATGGTGAGACCTAATCTCTACAAAAAATGTAAAAATTAGCTAGGCATGGGGTCACATACCTGTGGTCCCAGCTACTCAGGAGGCTGAGGTGAGAGGATCACTTGAGGTTGAGGTTGAGGCTGCAGTGAGCCACAATTGTGCCACTGCACTCCAGCCTGGATAACAGAGTGAGACCCTGTCTCAAAAAAGAAAGAAAGAATACAGACTCCATGTATTCATATCCAGTTTTCCTCAACAATAATGCCTCACAAAACTACAGGACAATATCACAACTAGGATATTGACATTGACACAATTTGCCAATCTTATCCACATCTCCCACAGTGTTACCTGGACTCTGTGCATGCACACGCATTCACATGTGTGTATACTTAGTTCTTATGCAATCTTGTCACGTGTAAATTTGGGGATCCACCAATATAAACCACAGCTCTGTGACCACAAGTCTTTCTCTGTTACCCATCTCCCTCCCTCCCACAACTAACCCCTGGCAACTACTAATCTAATCGCCATTTCTGTCATTTTTTTTCACTTCAAAAATGATACATATATGCGCCCACGCACAGTGGCTCACGCCTGTAATCCCAGCACTTTGGGAGACTGAGGCAGGTGAATCACTTGAGGTCAGGAGTTCAAGACCAGCCTGGCCAACATGGCGCAAAACCCTGTCTCTACTAAAAATACAAAAATTAGCTTGGTGTGGTGGCACGCACCTGTAGTCCCAGCTACTTGGGAAGCTAAGGCAAGAGAATCGCTTGAACCCAGGAGGCAGAGGTTGCAGTGAGCTGAGACTGAGCCACTGCACTCTACCCTGGGTGACAGAGTGAGACTGTTAAAAAAAAAAAAAAAAGTTATATAAATGGAATAAATTTGCATGTAGCCTTTGGGGATTTTTTTTTACTCAGCATAATTTCCTAGAGGGTTATCCAAGTTGTACATATCAGTAACATGTTCCTTTTTTTCCTTTTTTTGGCTGAGTAGTATTCCACAAAGTAAAACAAAACAAAACAAGAAAACTTTAGATTTATTTCTAGAAGTGAATGCTGTGTCTGAGGGAGTGAAGAGTTGGTGGGTCTGATGAGGGTATTGCAGGGCTGTTTTCCAGAAAACCCAGCCAGGTCCCCGCCCTCACCCACAAAACAGAGGCCCCCATAGGTGGCACTTTGCTGAGTCTGCCGTCAGTCAGTACCACACACTGGGTGGAATAAGCAACAGAAGCCGTCTCAGAGCTGGAGGTTAAGAGTGCGAGTTCAAGATGCTGGCAGAGTTGGCTCCTTCGAGGACAGTGAGGAAGGCCTTGCACTTGCCTTCCGCTGGCTGCTGAGAAGCTTTGGCATTCACTGGCTTGCAGAAGCGTTACCCCCAATCTCTGTTTTCATCTTCACATGGCATTCTCTGTGTATTTGAATTTTCCCCTTTTTCTAAGGACGCCAGGCAGATTAGGCCCAGCCTAATGACCTCATCTTAACAAATCACATCTGTAACAGCCCTGTTTCCAAATAAAGTCACATTCTCAGGTACTGTGCCTTATGACTTCAATACATGCATTTGGGAGAAATGCAGTTCAACCCATAAATCAGACTATTGATACTGGGTTTGGGCTGTTGACTTTTTTTTTTTTTTTTTTTTAACAGAGTCTCATTCTGTCACCCAGGCTGGAGTGCAGTGGCCTGATCACGGCTCACGCAACTTCCTCCTCCTGGGTTCATGCAATTCTCCCTGCCCCAGCCTCCCAAGTAGCTGGGACTACAGGCTCCCACTACCACGCCCGGCTAATTTTTGTACTTTTTTTTAGTAGAAACAGGGTTTCGCCATGTTGGCCAGGCTGATCTTGAACTCCTAACCTCAGATGATCCACCTGCCTTGGCCTCCTGAAGTGCTGGGCTTACGGGTGGGAGCCACTGCACTCAGCCGATTTTTAAAAAAATTGAATAGTTGCACCTCAATTTCTAGAAAAGCTGTTTTTCCATGTGATGATTTACTATCTTTTGTTTCTATCAAGTTGCTTCTTCCTATGTTCACTTGCCAAACATTTAATAAATCAAGGGAGACATGCACTCCCTCTCCAGGAGCTCGCATATCGGGGAAGAAATAAAATCTGCATCCAAACCACACTATGAGGTGGAAGTTGGTCAATGCCACTGAAAAAAGGTTCAGATGCTTTTTTCTAAAAGGACTTTATTTTTTTTCTGGAGCAGTTTTAGCTTCATAGCAAAATTGAGGGGACAGTACAGCGACTTCTCACGTACCTCCTGTGCTCACACATGTACAGCCACCCCCATTATTGACATCCCGCCACCAGAGTGGCGCATTTGCTGATTGATCAACCTATGTGACACATCATTATCCTCTGAAGTCCGTGGTTTACATCCCAGCATTAGTGTTATATGTCCTGTGGCTTTGGACAAATGTATAATGAATGACATACACCTACCATTACAGTGTCACACGGATGGTCGGTATTTTCATTGTCCAAAATATGTGCTCTGCCTGTTCATCCCTCCCCAACTTTCCCCAACCCCTGGCAACCACTGATCTTCTTCCTGTACCTTCCTTTCTGCTTTTTCTAGGATGTCATATAGAGTTGGAATCATACCTACACACGGTCTTTTCAGATTGGTGTCTTTCACTTAGTAAAAGGCATTTGAGGCTCCTCTATGTCCTTTCATGGCATCAACAGCTTATTTCTTTTTAGCACTGAGTAATAGTCCAACCTTTTGGCATACCACGGTTTCTCTAGTCTGTCACCTTCTGAAGGACATCTTAGTTGCTTTCAAGTTCTGGCAATTATGAATAAAGGTGGTATAAACATTTTGTGCAGGGTTTATTTTTTGTTTTTTGTTTTGTTTGAAGACGGAGTCTCGCTGTGTCTCCCAGGCTGGAGTGCAGTGCCACAATCTGTTTACTGCAACCTCCGCCTCCTGGGTTCCAGTGATTCTTCCTGCCTCGGCTTCCTAAGCAGGTGGGGTTACAGGTGACCACCACCACACTTGGCTAATTTTTGTATTTTTAGTAGAGAAGGGGTTTCCCCATGTTGGCCAGGCTGGTCTCAAACCTCAAATGATCTGCCCACCTCAGCCTCCCAAAGTGCTGGGATTACAAGCGTGAGCCATCACGCCTGGCTGTGTGCACGTTTTTGTATAGACATAAGTTTTCAAATCATTTGGATAAATACCTAGGAGCATGACTGCTGGATTGTGCAGTAAAAGTATGTTTCGTTTTGCAGGAAACTAACCTGCAAACTGTCCTCCAAAGGGGCTGTACTATTCTGCGTTCCCCACTAAAACAAAGAGTTCCTGCGGTTCCACATCTTCACCAGACGCATTTTTTTATAAAGACAATTTTCTTATGGGTCTTCAAAGGAGAGAACAGTCTTTCTCCCCTGGGGGGGGGTCTGGGATCCTCATGGTAAGATGTGGTGGCATGTGGACCAGACTTTGAAAGACAGGCCAAATTTGGAAAGTGTATGATGCTCCTTTGACTTCTTGGGATTATAGAATCTTTGATCTGGAAGGAACCTCAAAGGTCATCTGGTTTCATTCTCTACTCAGTTCTGGAGGAGGCCCTCATCTCTAATTAATGGAAACTGAGGATTCTCTTTACTGGCTGCATTTTAAAACAGATTTTGCTCCCACTGGTAGGTGATAAAAAGGAAATATCTGGATTGGGAAGGCAAACTTCTGCTTTTAGGCAGTAGCCTGCATTGAAGGATGTCCAAATCACCTTGTCTTTATTTGCATATCCATACATAATGGAATGCTATGTAACTGTTAAGATGAATGGGGTAGAACTATAAAAACAATAACTAAAATATAAGCTAAGCAAAACAACGAAGCACAGGTATCTCTGTATACACACGTGTATGCACGTGTGTATGCTTATATATGCTTGAGATTTTTCTGGAAAGATACTTATGAGAGAGAAATTGAAGGTTTGGAACAAGTGACTTTCCCTTATAAGCCTTTTGCATTAAGTGTATTACTATGTACATACAGTATTATTTGTAACAAAAATGGTTTTAAAAACACTTTTACCTGTTTTATATTTTAGTGCTCTAAGATTTCACATAGAACCATAAAGATTACGTTGTCAGAGGTCTGACAGTGAGTGAGTCCAGTCGCTTCATGTGATAGATGGGAGCGGGAACCTCGAGGGGCTTTCTCTGCACAGACTTCTTCTGTCTGAGGGAAAAGGCACCCACTTTCTCTACGATTTTTTATTCAAAGGAACATAGCATCAATAGTAGAATTTAAGGCATCTGGGGGAAGGGGCTATGTGTGGGGACTGCACATTTGCAGGATCACTCAAATCCCAAAATGCCACCGAGTCATCACGTGAGGCTACCTTGAGATGAACACCCCAGCCCCCTGCTTTCTTAGGAGGACAAATTTTTTTTTTTGAGATTTTCAGTCGTTGCCCAGGCTGGAATTCAATGGTGTGATCTCAGCTCACTGCAACCTCCGCTTCCTGGGTTCAAGCGATTCTCCTGCCTCAGCCTCCCAAATAGCTGGAATTCCAGGCATGTGCCACCATGCCTGGCTAATTTTTTGTATCTTTAGTAGAAACGGGGTTTCTTAGGCTGGTCTTGAATTCCCAACCTCAGGTGAACCACCCTCCTCAGCCTCCCAAAGTGCTGGCATTACTGGCATGAGCCACCGCACCTGGCCGGGAGCACAGAGCTTACCTCTCTCATGCAGGTGGGCCATTCTACCTAAGAATATTCCTAAAAGAACATTTCTGGTACTGGACAGATGTTCATCAATATCTGCTGCATAAACAGGACCATCATGGAACCTGTAACTAACTCAGGATGCAGCTATGTTTTAGATGATTGTTTTTAAAAAGTTAGAAAAAGCAAATATAAAAGCTAAGCACACATACAAAAAACTAAGCCTAAAAACGTAAAAGAAAATCCAACTATAAGGACAAAAAAACAATACCTTTGTAATGTAAGACATTTATTTTGGCTACAGTTTTTGTGTTTTAACACTGATTTGTGATACAATGGACATTAAACTTCCTTTAAAAAAACAATTTGGTAACTCTCCCTTTTGTGTCTAGAAAATCCATTCTTTCACAAACTACCCCAAAATCTGGCAGAGGTAAGAGGCAACCAAAGTTAAGTTTCCAGCCAATCTATTCTCTCAACATGAAATGTCCTCTATTTCCAATCAGGATGAAACCTTGACTTGGAAGGATCATCACTGTTGGGTCTTCAGTGATTCTTGACACCAGTTCTGTGAAAAAGAAAATTTCCTTCAAGAAAAGCTCATATCTTCATATTTAAGGTCGGTGCTTGTTTTTTGTTTGTTTGTTTTTTCCCATTAAAACAGTAGCACAAAAGGCACCAACATTCCCTTTCCGAACCATCCATCACCATAGGTAGAAGGCAGCGCCACCTGCTGGCCATCATATTATGACTCACATTACCCATAATTTCCGGACAGTGCTGAATTCCACGTGGGGATTATTAGAGACCCCTCAGAGCCAAAAGAGACCTTAGAGGTCTTCTAGATGAATCCCCTTATTTGTAGGTGGCGGTTTCTGGATAACTCAGAGTAGCAGGGAGACAGGCCAGCCTGTGGAAAGGTATACTGCTTTAAGATTGAGAAGAAACCTATTTGGCGCTCTAATTTTGCCTGGATGGTGCTGTCAGTCAAAGAAAGGGATCAGGTCTGGGGAGGGGGTAGGGGCACCCTGAGTTCCTGTTCCACCACTTCCCAGGGGGTAGAAGGCTGTCCAGGGACAGCTCCCATCCACAACTGGGCATGTGTTGGCGCTTACACAAGAGACTTTTACTTGAAGAACTAGGAGCTAAATTTCGTTAAGCAAATATGGGTTTGGGGGGGTGAAGGACTATCAAGAAATCCCAAGTTATCAGCATAAAAGTAGTTCCAAAGTAAAGGCAGTAATTTTCCCAATGGCCTTTTCTCCCTCATGCCCCCACAGAGGCTTTTGAATGGTCCTAATTAGCCAGCCACACCAACCTGCTGTGTTCGCCTAAGCAGCTGTGGCTGTCCCGTGGGGCGAACACTGCCTGGGCATGGGAGGGGCGCCCCAGCCCCAGCTCCCTAGCCTCTTCCAGGAGCGTAGCAGAAAGCTCTGACTTAGGGGTGCTACATCCCACCGGAGAAAGAGCTGCACATTCGAGCCTATGAGGGACCCACCCTCTTTACTTGCGTCTCTGGAGCTGGATCAAGGGCATGTGCAGTGCACCTGGAAATGCCAGGGAGCCCCTTTCTTGAGAGAGTATCATATGAAAGAATCCAGCCTCAGGGAGCAGTCAACCTGAAATCTCACCTTATAGAGCTGGACAACCCAGGGAGAGGGGAGGGGAGGAGAAGGGAGGGGAGGAAAGAGGAAGGGAAGGGAGGAGGAGGAGGGAGGGGAGGGGAGGAAGCAAGCTAGCTAGCTGTTGCAAACATTCTGAACAACCAAAGTTAAAGAAATGTTGCTAAAGTATTATCATTATAGTCACTCCTCTGCTTCACCAAGGGTTCTGTTCTGAACCTCCTCAATTCCTTTTTTTTTTTTTTTTTTTAGGCCACGATACAAGAACAAGCTCTACTAACTTTCCTGGGTTACTGTGAGGCTCAGGTCTGATGAGGCTGGAAGGCTACCTGGAAGCTGTGTAGCGAGGCACCCAGTTTAGAGGACGACCGTGTCGCTCAGGTGGGTCTATCTGGACGCTCTTTTCACTATCTGGAGAAGACACATCCTAGTTGTTCAGGGTTGTTGTGGTCACAGAGAAAAGGGGACAGCAAATGACCAGGCTGGGCAGGGCTGCTCTTGTGTGATCAGAGACCTTCACAGCTGGGAGTGGGGCCTTACGGCCCACGTGCTTCTCCATGACCCAGCCAGGAGCTCCTGGCCAACTCTGAACAAGGCACATTCCCACCTTGGCATGTTAACACTGCCTGAACTTAAATGTAAAACTGAGTTGTAAGTAGTCAACAAAAGTCCCTGATATTTCCTTCATGTTAGGTAAGACTCCTTCACAAGGCCTTGCAAGTGATCCTACCTTGAATTCAGGCTTCTGGGAGCGTGAAACACCCACCAGAACAATGCCCTATATATATTTGGTGCTCAAAAAGCATTTAATTTCTTCAACTTTTATCAGACATCTATATGCTCGGTGCTGGGGGCATGGCTGAGGACCTTCTCTTTGCCCAAAGTGACCCCGAAGATAAATAGCATCACAATCATTTTCCATAACAATAACGTAAAATCCTAACAAGACTGTGTTTAAAACAAAACTCTTATATTCTGGCAAATGTGCAGACACAGGTGAGGGCTAGTGCATTCCAATATCATCCTTAAAAAGTATTTTAAAAGGTTGCTTGTGGTTTTTTGCTCTGCCACCAATAAAGGATCCATGTAGACACTCCGCCATGTCTCATGCCTGCCTGGCTGAGTCACTCCAGGGATCCTGTGCTGGCAGCAGAGAGCCAGAAGAGCCGCCTGCAATGGCCCGGGGGTGTGCCTGGGACCTTTCACTTCCCTGCTTGTCCTCTGGCCGAGTTTCTGAGAGGCACACCCCACACACACCCATGCACACACGATGTAATTGGCCAACTTCCTCCTTCTGTCCTTGGAATAGCAAGGACAGAAAGCAGTTAGCACAGTGGCTTGGGCTTGCCAACAGTATCATTCAGGACAAAACCCTTGTAATTCTCCAAATGATGGGGTTTTTTAATAGGCTGGACTTCAACACCCTGTTTTCTAAAAAAAGAAAGAAAAAAGCATGCCAAAGGCATCGCTCTTCTCAAAAATGAAGTGACTGAGATAAGGTCCGAGGGAAATACGCCACAGTGGCGGATTCTGAACTCACGGCTTCCAAAGATTCACATTTTGAAAACTCTATGGATTTAGGAGGGTTCTCCAGGAGAATCTGTTTGCCCACTGAAGGGTCTCTTTGCATAGGGACCATTCATCCTAAGGAAATCATTCAAATGCAGCCTTGCTCTGGGAATCTCCATCCACTCATAACTGACGGACGCCCCAGCCCCAGCTTCGGACCTTAAGACGTGAGAGCACTGCCTATGCACAGGGTGTGGAAGGCCGTGGGGACGCTGGGGAACACAGACGTGGTGGGGATAGTGGCCTGCATTTGCATAGTTCCTTTCCTAGGGTTCAAGGTGTTGAGGTCCCCACTTGAGAGGATTTGGGGGTGGGGGAGGAAAGGTCGTAAGGGCCCTCTGTGAGTGTCCCAGGCCTGATGCATCCGCACGCCTCCTGCCCTGGGCCGTCGGGAAGCATGCAGGCCACAGGCCTTCCCCCGCTGAGCCCCCATCTCAGGGAAAAGACATCATAAGTTACAGAAACAGGACAACCAGGGAGCAAGGATGCCCCCCTCGGCAAGCTTCTTTATGTGCTCCCCAGGGTGGGGGAAGTGGCCCAGGGCTGAGTTGGGGCAGACTCGTAAACAGGTGCCTTGTGATGCTGGGAGTAGGGACAGTGTGTTTCCTAAACATGGCAGCTCGGGACACCTTTGCCCAGGGCCTCCCCCCGCGGACCTCGAGAGCAGAGGCAGCCGGGGTGCCCTAGGGTTTCAACTTCCCCTCCTTGGCGAGTCTGTCATTGAGCTGGCAGAGCTGGGCCAGGAAACCGTCGTTGGGGCCAATCTCACGGTTCTGCCTCACGATGCTCAGGGCAGACTTGACGTCCATCTTCTGCCGCATCATGAGGTAGGCGATAACTAGCGTTGGGGAGCGGCTGTAACCTTCCCGGCAGTGGACCAGCACCCGGCCTGGAAGAAACAGGGGAGATGTGGTGAGCTGGGAAACGGGAGACCACGTCTGTGTCCCCTACTGTTGGGTGGGTGCAGTGGCTCATGCCTGTAATCCCCACCGAGGCAGACAGATCACCTGAGGTCGGGCGTTCAAGACCAGCCTGACCAACATGGAGAAACCCTGTCTCTACCTAAAAGTACAAAATTAGCCAGGCATGGCGGTGCATGCCTGTAATCCCAGCTACTTGGGAGGCTGAGGCAGGAGAATTGCTTGAACCTAGGAGGCGGACGTTGTGGTGAGCTGAGATCATGCCACTGCACTCCAGCCTGAGCAGTAAGAGCAAAACTCTGTTTCAGGGAGAAAAAAAAAAAAACCTCCTCCGTGAAGTGCAACTGAAAAGCATAATGTCATGCCACTGTGTGCCTGCCAGAATGGCTAAAATGAAAAGGACGGAAAACCCAAAGTGCTGGTGAGGATATGGGGCAACTGGAACTCTTCCGCGGGGCTGGGGGAGGTGAGGCATGAATTGGCGCAACCACTTTGGAAAGCTTGTGCGGCACGGCAGTGTCTCCTCAAGCTGAACACATGTATCCCCTCTGGCCCAGCAATCCCACCCCCGGGCCCAGGTCCAACAGAGCGCGCATTCACATTCACCCACACACACAGGCCGGAATGTTCATAGGCAGCACTGTACATCACAGCTCCAGCTAGAACCCCTAAAGGCCCATCCCAGTAGAAAGGATAAATACAAAGAATGAGCAGAATGACACAGAGCAGCACTCAGATAGGGGGCGGATGAGCCCACAGAGCAGGAGAGCAAGCGAAACCATCTGTGCTGTCAGAAGCCTGCATGGGGCTAGGCACGGTGGCTCTCACCCGTAATCCCAGCACTTTGGGAGGCTGAAGTGGGTGGATCATGAGGTCAGGAGTTCGAGACCTGCCTAGCCAACATGGTGAAACCCCATCTCTACTAAAGATAAAAAATTATCTGGGTGTGGTGGCGCATGCCTGTAATCCCAGCAACTCGAGAGGCTGAGGCAGGAGAATCACTTGAACCTGGGAGTCGAAGGTTTCAGTGAGCCAGCCTCGGCAACACAGCAAGACTCTATCTCAAAGAAAAAAAAGCCTGCATGGCAGAGGCCCTGGGAGCTGGGGATGACGGCAGTGGAGCACAGAGACTGGGGGTGCTTTCCAGGGTGCTGGTAGTGTTTTCTTTTTTTTGAGACAGAGTTTTGCTCTTGTCGCCCAGACTGGAATGCAATGGCACAATCTCGGCTGAGATTTAGTTCAACTGCTTTGATGAACTACATTATATATTGTAATTATATATTTTTATATGTTACATATTTTATATAATTGTAATATATAATTACATATTTATATTTATATTGTATTTATATAATTTATATATTTATAAAATATGTATATTATACTTATGTTTATTTTTATAAAAATATGTATATATAACATTTTAATAGTGTGTATATGTGTATATATGCATATACACATATATGTCTATATGTGTGCATATGTCTATATATACACATGTATATATACATACAGAGGTATGTGTGTATACATATACACGTGTATGCATACATATATACATGTATGTATATATACACGTGTGTATGCATATGCATCTGCGTGCATGTACACATGTATACATACACATGTGCATATACATACATGTACATGCATGGGTGCATGCATATAGACATGCATGTATGTTTATGCATGTGTACGCGTATACACGTACATGTGTGTATGCACACACACGTATGTGCGTGTGCACACGTGTATGCATGTGTGCACTCGTGTATGCACGTATGTGCATGCATGTGTGCACTCGTGTATGCACGTATGTGCATGCATGTGTGCATGTGTGTGCATGTGCACATGCACGTACATGCATGTGTGTACGTGTGTGCGTATACATATACATGTGTGTATATGTGTATACATGTATGTATACATATATGTATATATACACACATGTATATACATGTGTATATGTATATGTATGTGTGTGTGTGTAGAGAGAGAGAGACAATCTCTCAAAACCTACCAGGGAGATTGGTTCTAGGACCTCCTGCAGATATATAATCATATAATTTTATCAATTATAATTATATATTATGTAACAATTATAAAATTAGATATTAGATGTTTATATTAAATATATCTTATATAAATTATACAATTATATAATTATGTATATATTTGTAAAATATGTATATTATATATGATATATAGAAATATATTTTTATAAAATAAACCTATATATAAATACATAACATCTTTTAATATGGCATGTGTGTGTGTATATATATATAAATAGACACCATCTCTCAATATCCACTGAGAAAATTAGTTCCAGGACCTCCTGCAGATGCCCAAACCCACAGATGCTCAAGTTCCTGATATAAAATAACACATGCAAGCAACCTGTGCACACACTCCCTTATACTTGAAATCATCTCCAGATGACTTATGATACCCGATGCAATGTACACAGTTGTACTGTATCAGCTAGAGAATGACAAGAACAAAAAGTCGGTACATGTTCAGTACAGACATAACATCCTTTTATGCCGTTTTTAATATTTTCAGTCTGCGGTTGGTTGAATCCACAGATGTGGAACCCATGGGTATGGAGGACCAACTATATATTCTATTAGTTCTGTTTTTTCTAGAGAATCCTGACCAATACACTGTTTATTAACTTGTGAGCCACCTAACCTCAACGTGCCTCAGTTTTCTTATCTGGACAATAGTACCCATTGCACAGGTGGTTGGAAGATTAAAGGAAACGACACATGAATCCCCTAGGCTAGCACCTGGCATCTATGAGCACTCAATAAACATTACCCAGTACTCTCTGGTGGCACCTAGTCCTTCCTCAACTATAGCAGCCCTGGTCCTGTGTCACTGCCAGCCATGCACAGATCGACTCTCCTCTCCCAGAGGATGAATTCCTTAAGAGCAAGAAATCACATAGGCACAGTGGCTCATACCTATGATCCCAGCACTTTAGGAGGCTGAGGTGGGTGGATCACCTGAGGTCAGGAGTTCAAGACCAGCCTAGCCAACGTGGCGAAACCCTGTCTCTACTAAAATTACAAAAATTAGCCGGGCGTGGTGGCACATGCCTGTAATCCCAGCTACTCAGGAGGCTGAGACAGAATTGCTTGAACCCGGGAGGTGGAGGTTGCAGGGAGCCGAGATCGAGTCACTGCACTCCAGCCTGGGCCTGGGTGACAAGAGCGAGACTATGTCCAAAAAAAAAAAACCCACAAGAAATGTGGGGCACTGATTTTTGGATGCATTACAATCTCTAGCATACACTATGTGCTCAATAAATATTTGCTGACTAGCTGAGGGAATTATTACCTACTAACACCTCTATAAGGGCATTGTTTGGCAAGAAATCTGCTAGCCCAGAGTCCAACAGAGTCTTTTCTGCTCCCATCACCCAACCCTCAAAACACCACTCTGTTTTCCCAGTGCCTTCCAAATCAAGAAGCAGGAGTCCTCCCCTTTCCTGCCCATTCACCCTCCAGCCTATATGCCCAAAATATTCAGAGTGGGGCCTCGGCTGCCCCGCCCTAGGAATGAGACCCTCTGCAGAGCAGCCACCTCACCATCTAGAACATACTTTGCATGTAGGCCCCAGTGCACACAGAGCCTACTGGGAAAGGGGACAATTCAACCTCTCATTACCCTAGGCTCAGCCCAGATGCCACCTCCTCCATGAAGCCTCCCTTGATTTTCCCAGCTGGAAGTGACTCCTCCCTCTTGAGCACCCTCAGCCACCCCACCCAGCTCTCTGTGATGAGTCCCTGGGTCCCACACACTGTCAGAGGCCAGCATATTTCTGTTAACTCGGCCTCTCATTCTTAGAAGCATTTATACTTGGCATTAGAGCCCGTGGAATTCGTCATCACTTGCTCATTAATCATCTGCAGTGTACATACTGTGTACCTGATGCTACATCAAGGGCTAAGAAGACAGACAAGGAACAAAGTGGACCCAGGCTGAGGGTAGGCTTCATGGAAGAGAGGCCACCGTGCCAAGGACGAGGTGGAGTTTGCCAGAGGATATGGTAGGAAGAGGCAGAGAGAACTTTTCAGACTGAAAACCCAGCACACCTGGACTGAGACAGGAGGTGAAAAAAGGCATATTCCTAGTTGTTTGGAAAGAGGAAACAAAGTCGGAGAGCTCAAAATTCCACGAATGAATGACCAATTGGTATTACCCAAGAATAGCAAAATCCTTCCCCTTGGGCCGGCCCGTGTCTACACAGGGTGAGGAGCTCAGTGCAGCTGGAGTGGAGGGGGCAACCTGGAAGGACCATCAGGGGCCTGTCAGCAAAGTCTGCAGATTCTCCCACAGTGAAGCTTCTCTCTCAGCCCTGAGCATGCACTGTCCAGTGGTATAGAACATTCTGTGTACCGGAAATCATTCTGACACGAGGCTACTAGGCCCAAGAAGCATCAGTGTAGTAGAGGCAAGGCTGATCACACCTCATGGGGTCCTTTCCCTGGGAGGGTGTGGGGTGCAGAGGGAGGGAAAGGTAAAGGAAGGAGCTGAGAAAAACAGCTAAAAGCAGAAAGGAAGAAAGGGCAAGTGGCCCAGCCTGCTCAGCTGATGTCTGCTCTGTGGCCTTCTAGGGTTTCTTGCCGGAATGCCTTGGTGACTGCCAGCGCCTTGCTAGTTCTCCTTCAGTCTTACCTTATATTTGGAGGCTGCAGGAAGTATTTTTTAAGCGGCTGGAAGATTTGCCCGGGGCGGGGGGGGGCTGTGCTTTGCTGACTGCCAACTTAAGCTGACCACAGCTACCCTGTTTCCCCTTGCCAGGCAGTCACGTGAATCCCTAGCCAGTGAGATGTGAGGGGGGGTTCCAGGGAATGTTTTACTTGCTCTTAGAAAAAGACAGAGGCCAGGCATGGTGGCGCCTGCTTGTAGTCCCAGCTACTTGGAAGGCTGAGGTGAGAGGATTGCTTGAGCCCAGGAGTTGGAGATGACCAGTCTAGGCAACACAGCAAGACTCTGTCTCCTTAAAAAAGAGAAGAGTGGCTAGGCAAGGTGGCTCACGCCATAATCCCAGCACTTTGGGAGGCCAAGATGGGTGGATCACCTGAGGTTGGGAGTTTGAGACCAGCCTGGCCAATATGGAGAAGTCCCATCTCTACTAAAAATAGAAAAATTAGCCAGATGGTGGTGCTCGCCATAGTCCCAGCTACTTGTGAGGCTGCGGCAGGAGAATCGCTTGAACACGGGAGGCGGAGGTTGCGATGAGCAGAGATACTGCCGTTGCATTCCAGCCTGGGCAACAAGAGTGAAACTCTGGCTTAATAAAAAAAATGGAGAGGAGAAAAACGTGGGAAGAGATGGCTGCAGTGCCTCATCTGCTTCCCTTTGTCCTATTGGGATGTGATAACCTGATACCATCTTGGGACCATGAGAGGAGCACCCAACACTGAGGTGGCAGAAGAGAGAGAGGGAAAGGACCCCCTGGCGCAGTGGCTCATGCCTACTGTAATCCTAGCACTTTGGGAGACCGAGGTGGGCAGAACAGGAGGTCAAGAGATCGAGACCATCCTGGCCAATATGGTGAAACCCTATCTCTACTAAAAATATAAAAATTAGCCAGGTGTGGTGGCACGTGCCTGTACAATCAGCTACTTGGGAGGCTGAGGCAGGAGAACGCTTGAACCCAGGAGGCAGAGGTTGCAGTGAGCTGAGGTCACACCACTACACTCCAGCCTGGGCAACAGAGGGAGAGTCTGTCTCAAAAAAAGAAAAGAAAGAAAAGAAGGGGGAAGGGCCTGGTCCATATGCCACCCCAGAGCTGCTGAATCAACCAGCCCAGATCAACCAGCCCCTTGCTCCTTCACCTCAGGCCTTCTCACCATGCACATTACCACCTTTTCCTCATCATTACAGCTGTTTAAATGGGGGATGTGTAAGCAGCTGGAAACCAAGCCCCAGCCAAAGTGCAATCAAATGCAAGGACCCTGGGGCTGCCATTGCGTGAATGAGTTACACATCCTGACACCTGGGTCCACTGGACAGGCAGCCAGGTGAGCAGAGAGAGCCCCACAGCTCTGTCTCTGACCACAGAAGATAGGAAATGAGGGGATTTCCCAGAAGACACCAGTTGTGGGCCTGTTTTCCAGAGGGATGGTCCTTCAAAGCTGCCTCCCATCTTTTCCTGGCAGCAGGTCTCTTACCGTTCTTTTGCGCCAAAGCCTGGTCAATGAAGTCAGCAGCCCTTTCAAAGTAAGCGCTGAGGTTGAACTCCTGTGTGTCGTTGGCCTTAATACCCAGGTAGGTGATGCCGGAGTCCTTATAGAAGTTGGCATTTGTGTTGACGTGCATGAAGGACCTGCCCTCAGCCGCGTTCAGGACGTGGGTGATGCCCAGTTTCTGCAGCTTGGGGATATCCTGAGCCACAGACCTGGATGGGAGACAATTGGGGGGATGACTAACCAACCAAATGGCAGCCCCAGCAGGAGGAAGATGGAGAGGGATCTAAGCTGCTTGGCAAAGCAAGGAACCCCTCCATGCTCTGGCCCCTGCCAGCTTCTCCCGCCTCATCTTATGACCTCTTCCCTCACTCGGGCCATATCGAATTGCCAGCAGCTTCCCCAAATAGACTGGTGGTTTCATAGCCACACCGTCCCCTCTGTCTGGAATGCTCTTTCCCGCCCTCTCTGGAGACATGCGCCCTCTTGTCTTTCACACCCTCCGCAGCGTTTCTCTCCCCTCCATTCCATGTGGCCCCATGCTCCCTAAGCTGTGGCGTGGGTGTACATAGCCAACTGGCTAAAAATGGACTCTGGAACCAGAATAACTGGGTCTGCCTCCAGCCCAGTTACTAGCCAGGCAACCTTAAGCCTTCTGTGCCTCAGTTTCCCTCTCTGTAAAATGGGGTAACAGTGCTTTCTCCCTGAGGTTGTTATGAGTATTAAGTGGCCTTTTCCGTGGACAGAGCCTGACACCGTAGTTAACACTATGATTCTAATGCTTGACTGTGCTTCTGTGTTTACACATCCAGGCTGTGAGCTCCTTGAGAGAGGACCCATGTCTGCTTCAAGTCTGTTTCCCTGCCACCTGCTACAGTACCTGCTACATAGTAGGTGCTGGATAAATAAGCGGTGAATGAGTGCAGAAGAATAAATCCATCCCATGCCAGGGAGCCCCCTCCCTGCCTCCTAGAGGGATCCTACCTGCCACATTCCACTGGCCACATTTCCAAAGCTGTCTTGGATGATTTAGTACTTGGAGAGCAGGTGGCCCTAAGAGAACTATGGGAAGTTACAAAATAATTTACCTAAGGCTGGGTGTGGTGGCTCACGCCTGTAATCCCAGCACTTTGGGAGGCCAAGGCGGGTGGATCACCTAAGGTTGGGAGTTCGAGACAGGGCTGGCCAACATGGTGAAACCCCATCTCTACTAAAATTACAGGTATGATGGCACACGCCTGTAATCCCAGCTACTTGGAAGGCTGAGACAGGAGAATCGCTTGAACCCAGGAGGTACAGGTTGCAATAAGCCAAGATTGTGCCATTGCACTACAGCCTGGGTGACAGAGCGAGACTCCATCTCTAAAAATGAAAAAAAAAAAAGTTTTAAAATAATAATAATAATTGATCTGAATGGTGAAAAGGCCCCTTTATTTCATCTGGCAAAACATCCCAGTCCAAACGGCAGTTTATAAAATGCCACCTCCTATGTGATCTTGTTGCCCACTATGAGTAGCCCTGTGAGGAACAAGGATGGCAGTATCCCCACTGAACAGAGTTTGAACTCTGACCCAACAGGATGGGCAGAGGGATGGGCACGTGCCCCACACGCTGCTGGCGGCAGGGCTGGGAGAAGACCTCCTTTCTTCCGACACCCAGCCCTGCGCTATCTTCCACCTCACTCTGTCTCTCATGCCCACATCTGCTGCAAAACCCCCAAAGCCTGGCAAATGTGGCTTACACAGGCTCTTTCTCTGCCTTGTGAAGACACGGCTGCAGCCCTGATTTTGTTAAGGAGATGGTGCCTAAGGATCTTGGTGCCCGGTGCCCACTGACCCTCCCTGCTGAGCAGCCCTCATACCCCCGGCCAAGTCAAGGTCAGGTGTGCTTAGAGGGCAAGGGATGTATTTTCTACAATGGCCATCAGCAGTTGCCACGCGGGCTACACCAGGTGTGCACAACCTTGGTTTCCACTTGGGAAGTGGTGACAGCTGAATGGCCCAGCTGCCCAAGCAGGCAGCGTTCCTGAGGCTAACAAGGCCCACCTGCTGCCTGGGGCAGGTGGAAGGGTGTCTCCAGAGCTTTGCAATTCTCTGTTTTATCTATTTCTGCTTAGGACACTGCGCAAGACTGTAAAGCAGCGGCTAATAGGAAAAAAAAAAACCACTTTGAAGAGTCACTCCTGTTCATCTCCCTTCTCTAATACTATTAATAATTCAACATTCAACCAATTTACCATTATCATTATTACTATCTCTACTATGAATGAACACTGCACAGTGCCTGTCACACAGTAGGTGCTCAGACTAGTGAAGGAATGATGGAACGGATGGGAACTCTAGTTCCCCAGGGACCCCCATTTTCGTTGCAGTCCTTGGCAGGCTAAGCAGCAGGTCCTAACGGAGGTCAGGGAATACAGACACAAACAAGACATTGACCCTGTCCTCGTACTCCCTCAGACACTGAACCACCATTTCTTCCTCTGAAATGAGAGGAGAGTGGGTTTTGAGTTTTCAACATGCCATCCTTGGGCTGAGGCATGGAGCTTAGGATTTTGGTAACTGGGTCCTCAGAGTCTCATGAAAATCCTGCCTGAGCCTTTCCGAGGCTGTCCTGGCATGCTGATCTGTTCTTTCTCGTAGGTCCTATTTCACATCTCAGAATGTTAACACCGGTTCCCTCCTGCTGATTAGACATTCTCATTAGAAAAAAAATTTAAATTTAAATAAAAAAATTCTTACTAGTAGTTTGAGTAATAGAGAATGGGGTAATCAATCTGGTAGGAAGAACCCATAAATGATCAAGAATAAATGCATTTCCTGGGGATGAAACGTCAAGAGCCTTTTCTAGGTAGTGGCTCAGGTCATTAGGAGGCTTATCACTGGACCCTTCTAGAATCTCATGCAAATCAAACCACATCTGGAAGGTGGGAGAAGAGGCCTGGAAATCCCGGCCCAGCAACCCGGACTCCCTCGTTTGGGGTGTTTAGGTTCCCCGATTCGGGACTGCCCGGCCGGAAAAATTCCACGCCCGAACTGTGACGTCGGCCCGTTGCCATGGCGGCGAAGGCAGACATTCCGCGGTGACCTCACTGCAGAACCAGGCAGCTGTCACATGACGCGCGGGCAGGAGACCGGCCGGGCGACCGAGGGCCACCTGTTAAGTGAACTTGGTAGCCCCGACCCCGCCCAAGGCCAAGCCCCAACAGCGCGCCCCCCGGGCTCCGTGCACCAGCGACGGGGAAGGGCCGCGCCCGGCCGGCTGGGCAGGTTTCCGGTCCCTCGGCCCCACGCGCGGGGGTGGACGTCAACTCCAGCTCCCTCCCAAGCCCCCCTTTGGCTCCCGGAGGGGCAATAGCGCCCCTGCTCCCCCGACCCACGCCTCGCGACGCCCCCACCCCAGCCTCGAGTGGGCGGGGCGTCCCGGGGGGGGGCGGCGGGGCCCGGACCGCGAGGGGGACTCACGCGTTGCCCACGTAGACCCGCGGGGTGACCTCGTTGCAGGGCTGGCTCGGGAGGCTGTAGCAGCCGCTGCCATCTGAGAGCAGGTCGTTGAGATCCTGCACCGAGAGCTCGAACGAGCCCGACATGGCGGCGGCGGGGCCCTGCACGCCCGGCGGAGCGAGCGAGGGGGAGAGCGGCGGGTCAGCTGGGCGGGGGCTCGCGCCGGGAGCCGCCCCGTTCCGCCCCGGGGGCGGGCCCGCCGGGCTCCGGGAGTGCGGAGCGCCGGCGCTGTGACGCGGGGGCCCCGCGCGCCACTCCTGGGCGCGTCCCCGGGGGGAGACGCCACCGCCTTCGAGTCTCGGGGGTCCTCGCCCCACCCCGGTCCAGGCCGTTGGTGTATCTTTGTAAACTGGGAAGCGCGGTCACTTCCTTCCCTGAACAAAATGCAGGGCCCAATAAACGTTTCCAAACTGCCGGGTACACCTAGGGGTCGCTTCAGTCTTTCTGGATTACAGGGACTGCCGGGCTCGGCTCGCGAGCGGCTGCGGAGGCCTCTCCCGGGCCCTCGCCAGAACCCCCGCAGCCCAGCCCTGCTGGATCAGAGTGGACATTGCACTGACCCCAGGAGGTCCCTAGGAAGATCAAAGTCTGAGAAGCTCTACTCTGGGGCGCGTCTGCTGTCAACATTCATTGAAAGCGTGGTGCTTAAAAGCAATCAGCCTGGGAATTCCGAGGAATTACCTAACCTGAGCCTATTTGCTTAAAAAAAAAAAAAAAAAAAAAAGGAGGGGGCAGTAATAGTACCTAATTCTTAGGGTTGCTGGGAGGGTTAAATGTGACATTCAAGGAAGGCACCCAGCACTGCACATCGCGAGCGCTCAATAAGTGTTGGTCCTTCATCAGCAAATGCGCTGAGCACCCAGTGGGTGCCACACCCTGTGCTGGCGTGGAGATAAATCAGACTCCTGCAGTCCTTCCTGGAGCAGATGCCAGCCCACCACAAGCCACTCAGCATTTCCTGAACTCCCACTAAGTACAAAAGACAGTCTCTGTCCTGCAGGAAAGCCACCCTCCCCCACTGCCATGAAAAACTGGCAGTTTCCTTCTTGCAAAAGAGCAAATTTGGCCTTGAATTCAGGAAACCCACATCCTGATCCCAGCCCTGCCACCAACGTGGTTCTTGAGTTGCACTGTGGTCTTCAGTTTCCTCATCTGCAAAAGAAATTGCATCAGATTATCATTAGGGTCAACTTTCTTCTCCCTCAAAAACCTGTGGTCTTGCACCTTCAGGGGAGCTATTGCAGTGGAGACCACTTAGCTGATAGCCCAAGATGTGTAACCAAGGCTGGAGTTTCTGTAACCCTCACTCCACCCCGTGCCTGCCCGCCCCTCCCGGAGCACCACTCCTTCCCTTCTGATGTTGTCTGGCAGTATCTGCATTCTAATCAGGGGAAAACTTTTCAAGTCCCTTGACCTTCATCTTGACTTGAGCCTAGGTTAGCATCAAACACAGAAGCCCAGAGGCAGCCAGCCATGCCCACTGCTCCTACTCCTTTCCTGAGACCCATCCCTGATGTCATAACTGGGTAACTATGACAACTTGTCAGGGGAACAGCTAGGCACCTCACAGAGGAGTCTGGATGCCTCATTTCGGAAGTGAGACTAGGAAGAGAAGATGAACAATTCCCTGGATTATCTGGCCTACCCTGTCATCGTCTCTAATCACAGGCAAAGCACAACCTTCAGAAAGAAACTGGACTTTGGCCACTATCTGTCTCACAAGAATAGAGTACAAATAGGTATGTGGGCAGTCTGGGCTAGACACTGCTATTAGGGATTTTGGAATGGTACCCCCTAGAGAGATGGAAAGTAAATCAGACCAGGTCACAGCTCTGGGATGGTCTGGCCTTCTCTGCTGAGTTTGGGCAAGAGGGCATTAGCACCAATAACAAAATTTATCTTCCACCAGGGAGCTCACTGGATGGAAATACTTCTTTAAACTCTTTAAAGCCAAAGTAAGTTAGAAAGAGGATAGGACTTCAGAAGCCAATAGACAGGCGAGTAATAGCGGAAAAAGGTTGGAAGAGAGGCTCTTTCATCGGATTAAAAGGACATTTATCTCTGTAAATTTTACTTTTCCTAGCTCTCACTGTTCTTTTGTTTCTGTTCAAACCTCCTCAGAGATGTCCATCTGATAAATTAAACCAAACAAAACTTCCTGAGCCACATTCAGGTCCTAATTCGCAATTGTTCCTTAGTCAAGGACATTGTCTAGTGCTGGTTTTTTGAGGCTGCTACTGGAATTCCTGTGATGTAACGTTGCTGTCTTTCATCTCCCTTCTCTAGTGAAGCCTACTGTTGATACCAAACCTCCAGTGGCGCACACACATCACCTTTTAAAACTGAGCAAACTACAGGTATTTGTTCTTGCTGCCTGCAGATGTATTTTATTGACTTCCAGTCTATGTCCTAAAGAGGTTCAATTTCCCAGAGCCTTCTAATACCCATCTACTCAAAGATTTGTTAATTTTCTTCCTCCCCAAACACGACAACCCCAGTTGTTGTTGTTGTTGTTGCTGTTTGAGACTGTCCCCCAGGCTGGAGTACAGTGGCTCGATCTCAGCTCACTGCAATCTCTGCCTTCTGGGGTTCAAGCCATTCGTTCTCCTGCCTCAGCCTCCTGAGTAGCCGGGACTACAGGCGCATGCCACCACGCCCAGCTAATTTTTTGTATTTTTAGTAGAGATAGGGTTTTACCGTGTTAGCCAGGATGGTCTTGATCTCCTGACCTCATGATCTGCCCACGTCGGACTCCCAAAGTGCTGGGAATACAGGTGTGAGCCATTGCGCCCAGCCCCCAAGTCTTTTAAGTTCTGCTCCCAGTCTTCCCTGTGGCCCTCAATGCACCCCTTTCCCAGGATCTCAGAGGAGGGGGAAGCCAAGTCATTGTGTGTTGGGGTGGTGTACTGATGGTGTCACGTGGTGGCGTGGTTTCTTACCAGGGTGAACAAAAGAGAATCAACAAAATCGAGTATGAAAACAAGCAACTCTGTCAGAAGATCGCAAATGCCCATCGCGGCCCTGCCAAGGTGGATTGCTGGAATGAATATTTTTCTAAGAGGTAATGTCCTTTGTCTTCATTTCAGTTTTGGAAAGTCAAAATTGACTTTCCTCTTGGGTTTTAGTGTGTGGTTTTCCCAAGCCAGAGGAGTACTTAAGGGAAGTTATCTTGAGGGAGAACCAAAGAGACCATGTTATAGAGAATGAAAACCTTAAAAATGGGGAGCTTTCTCTAGCATTAAAGCACTAACTTTTCTTTCATCTAAGAGACTTTCAGAGTCCTATTCAGTTTGTCACAAGAATGCACTGCCCACTTTTATAAAATGGTGGCCGTGTGTCTTAGTACATCATAGGATGTTATAGCAAAATGCTATAAACTGTTGGCTTATAAACAACAAAAATTTATTTCTCATAGTTCTAGAGGCAAGGAATTCCAAAGATCAAGGTGCCAGTAAATTTGGCGTCTCATCACCATTTGATGAGGTCCTGCTTCCTGCTTCATGGGCAGCTATGTTTTCACTGTAACCTCACGTGGCAGAAGGAGCAAGGGGTTTCTCTCAGGCTTCTTTCATAAGGACACTAATTCCATTAGGGTGATGGAATCTCTCAAAGGCCTCACCTCCTAATACCGTCACTCAGGGGTTAGGATTTGAACATAAGAATTTTGGGGAACACAGACATCTGGACCATAGCACTATGGCTGGGGCTATGATGTGGCATTCTTAAAATTGATTCCAGAAATCTTTCCTGAGCAACTACTATGTGCTAGGTACCGGGAATAACAGAGATGAAATGAGATGTTTATTTCTTAACTTGAAAGAACTCAAGGTCTTGTAGGGGAGACATTTATGTAAATAATGACAATGCAGTGTGATTAGGGATACAAAAGAAGCACATGTGAGCGAAAGAATACGGTGAGGGGTGGGGGCCGGCCGCGGAGGCTCACGCCTGTAATCCCAGCCCTTTGGGAGGCTGAGGCGGGCAGATCACGAGATCAGGAGATAGAGACCATCCTAACACAGTGAAACCTCGTCTCTACCAAAAATAGAAACAAACAAAAAAATAGCTGGTCCTGGTTGTAAGGGCCTGTAGTCCCAGCTACTTGGGAGGCTGAGACAGGAGAATTGCTTGAACCGGGAGGCAGAGGTTTCAGTGAGCTGAGATCGAGCCACCACACTCCAGCCTGGGTGACAAGAGCAAGACTCCGTCTCAAAAAAAAAAAAAAAAGAATTTTGTTGGAGGAAAGAGATGGTCAAGATGCTGTTCCTATATCCTGGAATATTCTGGTGTAAATTGAAAGCTGAGAGGAGTGAGGTGACCCAAAACTTGTCGCCAGCCATCTGTGATTTATCCACAGGGAGACTTTCCCCCAATCCTGGTTTTACATTATAATCCTTGGGGAATTTTAACAAAATGCTAGTGCCCAAGGTTCACCTCAGACCAATGAAGTAGAATCTTCTCATGGCCAACAGGGCTGAGGACCACTGATATAAACCTGCAAATGCTGTCACATTTCCCAGAGTGTAGTGCAGATCAACGGGCTGCCCCAGGAGGCCGTGGGCTCAGCAGGACAGTTTACTGCCTGCACTTAGGCAGCCTGGCATTTATAATCTCATGACTTCATCTCCCCCACTCGTGAGGATGAACATTTCCTTCTTCACCCATCTCCGGGTTTTGTGTTTTTCAGCTTAAACAGGGAAACAAGGAACCGCGAGCTACTGAGAATCACCATGGAAAACCAGGGCATTCTGAAGAGGCTTGTTGATCGCAAACCCCACTATGACCACAGGGCATCGGAGATAGACTGGCAGGTACATCGGTACTCATGTTATATTCCCAGACACAAACAGAGTTCATCCGTGTTCAGCCTAGAGAGAGTATCAGAAAGATCCCTAAACAGCACCTGAAATGTAACAGTCATTAAAAGAAAAACCAACCAGTCTGGGCATGGTGGCTCACGCCTGTAATCCCAACACTTTGGGAGGCCAAGGCAGGTGTATCACGAGGTCAGGAGTTTGAGACCAGCATGGCCAACATGATGAAACCCCGTCTCTACTAAAAATACAAAAAATTAACCAGGCATGGTGGCAGGCACCTGTAGTCCCAGCCACTCGGGAGGCTAAGGCAGGAGAATTGCTTGAGCCTGGGAGATGGAGATTGCAGTGATCCAAGATCCTGCCACTGCACTCCAGCCTGGTCGGCAGAGCGAGACTCTGTCTCAAAAAAAAAAAAAAAGAAAAGGAAGAGAGAAAGAAAGGCCGAATGTGCAGGGATGAAGGGTATAAGATTCAGCATGTGGTTGGTTTGCTTCATTTAGGAATGAGCCTTAAAAAGGTGGGGGGAGGGGAAGCCATCTGTGGTGTTTTAAAAAACCTCCACTTACTGGCTTTGGTCTTTAGACCTTTTCTAAGTCATCCCTAAGATTTAGAACTTCAGTAGTAACACCAGTGCCCTGGCATTGACATAAACCAATTTTTTTCCTTCAAGAATTCAAGGCGCTATATCAGAAATACCACGAGATATCTTCTCTCCCAAAACGAATAGGTATGTCTCCTTAACTATGGAACATGGTGACCACAGCTGATACCAAAGCCCTGAGAACCCCATAAATGGTGAACGAGGGGCCCAGTTAAGGAGATGAATTTTGCTCTTCTCATATAATATTGACTAGTCATCCATTCAGGAAACTTAGGACTCTCTGACTTTATTTCTTCTCTCCATAAAAGGAGGAAATGACACTGTCTTTTGTTATCATCTTTGAGGCTTTATGGGAATCTAAGGGGAAGTGATTAGTTCCAATAAGACATAAACTGGAGGACTTGTGGCTTTAAAATTGTGCCTACGTTACATTACAGTCTCTGTCAGTATTCGGAAGTACCAGTATGTTGGCATTTTGTATTATTTAACATTATCAGTAAGGACTAAGTAGTTTCCCCCACCCAAGAGAGAGGATAAATGGACATTCAGGCCTTCCAAAGAATAGTTCTGTATAATTGATGTGTCTCCTCTCTTCTCCACTGAATACAAGGTTACTCGCCATGGAAAAGATACAAGAGAAGGTCCTAGGATTTCCTGGCTGCTTAGGATCTTAAGACACTCCTGAGTGGCTGAATGCTCAATCTTCAGATGCTTCAATAAAGCTTGGAACATAAAATGCATAAGTTACATTCAGGGGACCCAAAGGCTTTACGTTCTCATTCCAAAATGGGGCAGGTAAAAGGAAAGATGCAATGAGCATTTTTATTTGGGGCTATGAAGAGAAGTTTTAATGAGAGAGAGAGAGAGAAATCGGAGAGAACTCTTTTAAACATACACCATCATCACCATCCCACGGAAGAAGAAAAGCTGGGGTGAGATCATCCAGCCACAAGTACGGCACTTCACAATGGATAACACAATCACATGACAACATCAAGGTTCAGAAAACACGAAGAACAAATGCCGTTAGTTCCTCTGTGAATACACACAATCAGCAAAGAATGCCTTATTGAAGTTTCCATGGACTCTGTTCATTTATAGGGAGCAGCAGCAGTGAAAATGTCTCAGAACATATGGTGAGACAATGTTGCAGGGCTTCTATGACTGGTCATGCTGGTTTTCAGCCCAACTATATTAGTCAGCATTTTCCAAAGAGACAGACTCAATAGGATCGGGGGTGGCGGGGGCCGGGGGGTGTAGATTTATATGGGGAATTGACTCACAAGATCATGGAAGCTGAAGTCCCACCACAGGCCAGCTGGAGACCCTGGTGCAGCAGGGCAGACAACTCCCAAAGTGGGGCTTAGCCTGTGAGGGTTCTTGGCGTCACCGAGGAAAGAATTTAAGGGTGAGCCAGTCGTGGGGTAGAAGAAGACAGTTTTATTGAAGCGGCAGTGTTACAGCTCCATGACTGCTCCTGCAGAACAGGGCTACCCCATAGGCAGAGAGTTGTAGCTCAGGGCAGCTTTGCAGTCGTATTTATACTTACTTTTAATTACATATAGATT
Organism: Sapajus apella; assembly: GCF_009761245.1. Classification (NCBI taxonomy): domain Eukaryota; kingdom Metazoa; phylum Chordata; class Mammalia; order Primates; family Cebidae; genus Sapajus; species Sapajus apella. The sequence continues at coordinate 665,338 of NW_022436952.1, read as the reverse complement.
AAGGGGTGGTTTGTGCAGAAATTTTAGGGAAGGGGTAGTGATTTTTGGGTCCTTGGGTCATTGTGCTGGAAAGGGGTGGTAACGCCTACGTGTTGCCATGGTAATGGAAAACTGACAGGGCACACTGGTAGGAAAGCTGCTTCCCTATTTTAGCTAGTCCTCAATTGGATCCTATGTCCAAGCCCCGCCTCTGGCGTCAAGTCCTGCCTCCCACCTCACTGGGATGCTGGTAGCATGGCTTGGTCCAAGTCTGAAAGCCTCAGAACCAAGAAGAAGGTGGTGTAACTCTCAGTTCAAGGCCAAAGGCCTGAGAACCCAGCAGGTGTGTATCTTAAAGTCCAAAGGCCAAGGAGCCTGGAGTTATTGTCCCAGGACAAAAGAGGAAGACTGTATTCTAATTCCAGCAGATAGATTGATATATTCACCTCTTCTCTGTTTTTGTTCTCTCTGAACTCACAGCAAGTTGGATGATGCCTATCCACATTGAGAGTGGATCTTCCCACATGCTTCACTCAGACTTACATGCCAATCTCCCCTGGAAACACTCTCACAGAAACACCCAAAAATAATGCTTTACCAAGTTTCTAGATATTCCTTAATTCAGTCAAGTTGGCACCTAAAACGAACCATTGCACTAACTTTTTAAACTTTCTATTTTGAAATAATGACAGATTCACAGGCAGTTGGAAATAAAGGTACAGGGAGGCCTCCTGCACCCTTCATCCAGCCTCCGCCAGTGTTAGCATCTTGCGTAACTGGAGTACAATATCAAAACCAGGAAACTGACACTGGGGTGATGCATGGAGCCTATGCAGATATCATCAGTTACACATGCACTCATTTGTGTACATATGTGTATAGCTCTATGTGGTTTTTGTCACCTGTATAGCTTTGTGTAACCACAGCCACATTCGAGATACTTAAAAGTACTAATCAAAAGACACTCTTGTGCCACCCTTTTAGCTACAGCCATCCTAGACCCTCAAGCCTAACTGCTGGCGATCACAATCTGTTTTCCACATGTCTGTTAGTTCATGAGTATTACATAAATAGCCTCATGCAGTATATGTCCATCCCTTAAGACTGGCTTTTTTCACTCAGGATAACTTCCTTGATGTTCAACCGAGTTGTGTGTGCCTTTTTATTGCTGAGTAATATTCCATGGTATGGACATACTACAATTTGTTTAACTGTACATCCATCAAAGGACATTGGGATAGTTTCTAGTTTTTTAAATATTATAAATGAAACCGCTCTGAACATTTGTGTACAAATTTTTGCATGAAAATATGTTTTCCCTGGAACAAATGTCCAAGAGTATAATTGCTGGGTTGTATGGTAAGTCCATTTTTAGTTTTAAAAGGAATTACAAAACAATTTTCCAGAGTGGCTGCACCATTTTATATTCCCACCAACAATGGATGAGTGATCCAGTCTCACCAACATTTGATGTTATCACCTTTTTCTACTTTAGCCATCCTCATATGTGTGTAGTGAAATCTCATTTGTATATCCTCTTCGGTGAAAGGTCTGTGAAAGTCTTTTGCTCATTTCCTGATTTTTTTTTTTTTTTTTTTTTAGACAGAGTCTCGCTCTGTCGCCCAGGCTGGAGTGCAGTGGCACGATCTTGGCTCACTGCAACCTTTGCCTCCCAGGTTCAAGTGATTCTCCTGCCTCAGCCTCCCGAGTAGCTGGGATTACAAGCATGAGCCACCACACATGGCTAATTTTTGCATTTTTAGACGAGGTTTCACCATGATGATGGCCAACTCCTGACCTCAGGTGATCCGCCCACCTCAGCCTCCCAAAGTGCTGGGATTACAGGCATGAGCCACTGCATCTGGCCTGATTTTTTTAATAGCAAATTTTGAAAGTCATTTATATATTCTAGATATGTCCTTTGCCGCTGTGTGCTTTGCACTTATTTTCTCCCAGTCTGTAAGTTGGCTTTTCATCCTCAGAGTCTTTCACAGAGCAAAATATTTTGTTTTGATGACATCCAATGTATCAATGATGAAACTGTTCTGATTCTTGACTGAATCAATGCCAGTGTCCTTGTTGTGATACCGTACCATATGGTTTTGTAACAAGCTACCACTGGGGGAATCTGGTAAGGAGTTTATAGGATCTCTCTGTATTATTTCTTACGTGCATGTGAATCTACAGTTATCTCAAAAAGCTTAAAGAAAAAATCAACATGCCTAAATAACAAATTCATTATTAACTGATTCCAGTTAATCTCAGTTTTGAGGAGCAACCATTCTTCTAGACACCCAGGTTAAAATCCTGAGGTCATCTTTTACTTCATTCTCTCTCTTTCCTCCTATCCACCTCCCTAATTTTTTTTTTTTAAGACAGAGTCACTCTGTTGCCCAGGCTATGGTCTCTTCGGGTGATCTTAAACCTACAAGCCTTTATTTCTTAATCTCTATATGAGCTACTGCCCATATTTCAGGCACCTGTGATTTACAACTTGTATTACTAATGCAAAAATATGCCCATATCACTTTCTAGCTTAATGGCTTCAGTGATTTGCTACTCTTGCATAATGGGCTGGAGATTTAAATAGAGCAGACCAGGCCTTTCATGATCCAGCCCATGAACTGCTCAGGTTATATTAGCTATACTTTCAAATGTTTGGCAATTTTCCTGTTATCTTTCTGTTGTTAATTTTTAATTTGATGCCATTATGTCCAGAGAACATACTCTATAATTTCAATTATTTTAAATTTGTTAAGGTTTTTTAAATCAAGGTGAATGTTTTCTGGACATTTCAAAAGAATGTGTATTGCACTGTTACTGGGCAAAGTGTTCTATAAATATCGGTTAGGTCCTGTTGGTTGACAGTGTCCAGTTCTTCTATATCCTGATGATTTTCTATCTAGTAGTTTGATCAATTGCTGAGGGTGGGCTGTTAAAATCCCCAACTGTAATTGTGGATTTGTCTATTTCTCTTTTTAACTCTGTTTTTGCTTCATATATTTTGAAGCCATGGTGTCTGGTACATACACATTAAAGATCGCTATGTATTTTTGATGGATTGATTTTTTAATTTTTTTTTTTTTTTTTTTTTTTTTTTTTTTTTTTTTTGAGACGGAGTTTCACTCGTGTTGCCCAGGCTGGAGTGCGATGGCGCGATCTCGGCTCACCGCAACCTCCGCCTCCTGGGTTCAGGCAATTCTCCTGCCTCAGCCTCCCGAGTAGCTGGGATTACAGGCACGCACCACCATGCCCAGCTAATTTTTTGTATTTTTAGTAGAGACGGGGTTTCACCATGTTGACCAGGATGGTCTCGATCTCTTGACCTCGTGATCCACCCGCCTCGGCCTCCCAAAGTGCTGGGATTACAGGCTTGAGCCACCGCGCCCGGCCGATTTTTTAATTTTTTTATTTTATTTTTTTATTTTTTTGAGACAAGGTCTCGCTCTGTCACACAGGCTGGAGTGCAGTGGTGTGATCTCAGGTCACTGCAACTTTCACCTCCCAGGCTCAAGCAATCCTCCCACCTCAGTATCCCGAGTAGCTGGGATTACAGGCACACACCACCGTGCCCAGCTAATTTTTGTATTTTTTTTTTTTTTTTGGTAGAGATGGGTTTTCATCATGTTGCCCAGGCTGGTCTGGAACTCCTGGACTCAAGTGATCCACCCACCTCAGCCTTCCAAAGTGCTGAGATTACAGATGTGAGATCTCTTTAATATTATACAATGTCCCTCTTTGTCCCTAGTAATTTTCTTTCTCTGAACTTACTTTATCTGATATTAACATACTCAGTACTGCTTTCTTAAAATTAGTGTTTCCATGATATATTACTCTTTATCCTTTTACTTTGTCTACGTGTGTCATTATGTTTGAAGGAACATATACTTGCAGACAGCAGATACAGACAGTCCCTGACTTACAATGATTTGACTTAAATGATTTTTTGTTACTTTACGATGGTTCAAAAGCAATACACATTCAGTAGATATCATACTTTAAGTACCCATATAACCATTTCCATTTTTCACTTTCAGTACGTGTTCAACAGATTACATGACATATTCAAACTTCATTATAAAATAGGCTTTATGTTAGATAATTTTGCCCAACTATAGGCTAATGTAGGTGTTCTGAACACATTTAAATTAGGCCTGGCTACGCTGTAATGTTTGACAGGTTAGGTATATTAAATGTATTCAACTTAGAATCAACTTACCATGGATTTATTGGGAACATAACCCCATCATAAGTCAAGGAGCATCTGTACTTCTATTTTTATGTATTGTGTTGTTTCTGTCTTTTCCTTCCCTCCATTCTTCCCTCTCTCCTTCCCTCCCTCCTTCCTTCCTTCCTTTTTTCCTCTACCTTCTTTCCCTTAGGTCCCAGCCTTCTTCTGTTAATTTCTTTCTGTTTGGAGAGCTTCCTTTAGCCATTCTTTAAGGGTAGGTCTCAATAAACTCTGTTTCTTGTCATCTGAGAATGTCTTTATTTTCCCCTTCATTCTTGAAGGCTAGTTTCAGCTGATACAGGATTCAAGGTTGACGGTTTTGTTTTCAGCACTTCATAAGTTTTGGGCCACTCCTAGATAGCCTCCATCATTTCTTTCACAGGTAATGCAGAAATACAGTTTGAATTAGCATTCCTTCCTGGTTGTTTCTCCCTGATTGTTTTAAAGATTTCTTTTTTTCCTCAATCTCCAGTTTTTAGAAGATTAATTATGACATGTCAGTTTGGCTTGGGACCGTTTTTCCTATTTGGAACTCAGTCAACTTCTTGAATCTGTAGGTTTTTGTCTTTCACCAGATTTGGGAAATTTCAGCCATTATTTCTCTGAATACTTTTCAGTCTCACACTTTCTCTTTTCTTGCAAAGACTCTTATGATACACGTGTTAGTAGCTCTATCACAGGATCCTTGGGGTGTCACTTTGCCAGCCAGAAACCTCTGTGGCTAGTGGCACCTTCTGCCTGAGTATGGCTTGTGCCCACTGGGCTTGTTCCACCCACTCAGCCCAGCAGGCTGTGTTCGGCTCACACTACTGGCCCAGATCCCACACCTGCCAGGGGTGAGCCAGGCATGGAGTGGCAAGGGGTGTGTGGGCAAGTGAGCCCAGGGCCTGTCTACTATGTCTACCAGGGCCAGGCATGCTGATTGCTGTGGTGGGGCAGGCAGCTCAGGTGCTGGCACAGGTGCCACCTTCTTGCAAGACTGTAGCTGGACCAGATATACTACACACAGCTTCCACTGAAGGCATCCATGTCTAGATGAGGGGAATGCATTGGAACCCGGAAGCTTGGAGACCCCAGAAACTGCAGAGCACCAAAGAGGGTGTCACGGCCCTAGCTCAGGGAGCTGCAGCTTGTCCCTCCTTCTCGTCACCCACAACATGGAGAGCGAGTGTTGGCAGGGACATGTTTCAGCCCTATTTGTGTTACGGCTCTTTTAGCCCTGCCATTTGGCAGATCCCAAGTTCTGGTCCTGTGTCCAGGAAGAACAAGGTACGTGCATGGATAACTGAAAGATGAGAAAGACAAAGAGGTGCTTTATTGAGTGGCAGTACAGCTCTCAGGAGACCCAGAGTAGGTAACTCTATCCACAGCCAGGTAGGTCATCCCGACATCATGAGTCCGGCTGATTCTGGAGTTTTTATAGGCTCCAGAAGGGAGGAAGTACGTGCTGATTGGTCCATGGGTGGCCATGGGTGAGCCTGGAAAAAGCACCATAAGTTCTCACTCTCTGATGAGGACTCCACCTGGAGCTGACAGCCCAGTCCCGATGCTTCAGGCTACCCCTGGCTTGAAGGTGTGGCTTTACCAGGGACCTACCCCTTTCTGTCCAGGAGCCTGTCTGCCTTCTGCTGCCATCTTCATGTCATTCATGGCATCCAGGCTGTTTGTGCCAAGGGATGCCTGCAGGCCCATGCTGAAACACCCTCAGTACCCCCTTAGCCTTCCTCCCATACTCATCAGTGCCCAAAGTCTGGAGGGAGCAGAGGTGGCAGGGGGCTGGCATGTCAGCGCTGCCCCAAGTGTGCTCACACCTGGCCAGGTCACAACACCACCCAGGCTCAGCCACAACTTTGCTGCAAAATCAAAGCAGACGCTGGAAGTGGGAAGAAGCCAGGCAGTGAGAGTAGGCACTTCCAAGCCTATGGAGGGAGGGGGTTCCCTGGGCCCCTGAGAGCACAGGGATGCCGAGTCTGCAGCTGCAGCTGGGCAGCTGGAAGAGCAACATCCTAGGAGCCTGTGACAGATATTTTGTTACTGTCTCACAGGTCCCTGAGGCTCTTTTAAAAAAATCAGTAAGTTAATTATATTGATCTGTCCTAAAGTGCACTGATTTTACCTTTTATTTTCTTCACTCTACTATTGAGTTTATCTGGGTTTTTTTTTTTTTTTTTCCTTATTGTATTTTTCATTCCCATAATTTCCATTTAGTTCTTTTTCCTATCTTCTATTTCATTGCTAAGGTTTTCCATTTTTTTAATTTGTTTCAAAAGACACTACAATTGTTATAGTATTTTTATTATAACTGCTTTAAAATCTTTGACAGATAAATTCCAACATCTGAATCACGTTGGTACTGCTACCAGCTGATTGTCTTTTCTGATTTCGACTGTGGTTCTCTATTGCTTCCTGGCCTTTTGGCTAAGATCAAGCATAGACTGTGGTTCTTCTGGTTTTAGGTATACTTATTTCCTATTGCATCCCAAACATTTGAGCTACAATATTATTTTTTCCTATTTACTTATTTATTTTTGAGATAGAGTTTTGCTCTTGTTGCCCAGGCTGGAGGGCAATGGTGTGATCTCAGCTCACCACAACCTCTGCCACCTGGGTTCAAGCGATTCTCTGGCCTCAGCCTCCCGAGTAGCTGGGATTACAGGCATGCACCACCATGCCCTGCTATCCTATTTAAATCTTCTATTTTAGCAAGCAGTAGTCCTGTTAAGGTGCAGTGTATAGGTTCTTACCTTTTGTTGTTTTTAATTCCATTGAAAGTTGTTTTCAGAGCCCTCGCAGTGCTATTCTGGTCTGCTTTGCTCTTGGGGAGCTGCTGGGACTCCCATCCAATCCCTGCTGATGTCTTCTACGGAATCAAAAGGTGCTTCCCTGGGGTGCAAGGTGTCACTGGGCCACCTTCTGCTGAACCTAGGTCTCCTTGTGCCACTGGGTGGAAGGTAGAGACACACGGGATCCCACTGCTGCTACTAATGAATTGAGAAACCTGCTAGTGACCCAGTTTAGAGCCAGGGCTGGGATCTTCACCTGGGTCTCCACTGGGCTTCCTCTTTCCCACCCTTTGGCAGAGAAAGCAAACTTTTTTGTTTGTTGTTGTTGTTGTTGTTGTTTGTCTAGGACAAAAAATTGGCAGTTGTGGGTTGCAGAACTCCCTCCAGTGTTCAGTGCGGTATACAGAGATAAAGAAAACCCAGTGAACTCACCGCATGGCTTTTCCGCAAGTCCTGACGTCCCTAGTCAGCTCATCATCTTCTTTCCAGCTTTCAGAGTCCTTTTATCATAGTCTGTTGACTACTTTCCAAGGTATTTTGTTGTATTTAGAGGAGAAGAGGAGGAACAAGTGATTTTATACCATCTTGTTCTGAAACCATAAGCCCTTGACTTTTAAAGGAAGCAGTGGTTAGTGACTTATTCGAAAGGCAGGAAAAATGGAGTAAGAAACTGATCAGTGGCCAGGTGCAATGGCTCACACCTGTAATCCCAGCGCTTTGGGAGGCCAAGTCAGGGGGATTGCTTGAAGTCAGGAGTTCAAGACCAACCTGACCAACATGGTGAAACCCTGTCTCTACTAAAAATACAAAAATTAGCCGGGCATGGTGGCGGGCGCCTGTAATCCCAGCTACTCGGGAAGCTGAGGCAGGAGAACCACTTGAACCCAGGGGGCAGAGGCTGTAGTGAGCTGAGATCGTGCCATTGCACCCCAGCCTGGGCAACAGAGTGAGACTCCATCTCAAAAAAAAGAAAGAAAGAAAGAAACCAATCAGTATTAACTCCACCAAAGAGAGAAATGCTACTTACTGGTTCTTAACTATCTGATTAAAAATGGGCTTTGTGCATACGCTGAGCTCTGCAGTTATTAAAGAAATCAAGTGTTATCATTGTTTGGATGCATGGTCCTGTGATTGGTAGCATAAATGATGTGATGCTGGATAAGTGGATACAGAATTTCATTGGCCACATGTTTTAAAGCATGTATGTATTTGAATATACAATTGGCTAATATATCTGAGCACTGCCTGTAAATGACAGATGGCTCTAACTTTCTTAAACCCATCTTCCTAGGGGAGTGAAGTGGATAGCCGGGAAGTTTACAAATCAGTGGATTGAAAATGGCAAACAGGAATAACTCACTATCTAATTCTGCCCAGCTGATACCAAACACTGTCCTGAAAGAGCCAAAGACATTACTAATTGAATCTAAATTCAATAGAAGAGTGCTGTGATCAATTAGTAATGTCTTCCACAGTGCAGGAATGGGCATTGGCTGCACATATGCCATCTATTAACAGGTCTGACCTAGAAAATTCCTCCAGAGAGCACATCCTCTCCGGTTGTAGATACAGGCAGCCAACTTATCTATGTTTGAAGACCCAAGGATTTAAAAAGGTCCGTCTTGAGGGGGTTGTAATAAGGAGATTTATTAGTGTTGGGCCCAGAGTGATGGACTTTTTCCAAAATTTTGCCCAGGGGCTCAGAACATATGGACTGCTAGTTGAAATTGGGTTTGGAATTGCATTTACACACATTCCGCCAATAAATATTTGAACACAGGTGCATTTTTTAACAATAGTTTTCTGCATGAACTGCAAAAATGCCTTCCAAATAACCTCTGTCTCTGGGGCCCTCCCTTCCTACTCCCATAAATCTGGTAGCTGACAAACAGCTGTAGACACAGCTTGTCTTGGGGGTGGGGGTGCTGCCTTAACAGGAAATAAAGCAAGGATCACTCTTTTTTGTTTTTTGAGACAGGGTCTCAATCTGTTGCTCAGACTGGAGTGCAGTGGTGCAATCAGAGCTCACTGCAGCCTCCACCTTCCTCGGCTCAAGCGATTCTCCCACTTCAGCTTCCCGAGTAGCTGGGACCACAGGGGCATGCCACCATGCCCAGCTAATTTTAAAATTTTATTGTTATTTTTTGAGACACAGTCTCACTCTGTCGCCAGGCTGAAGTGCAGTGGTGCGATCTTGGTTCACTGCAACCTCCGCCTCCCAGGTTCAAGCGATTCTCCTGCCTCAGCCTCCCGAGTAGCTGGGATTACAGGCGCCCGCCACCATGCCCGGCTAATTTTTGTATTTTTAGTAGAGATGAGCTTTCACGTTGGCTAGGATGGTCTTGATCTCTTGACCTCGTGATCCACCTGCCTCGGCCTCCCAAAGTGCTGGGATTACAGGGTGAGCCACTGCGCCCTATTTTTATTTAATTAATTAATTAATTAATATATTTGAGACAGTCTTGCTCTGTTGCCCAGGCTGGAGTGCAGTGGCACAATCTTGGCTCACTGCAACCTCTGCCTCCCAGGTTCAAGTGATTCTCATGCCTCAGCCTCCCGAGTAGCTGGGAATATAGGCGTGTACCACCACACCTGGCTAATTTTTGTATTTTTAGTAGAGACAGGATTTTGCCATATTGGCCAGACTGGTCTTGACCTTCTGGCCTCAAGTGATCCACCTGCCTTGGCCTCCCAAAGTGCTGGGATTACAGGCATGAGCCAATACTCCGAGCCCTAATTTTATGTTTAATAGAGACAATGTCTCACTATGTTGCCTAGGCTGGTCTTTAATTCCTAAGCCCAAAAGTGATCCTCCTATCTCGGCCTCCCAAAGTGCTGGGATTACAGGTGTGTCACCACACTTGGCGAAGGATCACTTTTTAATACTCTGCTTCACGATACATATAAGGACAATAGCATCATTTCATCTGACAATTGTGTAAAAATATTATATAAGCAGCAGGAAATGTCTGTCGAGTGGCATAAAATGCAGAAAGAATGTCATCGGGTGCCCAAGCACTGTGTTCCCACACTGGAGGGAAAACCACCTAGAGGGAACTTGAAGAGCGGACTGGGATCTCCACCATGGTGCCTCCCCAGGGGGTCTTCAGGAGTAATTTTTAATGTATGTGGGTTTTTGTTTTTGCCTGTGAGCAGACTTCAGACCCCACCTCTCCTGCATAACAACCTTTTTTTTTGAAACAGTCTCACTTGTCGCCCAGGCAGGAGTGCGGTGGTGTGATCTTGGCTCACTACAACCTCTGCCTCCCAGGTTTAAGTGATTCTCCTGCCTCAGCCTCCCAAGCAGCTGGGATTACAGGCGCCTGCCACCATGCCCGGCTTTATTTTTAGTAGAGTCGGGGTTTCACCATGTTGGCCAGGCTGGTCTCGAAGGTGATCCACCTGCCTAGGCCTCCCAAAGTGCTGGGATTACAGGCGTTATCCTGCATAACAACTTTGCATGTGCTAGTCTCACTTCAGGGGCAGCTGCCCTCCCTGGCCTGGCTCTCTGTGTGGATCAGCTCAAGACCAATTTCACTTGATAAGAATCCAGTACTCTCCATCTTTTTGCTAGAAAGTTCTGAAGAAGGTGATCCTGTTAGGTGAATCCACCAGGTTCATGAGCTAGAGAGTTGCAAAGGCATCCTTGTGTAGGAAGGTAAAATGGAAATTTCTAAATGGGTGGCAAACCTCCCTCGTGCTTCACCTTCGACCTGGCCACCTTTTCCTCTCATGAATGAAAGAACTTGAAAATGTACACATGTGTATGTAGACTCTTTTCAGTCTTAGAAGTTATGGCCACACTTTACATTTGAAACTCTAGCTGTGAACACATTCATCACTTATAAGTGAGTTATATTAATGGGTAGCCTCGATTATCGGACCACAAAAGAATGAGGTAGTATAGTATAGTATGGTGGTTAATGATCGTCTCTGGTATTTGGAAGATATAGGCTTAAATACCATAGTTCTGCATTTTATTTTTGAGGTAGGGTCACTCTGTCACTCAGGCTAGAGTGCAGTGGCACAATCATGGCTCACTGCAGCCTCAACCACCTGGATCCTCCCACTTCAGCCTCCTGAGTAGCTGGGACTACAGGCGCACACCACCACACCTGGCTAGTTTTTGTATTTTTTGTAGAAATGGGGTTTCGACACGTAGCCCAGACTGGTCTCGAACTCCTGAGCTCTAGTGATGTGCCCACCTCGGGCTCCCAAAGTGCTAGGATTACAGGCCTGCACCACGGTGACTGGCCTGCAATTTTTTTAAATCTGTGCAAGCTTGGGTACATTATTTAAACTAAGCTTTATATTTTTCTCATTTGTACAATGGGATAAGAATCCTACCTCACTGGCTTGGTGTATTTATCAGGATAATGTACATAAAGGCCTTAGTGTAGCATCCAGCACAGAATAAAGGCTGTTGTTGGCTATTAATAGTAAATAACATTCTCTGAGCCACTAAGATATATCAAGAATCCTGGGTGACAATCATTTTTGCTCAGAGACAACCCATTAGGCCGGAAATAGTTTATGGTGGTGTAGCCATAGCTTTGACAGGGAGAGTCATCTGATTTCCCAAGATCTAGCTCAACAGGAACCCCTATGACATCATGGCAGAGACAGGCTAGGAACACGCAACTGTCAATAACAAAAAGGACAATGGATGGAATAAAACAAATCCAACAAAGCAAGGGCTCGATGTCAGGAATCTGAGGGTATTTAGAAAGGGGAAAGGCAGGCCGGGTACGGTGGCTCACGCCTGTAATCCCAGCACTTTGGGAGGCTGAATTGGGTGGATCATGAGGTCAGGAGTTCAAGACCAGCCTGACCAACATGGTGAAACTGTCTCTACTAAAAATACAAAAAAAAAATTAGCTGAGTGTGGTGGTATGCGCCTATAATCCCAGCTACTCAGGAGGCTGAAGCAGGAGAATCGCTTGAATCCACGAGGTGGAGGTTGCAGTGAGCCAAGATCGCGCCACTGCACTCCAGCCTGCGTGACAGAGCAAGACTGTCTCAAAAACAAAAAAAAAAGAAAAGCAAGGAAGGGGAAAGGCAACCTTACATTCCTCGAGTCCCTGAAGGCACCACTGCAGTACAGAATAGTACAGTAATTCATGTTGATGGTGAAGTGTGCCTCAGCCTTCCAGAGAAAATTCTCATATACTCAGCATATAGGCAGAGAACCAGTTTTCTACTATCAGGCAAGCACTTCAAAAAAGGTTAAGATCAACATTTTAGTGCTTGAAGACAGGGAAACTTCAGTCACATGGAAAATCCCCTTAGATAAAACAAATTAGCATCTGAAAAACTACTAAGCGTCACTATGTTTAAAAAGCTTAAACATTCTGCAAATCAGTGCTGTATAAATTAACCACTACCACCTGCAAAAGTGGCTACTTAACTTTGGTACAAAGAATCAGGGTCAGCTTGCCTGTGATACTTTAATGAGTGAAATGTGTTTTCTGATACGCCCCTTTCAAATCATGATCCAAAGAGGTGCAGTGAAAAACAACAGACAAAACCCAACAACAAACAAGACTTCCCACTTATGCTCTTCTCAATGATGGAATTTGTGGAGAATCCTGCCCCTCTCTGCACTCGAGATTCCTTGATGGTAAAATGAAGGAGGCTGGACTAGATGATCTTCAAGGTCCCGTCCAGCTTGGATGTTCCAGGATAAAGTTACCTGACCCAACTAACAGGTACCCAGTGAGTGTCCTTGCTCAGCTTCTCTAAGACCACTATGAGCTGGCTGTAGGCACCCTGGAGATCCTCCTTCACCAGCACGGCGTCCACCAGGTGCCCGTAATGCTGGTCTATGAAGGCGGCAGAAGCGGCCATCTCTTGCTGCTCCTCATCCTGCAAGGAAAGGGGTGGTATGGAGCAACTGGGTTGTTCTCCTATAACAAATCTATAGCCTTTGTCTTGAGCAGTGTTCCAATCTTTAACTTTTTTTTTCTTTCTCTTTTCTTTTTTTTTTTTTTGAGAAAGAGTCTCTATCGCCCAGGCTGGAGTGCAGTGGCATGATCTCGGCTCACTGCAACCTCTGCCACCCGGGTTCAAGCAATTCTCCTACCTCAGCCTCCCAAGTAGCTGGGATTACAGGCCCCTGCCACCATGCCCAGCTAATTTTTGTATTTTTAGTAGAGAATGGGTTTCACCATCTTGGCCAGGCTGGTCTTGAACTCCTGACCTCGTGATCCACCTGCCTCGACTTCCCAAAGTGCTGGGATTACAGGCGTGAGCCACCATGCCTGGCCCCAACATTTAATTGATGAGTGGATGACTAGCTCCCGCTGATAACCAACCATGTACACAAGAACAGAGCACAGGGACAACATTGTGTCAAACTTCAAAGAAAGTTAACGGGCAGTAGACACAATCACTGTTCAGTCATCACTCACAGAATACCTCCTGAGGACCTATGAGCTGAAAGCCATGGTAGGAAGTACACTGGGGATGCTGATTCTATATCTGTGTATATATGTCAATATCACACTTCCTGCCTCAGAAGTACTTCCAAAGTAGTAGTACTGTGCTGCACGGCAATTAGTATACAGATTAAATAATTATAAGAAAGAACTATAAATATTAACTATATAAAAACAGAGCAAGCATTTCTACAATCAACTGGGGGAAAATCATTCTAATGCCCTCCTGAAGACTCCTAAATTCATAGTGTAGAACTCAATTTTTCATTTCCTCACGCCAGAGCCAAACACTAGCACAGCAAAGTGGAGTTATTTAAGAAAGCCCTGGACAATTCTAATCAAATTCCCCATTTCCTTAGAGCAACTGATCCCTTTAATGAGATTGCTTTCCTGACACCTAACATTAAGGTATAGGCAACAACTCCATCACCCCATGTGGGCACTGTTTGCTTCATTCAAAAGAACCTCTAATACATATTATTTCAGGTTGGTGGTTGTCTGACAATTAGCCTGGTTTTGGAAAACAGGAAAGTGGCAGGTCCATTCTAAATAAAATTATAAAATGAGATTTGTCACTGGCATTCACCCACTTCCCTTTCTATTCCTCTGCTGCTTTCTCCCCCCTGCTTCTAGGGGCTCCATGTTATCATGCTGCCACAGGGAAAGGGTGAATTCTGTTCTTTCCCAAAGAGATCTACATTCCAAAATATCCCCCCCTTCTCTCTGTCACCAGTCAAAACCCAATTCCTACTTTAGTAAAAGCATCTGAAATTTCAGGATTTGAGTCCTCAAGATCGTGACTTCAAAGATAGTAGAAATGTAAGAGAAGGCGAGATAACTTCTCCTACTCTCCTCTAGGAGAGAAAAAACTGGATTAAATTGGGAGACACTTCCCAGTTCTATACGGAATATTCTTGCAGGGTTATTTTCATACTCAGAAGTGCTTTGCACTGTCCCATAACTGCCCCCTGGCTCTTCAACCCCACCTTCCCCACTCCCTGACATACACCCATCGTATAGACCTGTCTGCTGCTTCCAGCTTCCCCTCCTCTAGGTACCCACATGGATTATCCTGGAAGCATTTGGCTATTTGAGAAATTATAAAAGGAAAATTTTTGCCACGAAAAACCACAATCTTCCTAACAAACATCTGCATCTGGAAAGAACTTAAGTAAATCTCTAATGGGGTAAAATGTGTGACATTTGCTTTGCAGTCATAAATCCCCTGAACCCCTTTCCTGGCCTGTAAAGATGGAACTCGCCCGCCTGTGTCTTCAGCAATGGTCATGGTCCTGAAGCTCACATAGGAAAGATCCCCCCATGCCATCCGTCACCCCCAGGCTGAATTGGCTTGCTGGCTCAGAAGCCAGAAGCCCCGTTAACTTGTGGTCATCAAGGAGACGGACAGAGGATGTACCCAAAGGGTGTTTTGGGACCACAACCAGGTGCCAAACAATGGACAGATATTTAATGTCACACAGAACTCGAGCCTTTGTGGGGAATTTCTCCAGATGTCATCTGGGGTCTGCCAACATACATCAAAACCACATGAAAGGCTATATGTTAAAAATGGAGTGGGCCCCACTCCAAACCCCCTAGGTTGGAATCTCTGGGAGTAGAACCAGGGACTCTGTTGAACAGCCTCACTGTGACCTTGCTGCCTAGTCGCAGCTGCAGGGTGGTGCAGCACGTATGGGCCAGCTGCATTTCATCATCACCCCACCTGCTTGGACTGCAGCACCCTGGTGGGCAACAAAGGAGGTGGGACAGACGACAAAACCTCCCAGGCTCGAAGGACACTGGGAATAGGATGCAGCTGCTTCTCTTGAAATAACCACCATGGGCCAGGGAGGGTTCTGCCTCCTAGAAAGCTGGCACTTCCTGTGGACCTGATGATTTGCCGGAACTTTCCCCGGGCCCTAGGAAGCTGCCTCTTATTCTCCCAATAACTTATTTACTCTTTGAAAAATGAGCCCTTCCCCCCTGCTTATTAAATTCTTTCAATCCTGAAATATTTGTAAAACAAAACAAATATGGTAAAACAAATAAACAGACTGATCCTAAAATTCATATGGAAATGCAAAGGACCCAGAATAGCCAAAACAAGCTTGAAAAACCTGACTTCAAAACTTACTACAAAGCTAGTAATCAAAGTAAGACAGTGTGGTGCTGGGCTAAGAACAGACATGTAGACCAGTGGAACGGAACTGAGACTCCAGAAAGAAACCCTTGCTTTCTTTCCACTTGATTCTAGACAAGGGTGTCAAGATAATTAAATGAGAAAAGAATAGTCTTTTCAGCCAATGGTGCTGCGTTAGCTGGCTATTCACATTTAAAGAATGAAGTTGGACCCCTACTTCACACAATCCACAGAAAATAACACAAAGTAGATGATAGACCTGAATGTAACTGCCGCAACTATAAATATCTTAAAAGAAAACAAAGGAGTATTTCTTTATGATCTTGAATTTAACAATGATTTCTTAGATATGATACCAAAAATAAGCAACAAAAGAAAAAATAGATATATCGGACTTTATCAAATTTTAAAATGTTATGCCTCAAAGGATACTATCAAGAAAAGTAAGGGCAAGGTGTGGTGACTCATGCCTGTAATCCCAGCACTTTGGGAGGCTGAGGGCAGGTGGATCACCCAAGGTCAGGAGTTCGAGACCAGCCTGGCCAACATGGTGAAACCCTATCTCTAGTAAAAATACAAAAAATAAAATAAAAATTAGCCGGGCATGATGGTGCATGCCTGTAATCCCAGCTACTTAGAGGCTGAGGCAGGAGAATCACCTGAACCCGGGAGGTGGAGGTTGCAGTGAGCCAAAACCACACCATTGCACTCCAGCCTGGGGAATAAGAATGAAACTCTGTCTCAAAGAAAAAAATAAAAAAGAAAGAAAATGAAAAGACAACTCAAAGAACAGGAAAAAACATTTGCAAATCATGCATCTGATAAGGGACTTATATCCAAAATACATAAAGAAATCTTATAACTCAATAATAAAAAAGATAATTCCATTTAAAAATGGACGAAGTATTTGAATAGACATTTCTCTAAGAAAGATATAAAAATGGCCAATAAAAACATGAAAAGATGCTCAATATCACCGATCATTACAGAACTGCAAATTAAAACCACAATGAGATACCACTTCACATATACTAGTAGTGCTATAATTAAAAAGACAGACAATGGCCGGGCACGGTGGCTCACGCCTGTATTCCCAGCACTTTGCCGGGGCTGAGGTGGGCAGATCACGAAGTCAGGAGTTCGAGACCAGCCTGACCAACATGGTGAAACCCTGTCTCTACTAAAAATACAAAAGTTAGCCAGGTGTGGTGGCACACGCCTGTAATCCCAGCTACTCAGGAGGTTGAGGCAGGAAAATTGCTTGAACTCAGGAAGCAGAGGTTGCAGTGAGCTGAGATCACAGCATTGCACTCCAGCCTGGGCAACAAAAGGAGACCCTGACTCAAAAAAAAAAAAAAAAAAAAAAAAAAAAAAAAAAAAAAAAAAA